>NW_027397065.1:73841792-74066581 GCF_003265705.2 Callorhinus ursinus | reverse complement strand
TATACCTTCTGCCCCTCTCTCTCTTTCTTCTTCTTCTGGGATCCCAATTATTCTAATGTTGTTTCATCTTATCGTATCACTTATCTTTCGAATTCTGCCCGCGTGATCCTGTAGTTGTTTCTCTCTCTTTTTCTCAGTCTCTTTATTTTCCATCATTTGGTCTTCTATATCGCTGATTCTCTCTTCTGCCTCATTTCTCCTAGCAGTTAGTGCCCCCATTTTTGATTACACCTCATTAATAGCCTTTTTGATTTCGACTTGGTTAGATTTCAGTTCTTTTATTTCTCCAGAAAGGGTTTCTCTAATAACTTCCACGCTTTTTTCAGGCCCAGCTAGTATCTTTTAAGTCATGATTCTGAACTCTAGGTCGACATCGTACTAATGTCTGTATTGAGTAGGTCCCTGGCTGACGGTACTATCTCTTGTTCTTTTAGTTGAGGTGATTTTTTCGTCTTGTCATTTTGTCCAGAGGAGAATAGATGAATGAGAGAACAAAATGCTAACAGGTTAAGAATGTCCCCAGCAAATATACTCTATACAAATCAGAAAAGACCTGAAACCAGGGGAAAAGAAAGGGAGAGAAAGAAAAAAGAAAGAGAAAAGAAAGAAAGAAAAAAAAAACAAAAAGAAAAAGATTAAAAACAAAAACAGAACAATACAAAAAAAACCGAATATGATCAAATATGATCAGGCTAGTGCATAGATCAGTGCCACACACTAGATTTTGGGCGTATTTTGGTCTGTTAGAAAAAAGTGCCTCCTAAAATTATAAAGGAAGAAAGACTTATATATGTACAAAATAAGGGTTGATACAATGAAGGGATGGAAGATGACTATAAAGATGAAAATTATAAAAGATTTTATAAAAGGAATTGATACAATAAGAAGTTTGAAAAAAGAAAGAAGAAGATTTAAAAAAAAAAAGGGAGAGAATGTGATCAGGCAGGAGACTAGAACAAAGCCATACACTAGTGATTTAGGGTATATTTTGATCTGTTAGAAGAAACTGTATCTCAAAATTTTAAAGAGAGAACAACTTATATATATATATGCCAAAAATAAGGGTAACTTCTATGAAGGGATAAAATATGACTCTAAATTGAAAAATATTTTTTTTTTAAAAAAGAGATTGATCAGATGTTGGTTGAAAAAGGGAAAAAGAGAAATTTAAAAAAACAGTTAAAAAATTAACTTTGAAAAACTAATGAATCATGGTAAAAAAAAGCCATGAATTCTATGTGCAATATTCCCCTAGCGCTGGACTTCTCCCGTTCTCCTTGATCGGTAAACTTGGTCTTGGCTTGCTGGCTGTTCCTTTTGATCTTCTGGGGGAGGGGCCTGTTGCCGTGATTCCCAAATGTCTTTGCCGGAGGCGGAATTGCCCCGCCCTTGTCGGTCCCAGCTAAGCAAGCTGCTCGGGTTTGCTCTCAGGAGCTTTTGTTCCCTGCAAACTTTCTGTAGGGCTTTGGAGGAGGAGAGTGAAAATGGCGGCCTCCAAATCTCCGCCCCAGAGGAGGCAAGAACTCGGGGCTCCACTCCTCAGTGCGCCCCCAGAGAAAAGCAGTCAGTCACTCCCGTGTCCCCAGTCTCTGGCCGCCCTCCGTGCTCACCCGGCCTGTGACCGAGCATTTCTATCTCTGGCACCCGACCCCATGTGGAGTCTCCAAACCCAACAGATCCCTGTGGTGCGCTCCCGCGCCACTCCTCCCGGGGGAGGAAGGGGAGTCTCCCCGGCTCTGCCGCTTGTTGGGTCCCTGCTGGAGGAGCAGTGGCCCGACTGGGCTGCGGATCACAGTTTATGGCAACCCCAGAGCTGAGAGCCCACGCCTCGGCTCCGTCTGTGCAGCCAGCTTCCCCACTCTGATACCTGGGAGCTCTGCTGCACTCAGGCACCCCCGGACTTTCTGTGACCCCGAGGGTCCTGAGACCACACTGTCCCACGAGGGTCCCACCCCCCGCTTAGCCACTGGAGCGACGTCCCTCTGCGGAGCCGACTTCTCAAAGTTCCGATTTTGTGCTCCGCGGCTCTATCACTTGCCAGAAGCGGCCGACGGAGGCCCCCTCCCCCACCGTCTAACCTCCCGAATATTGCCTCGAATTCACTTCTCCGCACGTCCTACCTTCCAGAAAGTGGTTGCTTTTCTGTTCAGAGAGTTGTTGCTACTCTCCTCTTTGATCTCCTGTTGAGTTTGTAGGTGTTCAGAATGGTTTGATCCCTATTCAGCTGAATTCCTGAGACCAGACGAAATCCAGGTCTCCTACTCCTCCACCATCTTGCTCCGCCCTCCTATTTGTTGTCTTAAGCAAGTAGATTGCCTCAATTTATATCTGGTATATTACTGTCAAGACCAGTAGATTTCTGTTAAGTCACTAATGTGGTGAATTAAACCTGTAAGTAGATAAGCAAAATTAAATAAAATGCAGTGTCTGTAGGCATATTCTTGGCTTTGGTAATGGATATGTTAATTAGGTTGAATGGTATGATTATTTCACTATATATCAAAACATATATATACATATATCAAAACACCAAGTTGTATACACCTTAAATGTATACAATTTTTATTTATCATTTTACCTCAATATGGGTGGGGAAAATGTATAGGATATCTTTAGAGTAGTCATACAAGGCATCATTGTGGAATATCTCCCTCTGGTTGTGGTTCAGATGTGTATAAAATACTTAATTGTTATAAACTTCCAACTGATGACAATCGATGTAGAATTGAACAGTAGAAGTTTTCAAATTCATATTGGATACTTACAAGGACTTCTTCTTCTGCAGGCATTTTTTTTTAAAGAAGATACAAATAGTTTACTCAGCTATAGGTTTAAAACCACTTAGCATTTGTCTCCACAGCTAGAAAATAGGTGTTCTTATCAACAATAATCTTAAATTGTGTGATTCTTTAAAGAGACCTTTAGAGGTAAATCAGTAATAGCATGAATTGCATGTGTTGGTTGCACCCAAGAAGGAAGTATTACTTTGAAATACATTCAAAAAGTGTGGTCTATCTTAGACCTTCTGTGGAATAGAAAGATAAAGATTTTTATTTTATTTCTTATTTAAACTCTGGTTAACCAGTCTCAAGAAAAAAGTCAGACCACTCAGTCGTCAGCTAATAAAAATGAGGGGACACAACATTGATTTTTTAAAAGTAATGTTTCTTCATTGTTTCAGAAATAAAGACTATGGCATGGAGAGACTGATGGAATCCTTTGAATAGGAAAGAACATGTTAAATGGATATATAAATAATGATATTCCATCTATAATGTTTCTACTAAATTATAATCCTTCCTCCACTCAATATTTCCAATATTGAAGTAGCCCATTCTCTTCCCAAGGCAAATTATTTCTCATATAGAATCCTCAGACTATTTAAAGGGATCAAGTAACTTATCAAAGACCTAGAAGGAAAATTGGTACTAAAATTATTAATATTAATTCTAAATAATTTATTTTAATAAAGAGTAATTATGGAAAATTAATTATTAATACTTTCATTTCACATGCTATATTGACTTGGAAGATGTAGTAGTCGAGTTTTGGACTGAATAAAGAAAGAACAATTAATTATTTTAATAATACCTCAATGTACACAGTCTAGTCATTTTACTTGAATAAGGATTTTTAAAATAATCTTGAAACTTCTCAGACAATTAACTATAATACTAAGAAAAGAATCTTTTAACTACTTTCATGCATGCTTGGCCTTTAACTTATTTTTTTATTTTTTTTAAGATTTTATTTATATATTTGAGAGAGAGAGAATGAGAGATAGAGAGCACAAGAGGCAAGAGGGTCAGAGGGAGAAGCAGACTCCCTGCTGAGCAGGGAGCCCGATGCGGGACTCGATCCCAGGACTCCAGGATTATGACCTGAGCCGAAGGCAGTCACTTAACCAACTGAGCCACCCAGGCGCCCTTGGCCTTTAATTTAAATATAGTATTGTTTTCCGTGAAGTTATTTTTTACAACCTTACTGATTGAGCAGTGAATGTTTACTTTTTAAGAGAACTAATGCAACTTTCTTATGACATAATGAAAAGATTCTTTCATCTGTGCTGTTACTTTAGTGTGTGGCCATATCTTTTCTTATGCATTATTTGTATATAATTCTTTCCAAAGTTTCATAAGAAAACGATTTATGTGTAGTTCTACTCATGTCATATTCTACACCCTGTCTTGTGGGTGTAGGTTGCTAGCCTCCCTGATAACAATTCTGTTAAGTATAATCATCGCTTCATATATAATAGTTGAGAAGCAATTTGGCAAAACTGAGCAAGAAGTCACCTGTGATATTCCATAGCCATAAATTTTAAATAAGTCTCTCCAACTCTTTCTGTCTCTGTCTCTTTTCTCTTCCTCTCTCTTTCCCTCTCTCTTTCTCCTTCAGCAAGGCTGATATCTTTCCAATACAAATTCTGAATTAAATAATATAACATATTTTTAAAAGTACATATAATATCTTGATAAAAACAAGGTAAATAATTAGAGACGAGGAAAAATAAAAAAGGAAGATAATTAAAAACCAGGATGAGAAGCCAGTATTCTTAAGGATTTCTGACTTGGATAATGAGTACCTTTAGTTTATACCAAAGTCAGAGACCAGTTCTTTGCCCCGTGTTAAACTCTTTTTCTTTTCATTTTTCTTTTATTATGTTATGTTCATCACCATACATTACATCATTAATTTTTGATGTAGTGTTCATGATTCATTGTTTGCATGTTAAATTTTTATTTGGGACTGAGATGCCTGATTAATTCTTAAAATCTTAAAGTGTGAAAATTCCATTCGTAAATTGAGTAGACAAATATTTAGCCTATTAATAGAGGGGAAATTAGTGTCTTTGGATAATTCTTAATTGAGGAACTTTCCATCTACTCTCTTGGATATGCAAATACATGTAGGCCAGTGAAGTGAAATCCATGCCAAGAAATGATAATAAAATAAAATCTTAGGAGGATGTTACCTATGTAACAAATTGCAAAATCCTCTCAGAAAAATGCAAATTAAAATAAAAAAATTAAACCCCACATAGAAGGATATCTTGCAAATGACCTCATAATTCAGAAATAAAAATATAATAGTAATTATTACCCCATATATTAGAGTCAAGATCTACAAAAAAGAAAATGGATTCAATTCTTGTGTATCTTTAGATAATAAAACTTTTACATAGACTCTATAGAAAGTTTAAAGTAAGGGTACCTAGGACACCATTAAAATAGTCAAGAAAGTTTCAAAAAGAATTTTTAAAAAGTCCTATAAATGATGAATATAGCTATTTTAATTTTTTTAAAAGAAATGCTAGATCATAAATGTTTTAAATTAAACTGAGAACTTTAATGAACTGAGACATAGTTTTGGGAAAATTACCCACAATTCAGCATAGACAGGAAAAGAAAGCAAAATACGAAACAGGTGATAAGACTTGGAGGCTCAAATGAGAAGTTGCAAAATTGGGGCACCTGGGTGACTCAGTCATTAGGAGTCTGCCTTCAGCTCAGGTAGTGGTCCCAGGGTCCTGGGATGAAGCCCCACATCGGGCTCCCTGCTTGACCAGAAGCCTGCTTCTCCCTCTCCCACTCCCCCTGCTTGTGTTCCTGCTCTCACTATCTCTCTCTCTGTCACATAAATAAATAAAATCTTACAAAAAGAAGTTGCAACATATATCTAATCTGAATTCAAAAAGAATAATAGTAGATAAAATAATTTAATGAAATAAGGCTAAGAATTTTCGGAGGTGATAAAACGGCAAAACCTTTGAGTTCATAACAGAGTAAATGAGTAAAACTAAAATGACCTTATATCTGAAACTTAACATTGAGCTTGTACAATCTCAAAACAAAGCACAGATGGCACAAAGATACATAGTTTTAGTGGAATAATACTGGGACTAATAGAAGACTTTTTATTAACAATAACTGAAGCAAGAAGACAATGGAATAATATCTTGAGAATGTTGGGGCAAAAGGAATTTTCAGCATAAGATTTAGTTATCAAATAAACTATTCCTGTCATTTTTATAGAGTTAAAAGGAGACAAAACTTTTGATATAAATATTTTTTTAACTTAAAGGAAATAAAAATGAGGACAATTTTCTTGTGGGGTTGGGAGTAAAACTTCTTTAAATAAGTCCTACAGGGTCTATCTGGTCTACTTGAAATAGACCCAGAAGTAAAAGCAAGATTTCAAGAAAGAACATTATTTGGGTATAGGCAAATATATTGACATTGATTCTTTTGAACAAATGTTAGAATAGTATCAGTACTCCCCTATCCTAATCAACTATTCATTTACATGAAAATATGAATAAATGTAATTTAGGATTCTGACCCTGCACAGCACAACATAAAATTTATTATTGGGTCAGAGATAATCCTTGACAACTCAGATTTTCATTCAGAACCTAACATTATGAGTTGGCGTGTTGTCTCCTTGGTGAGACACCTCATTATCCTGCCCCAGGCACTGGCAACGACACCTTCCATAGACAAGGAAAATACACAACTATGGAAATGACAGTAAGTTTCAGATGCCAAGATTAGTGTTTTTTCTCAGTTTCAAGGGCTTTCTTTTATATTAATCAGATTTTCTGGCTTCCTGTGAGTGCGTGCTCCTTCTTGTTTACCTTCCAGTTATCCAGAACTTTAGGAATAAAAATCCAGAGGGGCAACTGAAAATTCTAAAATTAGATATTGACCATCTTATTTTTTTTAAGATTTTATTTATTTATTTTTACGAGAGAGAGTCAGAGAGAGAGAAAGTGAGCTCACCAGCAGTAGGCGAGGAGGAGGGGTGGAGGAGCAGAGGGAGACGGAGATTCTCCACTGAGCAGGGAGCCTGATGCAGGACTTGATCCCAGGACACTGAGATCTTGACCTGAACCAAAAGCAGACACTTAACCAACTGAGCCACCCCAGTGTCCCTTGACCATCTTATTTTTAACTAGGTCTCTCTCTCTCTCTTTCACACACAGACACACAAACACATACTTAGTCATGCGATATATATTGACACACTTATACAATGTTGATAATATCCTACCATTCATTTTTCCTGTTGTGCAATGTCAGACAAGTCTGTGGCTAGATACCCTCCCCACCATGTTCACAGCTTTCTGCTAGACTTCTGTGACATCAATCATTCTGATAGCTGAGTATGCCCGTACTCTGCCTGCTATTACCTTTGATTACATAAGCTACATGCACATACAGCTTATCCCTATTTTGTGTTGATAGAAGCCTCCTGGAATCATGTCTCACACCCGAATTAATGTTAGTCTGTGACTCCTTGCCATCCTTGAGCTATTTAAGACTTTTGCCCATGGTGCCCTAGGGCTGTATTATAGTGATGCTCACTAAATTCCAGAAGTAGGAAAGGGGAAACACTTTGAAAAGCAAACATCAGGAAGTGTCTGCAGGAAAAGGGTCAGTGAATTTATACATATTAATTCCTGGTCAGTTTTTTCCTAATCTTATAAATGGACCTTATTTATGTCCTTATTATTATTTTTTTTAAGGAGGAGCTCAAAAGGAATACAAGCTAGATGGGTGAAAAAAAAGGATGTGTTAAACATTGTGAAAATGGTGATTGATGTACTCTCTTTTGGTTTTAATATGTTGATTATTTCCTGTGTCGCTAGTAGGAAAATGAATAGCCCAGCCTCTTTAATTTTGAAGTTGTTAACTTTCTTCTCATTCTCAGAATACAAACCAGGAATCTGACAGGAAAAAATGAATTCATAGAACTTAGGCTAATATCTCAAGTACAGAAGAAATGTTCCTTTTCCCTCACTGTGATTAGCTTTGAAGATGACTCTCCTTGTCTTAAGCCAACTTCATTGTAATAACTGGGGTTATTACATGTAGCCTGGGTGGCAAAGCTAAGGAGGCCACTGGTCTGCTTAGGCTCAGCCTTCCTTCTAGGCCATCAAAAAGAGTATTTCTGATCACAATAATCTAGACCATTTATTAGGAATAAAAATATGGTAGTATAAGGACATTACCCAAAATAATTAATTTGTAGGTTGTACTACATTGCCTAGAATGACATCTGGTTACCTCGGGATGGTAGTAGATGACAGATCAAGAATTCAACATGTGGGATTAAAGACAGCTTTCATCATTGGACTTCTAATTAGGATTTTTTTTAAAGCTATATCAAGCCAACACTATTATGAATGTTGGAAGATACACTGGAGAGGTCAATGGAAGAGGAAGTAGAAGTTTTTCTCATTTGTTTTGATTACTATGCCAAATACTGCCTTCCTAGAAAAACTCTCTAACTGTACAGTTTCGTAGTCATTTACACAGAGATATCTATCTAAGAAATCTTGAAAATGCAAAAAAAAAAATCCCTATGGAAATTTTATATATGATAAAGCTTCAGTCTCAAATTAGCAGGGAAAGAATGGTATTTTAAATAAGTGGTTCTGGAATAACTATAAAGTCATGTGGAGAATGTTAAAATTGGATCTTTTCCTCATATCACACAACAGTATATATAGTTTAAAAGGATCAAATATTTTAATTTGAAAATAAAACCAGACAAGTGTTAGAAGAAAATGTGGGTGAATTTCTCACAAATAATTGGGGAATATGTGCTATTATTCAAACTCCCAGGTCCTTAAAATGAAAATATCAATATATTTAATCATAGGCCTTTAAAAAAACTATGTTAAAAAAAATAACTGTAGTTGAGTAAAAAGGCAAACTGTCCACTGGGAAACTATTTGCTCAGCATATTCTAAATATATAAGAACTTTTTAGAGCTAGAAAAAAAGATCCAACAGAACATATGCTAGAGCTATGAACAAATATTTCACAGAAAAATAAATTTTAATATACACACGTTAATTCATACTCAAAATAACAAATTCATATTAAAGCAACACTAAAATACTCTAAGAGAAATATAAATGGATTTACTTTGGGGGGAATAGAATTAACTGAAAGAGAAATTTAGATAGTTGGAACAACATTAATTATAACTGGACCTCTCTTTCATCAATATTTTGAAAATTAACACTTCTTCTACAATTACTACCAGAGCAATTTTAACTTTTGCCCCATCAGTGAATGAATTAAAGTGAAGAAATGAAAATGTCTTAAACATACTCCATCTCCATAGGAAGAAGACTTCAGTGTAGAAAGCATCAGAAATATTTAAGAATGTTGGATTAAATATTTATGCTAACATAAACAATTTCAATGTATATTTATTTGAAACTTTAATATGACATATAGACATTGTATAATATTTTCTAATTAAAGAATCCGAGAAACAGACCTCAGCTTTTTTGAAAATATGTTCACTACGAATGAAGCATTCACATGTAAATATTCATTAGAAGAAAAAGTACAGCCTTGTCTCTTTTTTTTTAAGATTTTATTTATTTATTCATGAGAGACAGAGAGAGAGGCAGAGAGAGAGAAAGGCAGGGGGAGAAGCAGGCTCCCAAGGAGCAGGGAGCCCGATGCGGGACTCGATCCCAGGACTCCAGGATCATGACCTGAGCCGAAGGCAGACGCTTAAACATCTGAGCCACCCAGGCGCCCCAGCCTTGCCTCTTACACTTGAATTTTTCTTTTACTATAGAAAATGATTTAAATATGAGTTCTTTCCAAATTATTTTAAATTACCTGGTACCCAGAGAGAGCTTAATCACATTTCCAAACATAAACATTCACTAATTGTCTTTCTCTTTATTACCTAACTTGCTTCTCCTTATTATCGATTTATTTATTCTCAAATTCATATTTATATATTGTGCTAGTCATATATATATTGCCTGTGCTTATAATGTAAAACTCTTGAAAAATTCTTGTGTCAAGATATTACCATTTGAGTGTGCACATACTTACTCCTTTCGGATGAACCAAATTTAATATTGGTAGAATATCACCACATGAATTCCATCCCTCTCTCAAGAAATTGATATGTTTTCAGTGATATTTTTCTATAAGGTATAACATGTGAAGTCACAGGAAATTTCAGAAATTACCACAATACTCGTAATAGTAGTATAGATCAAAGATTTATTGATCATGCTTCTTATGGATATTCTATTTTTGGAACATCAAAGTGGAGCACATAGAATAACAACATCCAGAATGAAACAATATAAGACTTAGATGACTCATTTTAAATTAAACTGCACATTTGTTTAATTTGTTCTCACCTACATTTTTCTTAATATTTTCTCCTTCTACTGCAATGACAAGCATGAAGCTTAATGTCTTTCATTTATTGATATATGTTTAATTAAAATTTCCCTACTTTCTTTCTGTGAAACCAAGTCTGCATAATAAAAATCTGTCACAATTCATATATCAAGAAAAATCAATGAAGTCTCATCTTAGAATTAATGGCAAAACACTATGATATTAGTTCTGACATCAACTGCTGCCTTTAAGCAGTGAATTTCCACTTAGCCAACCATTACCTCTATTTAATCAAAATAATTACCTCTGCGAATCCCAACTACTAGAACTGATTGGACGGAAAACAGAACAAGACATTATTTTTTTTCAGTTTTTATTATAGTAAATTTTAAAGATATTTACAAAGCTAGAGAAATAATACAATGAATAATTAACAGTTTACTATTTTCTGCAATTATCCATTCACAAAGAATTTTGTTTTATTTACACTCCACATACATTTTCTAACTCCCTAATGGATTATTTTGAAACAAATTCCAGAATCATATAATTTCATTCATAAACATGTTAGTATATATCTGTAAAAAATAAGGACATACATTTACACCTAAAACACTATAAATAAACACAAAATAAAAAAATTATAACTTAATGTTATCAAAGTCCACTCTCTTTCTATCCCTCACAATTCATTTATTGAATAGACTGTGTATAGAGTTCCCCACGTTCTGGATTTTTTCTCATTGTATTCTTGTAGAATTGTTAAACAAGCACCTTTGTTGTCATAGTGTTTTTGAATTGGCAATTATATGTAGAGGACTGATTTTCTTCCCTCCCCTCCCCTCTCCTCCCCCCCTTCTCTATTCTTCTCTTCTCTTCTTTCTCTTCTTTCTTTCTCTTCTCTTCTCTTTTTTCTCCTCTCTTCTCTTCTCTCTCAACCTCTCAAACTCTCTCTTTCAACAAGAATGCTTCATAGGTATTTTTTTCATCAGGAGACACATAATGTTTAGTTATCTTTTATTTGGGATGTGTGTATTGATTATAATGCTTTAGTTCCTTTATCTTATCAGGGATTGCAAAATTATGATATTCTAATTCTAAATTTTTTAGTTTATGAGTTGAAACAATTTCATAAATGTATGCTTATTGATCAAAATATTTATAAATTTCAATCAATTACATTGTTATTCTTATTAATACTCAAATTGTCCATTGTTAACCTGTTAGAACTTTTTCAAACTGACTCCTGAACACCTATAAATGATCCTGCTGATCTTTTTATTTTTTAAGATTTTATTTATTTATTTATTTATTTAATTTTTAAAGATTTTATTTATTTATTTGACAGAGAGAGACACAGCAAGAGAGGGAATACAGGCAGTGGGAGTGGGAGAGGGTTCAGAAGCAGGCTTCCCCCAGAGCGGGGAGCCCGATGCGGGGCTCAATCCCAGGACCTGGAATCATGACCTGAGCCGAAGGCAGACGCTTAATGACTGAGCCACCCAGGCGCCCCAAGATTTTATTTATTTATTTGTTAGAGAGAGACACAATGAGAGAGGGAACACAAGCAGGGGGAGTGGGAGAGGGAGAGATCCTGCTAATCTTTGATAATTTCTTTGTTTTCTGCTATAACAAGATATTCACAGGGATCCAACCAATCCATAATACTTTAATATTAAATTTTTCATTATTAATAATTAAGTTAGGACAAGAGGCATAAATCAGAAATCTCTTGGATCTGAGTGCCTGGGTGGCTCAGTCATTAAGCGTCTGCCTTCGGCTCATGTCATGATCCCAGGGTCCTGGGATCGAGTCCCACATCAGGCTCCCTGCTCAGCAGGAGGCCTGCATCTCCCTCTCCCACTCCCCCTGCTTGTGTTCCTGCTCTCGCTCTCTCTCTCTCTGTCAAATTAATAAATAAAATCTTTAAAAAAAAAAGAAATCTCTTGGACCATCCAAGATTGTCACTCTTACAATTATGTTACCTTTTAAATTTTTTTATTTCCCTTGTCATGACTTCAAGTTTTCTTTTTCAATTTATTTAAGTGTTCTTTATTTCTACACTTTTCCCCTAACATTGTCTTTGACATGTGAAGGACTATATATCAGAGTCATAAATACATTCACATTATACTAAGAATGAACAAAGGAAACATGTTTTTCTTTTTTTTTATAATTTATTATCATAAGCCTATGCCCAATGAGTAATAAAAAAGAAATTGATTTTACTTCTATCAAATTCAAAACTGGATCTGATGAATTAACAGTCCTCTTAAGTAATAGTCTCTCCAGTTTCTACCTGCCTTCCATCACCTAGCCCTTCTCTGAGATAATGCTGGGTTTACATGACTGCATAGTACACAGTAGAGGGCTTCCTGATCCATATGGTATATCGTTCTGTCTTCTGCCAATTTGTGGTCCTGAGTTCCTGCTGTGGACTGAACTATATTCCTCCAAAGTTCATATGTTGAAGCCCTAAACTTCAAGGTGATAATAGCTAGAGATAAAATCCTTAGGAGGTAATTAAGCTTAAATGAACTTATAAGAGTGGAGCCCTACTTAGATGGTACTATGGCCTTTTAAGAAGAGCAAGAGTCAGAGAAGAAGAGAGAGAGAAAGGGGAATTTCTCTCTCTCCATTGTGAGAAGTGAGAAGGTCGTCCTCTGAAAGCCAGGAAGAGATCCCCCACCAAAAATCAAACCCTGAGGACCATTGATCTTGGAATTTCCAGCCTCTAGAACTATAAGAAAACAAATTTCTGTGGTTTAAACCACTTGGTATATAATAAAGTCCATCTGAGATTTAGGAATTATAATCAGATTGAGAACTAAGGCACCATCCTGCTCTCCCACCACAGAGTTAAAAATATAAAGATTATGAAAAAATAGAGGCAGTAGGGTCAAGCTTCTCAAATAACTTAGCCTCATTCCAGAATAAGCAGAGAGAAATTATCATGTAGTCTTTAAAAAATACCTTTAGAACCAGACAAAGGGGCGATTATTTAGAAATCCAGATCAAGGATGTACATCTTGAAGAGATATATTGTTGAGTAAAATACAAAAGATCTAAAAAAAACTTAGCGTCCTCAACAAAGAACAAGAGAGCATCATATTTACAGCATTTATAATATAATGCTATAAAACAGTAATAGGTGAGTTGCAATTGCATCAAGGTGAGAAGAAAAGTAGAAATGAAAAAGAAGGAAAGAATAAATTTAAAAGAATTAAGAATTAAAATCAGTGAAGAATAAAGATATAAAAAGATTAGCACCAAAGAAAAATGGGGAAAAAGATTAGAACCAAATTCTCAGAGAAAAGATATATAATGATTAAAAAAATCAATTCTCCAAAATTAAATATATTAAGACAATATAATTCTAAATAGAATTCTGATGAAATTTGCTTTGGGAATTGAACACTATGATTTTAATGTCCTTCTGAAAGAATATTATCTGAAAATAAATTTTAAAATATGTTGAAAGTAATAACAAGGTCTATTCCAAAACAGATATTGAGAAAAAATATTGTTAAGACAATGCCAATAGTAAGATTTCAGTACTAACCCAGAAACAGACAAATAGATCAATGAAAAATAATAGAATGCTCAAAAAAGATATATTCATTAGTATATAGGGCCTTGTTTTTATATGACAATAGTGTTTTTTTATTATGCTACATTAATCAGCATACATTATATCATTTGTTTTTGATGTAGTGTTCCATGATTCATTGTTTGCATATAATACCCAGTGCTCCACGCAGAACGTGTCCTCTTTAATACCCATCACCAGGCTAACCCATCCCCCCACCCCTCTCCCCTCTAGAACCCTCAGTTTGTTTTTCAGAGTCCATCGTCTCATGGTTCATCTCCCCCTCTTATTCCCCCATTCATTCTTC
The DNA here is from genome assembly GCF_003265705.2 of Callorhinus ursinus. Taxonomy (NCBI): domain Eukaryota; kingdom Metazoa; phylum Chordata; class Mammalia; order Carnivora; family Otariidae; genus Callorhinus; species Callorhinus ursinus. The sequence continues at coordinate 74,052,513 of NW_027397065.1, read as the reverse complement.
CCCTTCTGCTATCTTCTTTTCTTTTTTTTTTTTAACATATAATGTATTATTTGTTCAGAGGTATAGGTCTGTGATTCAACAGTCTTACACAATTCACAGCTCTCACCATAGCACATACCCTCCCCAGTGTCTATCACCCAGCCACCCCATCCCTCCCACTCCCCACCAATAGTGTTTTATTTTTAATCTAGATGAGGAAAAAGTTTAAGTGTGATTTGATGTTTAATTCATAGCTCATAAATGCCAGGAGATTAAAATTTGGAATGTAAAACATAACAAAATGCAACATGCAACAAAGCATTTAGAATATTAGGTGTATATTACACATATAGTAGAATTATTTTTTTATAAACAAGGCAGGAAACCCAAACATTATAAGAACAAAGTCATGTTTGACTTCATAAAAAGTTGCACATTCTATATAGCCCACTGTTGTCCGGTAAAGCTTTCAGAGATGATGGAAATGTTCTATAAACAGCCAGTAGCCACATTTTGAGCACTTCAATCAACCACATTTGACAAATGGCTACTGTGTGGAAGAACATTGCCTATGGACAATGCTACTGGCCATATTAATAAGATAAAATCATGTGACATATTATCGATCTAGAATCAATAAATATTCATTGAAAATGGTAACAAAATTTACAATGAAACATGGTAAATGCAAATTATTTGAAAGGATAATTTTCAGATGACCAAATCTAGGTGGCAAATGAATAAATGAAAAGAGATTGAATCTGTCAAGGCTTCAGGAAGATCAAGTTAATTATTTAACACCACCTCTTACCTGTTAAACTGGCAAACAATAAAGCATGTATGATAATATCCATAATCAGCATGGATTGAAGGAGAAAATGTACTCTCAGTCACTTCTCTTGCACACAATAAGTGTTACTTACACAACTTCTTAGAAAGCAGATTGTTTATCGTGTTCACATAAACACGAATGTAATCTTGACTACGAATTCTTACCAATTCCAGACCCCAGAATCCATCTTGAAAGGTAAAACACCAGCTACAGTGGATAATATACCCACTTGTCTCTAGTGTCAAGAAAGCAAATCAAAACAAAATAAAATCTTAGCAGAGTGAATATTCATTATTACCTAAACTTTTTAATTAAAGATACATTAATATAATGTAAAATTGAGGCTAATCTATGCAGTTTGAACTGGAAGAATTTAATTGGGGAATCAGTAATTTTTTTTAAAGTAAGAATCAAAGAAGTATGTAGAATAAATTCCTATTTTTTGAAACAAACACTAATGAAAATAAATGGCCACATTAGAATCTTCATAATCCAGCTTAAAAAGTATGTGCTGTAAGAGTTAATGGAATCCTCACCCCCAGAACTTATTGTGCTGAAGAGAAGACCACCTCTTATTACACTCTCCTCCTCCTCTATTTCCTTCCTTCCTCATACCATTGTCCCAAGGCCATCTCCAAAATGAGGCCAATTATCAATTTTTTCTAAAACACTACAAGGACAAATCCCATTATGCCCTACAACTTTCATTCCCTCAATCACTGAAGAATTCTCCATCTCACAGAGCATCTCATTTCACCCAGAACCTTTGCATTAAATGACTTTGTGCATCCCTTATTCTGGCGCTAACACTCATCCCCCCTGACATACCACCCTCAAGTTTGTCCAATATTGTATCTGCAGTTCTAGCTCTGTAATTGGAGCAATTTCCATCTCTCAAATCTTTTAAAATTTTCTTCATTTTCTTGCTCTAAATGTCATTATCAGAAACCCTCTTGAGGTGGCTGCTTGCATGCATATATATATATATATATATATATATATATATAATCTACTGTGTATATATATTTATGTCTATGTATATGTGTGCGTGTGTGTGTGTGTGTGTGTGTATGGCTGTGTTTGCTTTGACAAATCCTACATTCCATTGAACCTCTCTCTCTCTCTGTTATAAAATTTCCATGTTATTCTTTTTTTTTTTGAGAGAGAGAGAGAGAGAGAGGGAGAGAGCGTGCATGCACGTGCATGCTTGAGCGCAGCTAGGGAGGGGCAGAGGGAGAGGGAGAAAGAGAATCTTAAGCAGGCTCCAGGTCATCACGGAGCCTGAAGCATGGCCTGATCTCAGACCCTGAGATCATGACCTGAGCCAAAATCGAGTCCGATGCTTAGCCAACTGAGCCATTCAGGCACCCCTGTATTTCTTTTTTCTTAATTTCCATTTTTCTGCTGAGATTCTCAATCTTTCCACTTATTGCATTGATATTCTTTGTTAAAATGTTTAAATGTTTTTGTAATTATAGCATGTTTATTATCTATGAATTTTCCCTTTGTTATGGGACACATCTTCCCGTGTCTTCATATATTTAGCATTTATTGTGCACTGGAAATTATGGGTGCTACATTGTTGTAGGTATAGATTTAGTGTTGACTTTTACTCCTGCAGTAAGCTAATTTACTAGCAGATCAGCTTGATCTATTGTTTGTCTTTGGTAGGACTGTGTAGAGTGGCTCTTAGTATATGGATGTAAGGCAAAGCCACTCTTGGGTCTGAACTGAATTCCTAGAGTGTCCAGTGAGGTGTCTTCATTCCCTCTGGTCAGTTGTCTACCAGCTGTGTGCAACCCCCAGGCCTCTGTGTAGGACAACTTATGTGTGTAACTTACCACCAGAATCATTTCTGTTGTCCAAATTCTGAAAACCCAGTTGTTTCATATATTTTTTAGGTTTTAGATTTAAACAGTTGCTTCATATATATATGTATATATATATATATATATATATATATTTTATGGTTTTAGAAGGGTAGTTTGACACCCATTAATCAGACTTAGTCTATTATTACATAGTGAAACTTTCAAAACAAAGTAAAATAATAATAAATGAAATAAATTTATTTGAAAAATGAAAATGAATATATTTTATGTAATTATTAAATCAGGTGGTGCATATTGACTTTTATTTTTATATCATGTATTTCTATCCAGAAAACACTTATTGTTACAATATTTCTAGATAAACTTGTCATCTGTTATCTAGTCTTAGTACTGATATCTTTGTTTTCGCAGAGTGAAAAACTTAATGAAATATCAAATACAGCTCAGTTTCAGAGTAACTGAAAATACCAAGTATAACACAATTAATATGCACTTCAATCTTTTATTTTTATCGGCAATTTTTTTTATCTTATGTACAGTGACAGGACTACATCAGGTGTCTATTTAAATAATCAAGCTTTTGACACCATAACGTAATATTTAATTTTATTTCAACACAAAGAGAAAAGTTACATTTGGTACTTTAATTCACTTGAAACCTTTAATTTCTCAATATTCTTTAATTGTAACATAAATATATTTAAAATATATTATTAAGAATGTAATATCCCTAAATATTTTTTATTTAAACTATGTAATTATTGTATAGAAAAGTACTTTTTAAGAATGAGGATTAAGCTACAGTGTAATGTCTAAAGAATTAATATATATTATCTGATCTTTGATGACTATCACAACTACAGGGTCCTAGCAATCTTTAAGGAGCTAGAGCAGTTATTTGTAAGAGGTATGTGGGGAAATAAGGAAATATACTGCAGATTAGAGCTCCTCCTATTCAACAGTTCATGATGAATTACCTTAGATTTATCCATATCTTAGAATTCTTAGGAGAATACTATTTCTACCTCATTCTGTATAGTAATAAACAGTAGCCACCATACATGTTACATTTCTAACTTATGTACCATATGTCTCTGAAAGAATATTTTAATTGTTTGGTAATGCACAATCATTAAATCTTACCGTTATGTAGAGTTTTTTTGCATAACCATAAAATAAAATATATTCTATTATTTTCTTTCGCTATTTGGATTGTAAAAATAGTATTTAAATCATAAATGTTTGAATCATAAATGCTTGTCCAAGAATATCTAACTGGAAAACTATTGAAGTCTACATTTTTTATTTGCTTACTGTGCACCCTACTAAATAATTTATCATTGATTACTATATATTTAACAAAGTTCCTTAAATCCTAACAGAAAACTTATTTGAATAAGTTTAGCTAATGAATTCTAATACCCTTATGGTAAATTGCCCTTAAGGTAAATAGTTTTACTAGAACATGTCAATTAGATGAATACAGGCTTGACTTTATTTTTATGTTTCCATGGCTCCCATAATTAGTTACTATAGGTCATATTTAATAGTAGAATATATCCTGAGTTATTTATTTTAGGAATTATTTCCCAATATTTTGAATATTATTTTAAATTAGTTGTTTTGATTACATCATAACAATTGAGTGTTTATTTTTTAATTTTAAATTTGAATCAATTATAAAATATTTGTAGTTTTAAATAATTAACATTATAAATACCAGGTATTATTATAATGTATTAGGTATAAAAAGTAAACTACAGAATAGAAACCAGTAATTTTATTTAATAAATATGAATCTAGTAAGAGGAAGGACAGCATATTAAAAGAAAAGAGAAAAAGGTATTCTGGGGAATGAAATAGAAATTAAGAGAAACCATGGAGAAGGACAGCCAGAGAACTTTAAAATACTCACTTGGTACTTGATCCAGTATTAGAAACATAGAAAAGGATAAAAACAGGATAAAATTGGATGGGGTTATGGATCTCTACTATTTTTGATAACAAAATATAGAGATAATTGCATGAGAGTATAGATTTTATTGTTAATACAGATTTTTCTCTCTCTAGCTATTATAGTTCTTAAAGGAACTAATTTTGACAGTAATTCCACTGGTAAAAAAGATTTTAATTTCAATGTTTTGGGTCCCAGATAAGCAGGTATAAACTCATTCTTCTCTTCTGCTAGCTTCTAAATCCAACAAAATACTTTGGAAATAAATCCACAATCATAAAAGTGCTCTGAAAGGTAGAAAGAAGATGGACTTGCTAGGGCCCTTCAGTCTTGAAGATGTATACTTCAGTGAGCTCTCCAGAATTTTATTTCTACCCAGAATGGCCAAAAGACATAGGACACACACACACACAGACGCACACACACATACCCAGAAAAGCCTGCTCTTTGGCCAAACGACTAAGAAGGGGTAGGCTCAGTAGAGACCTTGGTAAGGAGATTCACTCATTGATCCATACCCAGTGGCAGTGAAAACAGTGAGCCAGCAGGCAGACCCATCCACACGTCCGACAGCAGCAGAACTGATCTAACCACATCCCAGCTCCTCCAACAGGTCAGGGATCTCCTCCTTGTCCTCCACTCCAAAGCAGAACGTAAACTAGGCTCAGGATTTCCTGATTCTCACCAAGTGTCAGAAAGCTACCCAAAGAGGTATTTCCTTCCTCCAACAGCTCAGCAAAGATAAACTGGAAACTTAGAGCATCCTGTGTGTGTGTGTGTGTGTGTGTGTGTGTGTGTGGTGAACGGGACAGAAAAAACATTCTCCACCCGGTATCCTCACCATCTAGCTGGGGAGTTCCAGGGCAGCGCCTTCTGCCCCACGGGCAGCACCCGCGAGGCTAGAGAGGGAGCTCTCCTCAAGCCAGACCAGGGAAGGCCAGAGGGGCACTGCAAGGGCTGAGCTGGCAAACGAGTCAATGGGATTACAGTCTATAAATACAGGCCGGAGCCTACACGCTAAACCTGAATAGGGCAAATGTCTGGTGAAATAAAAGATTCAAATAGGATCAACTCTCTCCTAATACAATATCCACAATAATAAGCATCAAAAATTACTCCTCATATCTAGAAGTACCAGAAAAATCATGACTGAAAATCAAGTGATACCAAGGCTGAGATTAATCTAGATGTTGGAACAATTAACAAAGATCTTAAAACATCCATCATCATAATGTTTTAACAAAGTGATTAATTTTATTTTTACTTACCAGCTCTCTTACTTGAAGTTGCTTTTTGTTTCAACAGTTTTATAAGAACTGGGAGATTTTCAGAGACCTTAACTCATATTTCCCCTTTTTAATAAACTCCCTGAAATTCCAGTTCACAAATTAGTCTCCTCTAAGTTTGGATATTGAATGGAAAATCTTTTTATCTGGTAAATATTCATTTCAAATACCTGACAGTTGATTTTGATTCTACGCAGTTCTCAAACCTGTCTGTACACTTAAATTATCTAGTGAATTTTTAAAGGCCTAAGTCCACCCAGAGGAATTAAAACAAAATCTGGAAGTGTGTCTCAGTATCTGTCTTCCTTTTTGTAACTCACCCAAGTGATTCTAATGTTCAGGTAAGATAAAGAATCATAAATTGTTATAAAGCAATACTAGACAGAAAGTAAATCTATTTCCATTTAGTTTCTGAAACATGGAAAATCTAGAGGATGTAATAGCATATTTAGAGCTTAAATCAGTAAAGTATTACAAACGAAAAAAATATTTAGTGCTTGAATATTCAGATTATGAGTCGTATCATTAAAGGTAAGAATATTTTAGCATAGGACTTTTAATCTTCTTGGTAAAGGAATAAAATGCAAGTCTTCTGCTTCCCCAAACCAGGATCTTTAAAAAAAAAAAAAAAAAAAGATTTTATTTATTTATTTGAGAGAGAGAGAGCGCGCACACAAGCGGGGGTGGGGCCAGAGGGAGAGGGAGAAGCAGACTCCCCACTGAGCAGGGACCCCCCCCATGGAGGTGGGGCTCAATCCCAGGACCCTGGGGTCATGACCCCATCCGAAGGCAAACGCTTAATCAATTGAGCCACCCAGGTGCCCCCCCAGGATCTGTTTTAAATAATCATATCAATTCCTGATTTTTTAAAATTCCTGATTACTACTGACAGCACTTTCACAAGGAAACCTCCTTAGGCATCTCACCCCCATAGTAATATTGAAGCCGCTTCCGTCAACCTAGTAGACAAAATGAACTCAGGGAATATCGGGAGAGACATAGCTTTGAATCTCTTAATTCCCATAATGACATTTTATTTTATTTTATTTTATTTTTTATTTTTTTAAAGATTTTATTTATTTATTTGAGAGAGAGAGAATGAGAGATAGAGAGCACAAGAGGGAAGAGGGTCAGAGGGACAAGCAGACTCCCTGCCGAGCAGGGAGCCTGATGCGGGACTCAATCCCAGGACTCCAGGATCATGACCTGAGCCGAAGGCAGTCTCCCAACCAACTGAGCCACCCAGGCGCCCCCATAATGACATTTTAGACTATTAAAATTTGCTGTCACTTCTGAGTTAATTTTATCAACTATATTTCACTCCAAATTATTACATTTATATTGTATTTCAAATGGATATCTGTGTTTGTGTGTACATAAACCTACTCTGTATACAATTATCATTTTAATTCCTAATGGGTTTATTTGTGTGTTCCTTAGTTGAGCCTTCATTACTCTTTTCAAAGATCCATCATATTGTTGGCATTTAAAAAAAAAAATCCTTGGTTTTAGTAATAAAATTTGACATTTTCCTATCTTTTTCTATTATGTTATATCTCATACATTTAATAATTTCATCTGTAGGGTTTCTGACTAATATGATTACCTATCAGCCTTCATAATATATAAGTAAAATTTGCTTCAAGTTTAAGAAATAATCCTCAAACACCATGATATCTATTTTACAAATATATTAAAATATGGGGACTGACAATATTGATACTAAGTTGTAAAGAGAAAATTGAATTCTGTTAAGCTGTTTTAATAGTTAAATGCATAATTCTATTTCAAATGATACCATTTTATATTTGAGACATAGTGCTATCTAGTTCAGTGAATATTATATATAAATATTTTTAATATATTTCTATTTAGCTCTCATTCTCTATGTATCTTTTATATACATTATATAGCCAGCAAAAACTCTTTTCAGCTATTTTTATGTACTAATCTAGGTAAACCAGCAGAAAAATCTTTCAATAAAGAAAGAAAAGAAAAAATTATGCCTTAGTTGGATCTGTTAAGTTGAAATGACCAGTTATTCAAGGGTAGCTGTGAAACATCTTTAATGATAGTAGGAACTGCACCCAATTTGTATTAACTGAACTCTTTTTCTAGGCATTACCATAAAAAATGTGTGTTTTTTTGTCATTCTGAAAACATAAGAGTGGAAAAGCAGAGCTTATTTAGAGATAAAGAGATTAGAGAAAATGGAATAATAATGAGGGGAGGATTCAGGTGAGAGATGATAAGTTAAAAGACTAAGTTCTGTATATAAAAGGCAAAAAAGGATCAAAGCATATAAAGGTCATTTAGCAAATAAAAGAATGGGAAATCAAAGCTTGAAATAAAAGAATTATAATGTCAGCTAGTTTAGAAGAGAATTCATGTTGAGATATGATAAAAATAGTGTCATTCAAAATTCACTTCTAAAAGAGAAGAAAGTTTTCTACACTATATAATTTAAAACTAGAAAAAATATACGAATACATCAGGAGAATCTATTTGAAACTCAATTTCTCATCTAATCATAAAGTAGAAACTGTCCTTTTGTTTGAAATGTTCTTCACTTGGTATACCAAGATATTATAAGAAACTAAAAGCAAAAAATATTTAAGGGATTATGGTAATGGCATTTGAAATAGCATGAAGAAATGATAGGATTATCATGAATAAAAAATGTCATGACCTGTACTTGGAATTCTCTTTCTTATTTTATGCAAGTGTTTTATAATAGCAAAGTATACTTTAAATGGAATATTTAAGGGACTGCACTTGATTGGAATCATTATAAGGAATTGTTTGACAGCTTCTGTTTTTGAATACTGATTCCTTCCATTTCCAGTTATATTTATGCGTGTGTTTTTGCTTCAAACCTATTCTTTAGCTGTCAACCAAGCAATTCTTATTGTATATTATTGCAATCTCAAATGACTGGGATAAAAATCAAACGTGTTATATAAAAACATAAAGAAACCAAATCAAATAGGCCTTCTCCATGTTTGTGATTGAGTTAAAGAAAATAGATTAAGATCTTAAAATAAAAGGAAAAAAGGCTCATTTTACCCTTTCTCATATATATGCATGAGGTACATATATGTAAGTATTTTGAGACAAATGTATGATTGATAATATAGTTTCTGTTGTTGATATATGTTTTCATGTATTATATAATATTTTCCCAAATCCTTAAATTAACCATTTAGAAAACTATTTATTGAGAATTTATTCTTTGTTTATGGAAAAGTAGGATTTACAGATGAATCTCGTATATTATCATTATATTATTAATATTAATTTTTACTAACTTGTGAGTGGTGAAAAAGCCCTCTCACATTTTAAAAAGAGAATGTATCCATAATAGGATTTGATAGTTCTGAGCCAAAGTAAAAATAAATAATACCATCATGTTTAATAAGTGTGTCAATTCCAAACATAAAAATGTGAGCCAAGACCTATTTTAAATATGAAGTGTGACTTGAAAATACATAAATTTATGTTACTGGTAGAAAATCATTGTTTTCAGAATTAATGAAGCTTTAAAATATTTATTAAAGATAAGTCTATACTAAAAAGGGAAGCTAGAAACGATAGTGATGCAGGGAGCCTGGCCAGAACATGCAAAAATTGAGCAATACATCCTTTTATAAAAATATTTTGAGAAATATAGGTAATTTCAATGCCTGATACAAAGATGTAAACTAGGAAAATCCCAATAAATATAAGGTATCAATTGTGTTCTCTCTCTGTCTCTCACTCTTTCATTCCTTTTTATGTTTGGAAAGATTTTGTGATGTTTTTAGCAAGAGGTATGAGAATCCCCACTCTAGTTATGCTGGAAATAGATTTTAATAAGTCTTGTGGTTGAACATGATGCCTAGGAAATGAACGTCAGCCAAACTCAAGGCTTAGTTAAAAAGAAAGATCATGTGTAAATAAAGATACGAAATTTTAAAGTACTGAGTTGAAGGTGGGGAGAAAAGAAATCCCACTAAGATGAGTTCAAGGGAAGAATCACCTCCCTATAATCTCCCTCCTGATTGATAACTAGTTATTTGGCCCAGGTGTAGTAGAGTAAACATACAATTTCATAGCTAAACTAGGACACTTGAAGAATAGAAGAGGTTATTTTCAGTAATTATTAGAAACTAGAGCAAATTAGAACTTAGCAAATCCAGACATAATTTAATCATAACTAGGGGACACTGCAAGAAGCAAAGAAAAGCCTGCCAGGATTTTAAATTATTTATTGTGTATATATGATATAAAATTCCACCTACGTATATCTTTCAAAACCTTCTGTGAAACTTGGAGTATTTATTAATGCTTTTGTGGGAGTGTTTTTTGTTCTTTGTTTTTTTGTTTTTATGGACTAAAAGAGATTCTGTGTGTTGTCATTTTGTGGATGAGGAGCCACAATAGAAACTTTGTCCATAGGTATGGAGGTTGAGGGAAGAGACTAAACCCAGGTTCTTAACCATGCTCAAAGTTATCCCATTAACAAAAACAAAATAGCAGTAACTATGTGAGTGTGTATACATGTGTGCAGACATAAACAGTTGCTTACATAAGCTTAGCCTTTTTATTTTATTTTTTTCCTTTAAAGTTTTTATTATGTTAATCACCATACATTACATCATTAGTTTTTGACGTAGCGTTCCATGATTCATCGTTTGTGCATAACACCCAGTGCTCCACCCAGAACGTGCCCTCTTTAATACCCCTCACCTGGCTAACCCATCCCCCCACCCCCCTGCCCTCTAGAACCCTCAGTTTGTTTCTCAGAGTCACACGTCTCTCATGGTTCGTTCCCCCCTCTGATTTCCCCCCCTTCATTCTTAGCCTTTTCACACCATCTCTCCTTCAATTTCCACAAAACTGCATCCCTCTATTTCACAGCCAAGATTTTCAAGGAGATTCTATATACACTTATATTGTTGTTTTACTTCTCCCCACCAGGGAATGCGTGTTATGATCTTTTGGCCATGCTTATCAAACCACAAAAATTCTCCCACCTCCTAGAATACTGGAATGTTTTCAAATGCTGACTGAAAATACCTTGATTTTAAGAAAGAAGAGACTAGCCCTTGTGGTGATGGCAGGAATATGTCCATGAAATAACAAGGACACTGTTCTAGAAGCTTATAAGGAAGTTCTCCCTTATAAAAGAGATGTGTATGACAGAAGGCTTCACATTTGGCACTGTGGTTCTCCCCTTCTATCATGAAAGCAACAATAGTTCTGGGACTATAGTGGTCATTGTTTGTACAAACAATGAACAGGTGGATTAAGTGCCAAGACGTTAAAGACAAGAGAGCAAGTAGAGAGATTTTGAGCTATCAGTGATGTTAAACCTGCAAACCCTGAGCCCGCCTATTTCCAGATGAGAAGTTGACTAATGATTCTTTCACTAAAAAGGATTTCTGATGGATATAAAGTACCATTGAAATGCATATGTTTTAGTGTTGGATCCCAGTGAATTGGATTTAGGTATGCAAATCATCCAGAAACAAGTAAATATAGAAAGAATAAATCCAAGACAAAATTAAGGATTTGTTTACAGACAGCAAAATTGTTTCTGAATATCAGAGACTAAAAACAGGAAGCAAGGTTGAAATGGAACACAAGCAGAGTAAATTTTTAAATTTTCTTTGTGAGGGAGTCCCTTAAATTGCTTTTGCAATAACCAACCTAATCTTCAGCCATATCATGAATCTTTCTGTTGATTTATACTTATATTTTGGCAATCTTGTTTTTAATTATTAAAAATTCTTGTTTCCTATTTCCTCATTCAGTATGGTAGACTATTTTCACATACATATGACATTTTTCAAAATACGCTTATGAAAGCAATTAGATTTTATCCTCTTATCTTCCCTTTAATTTTAAACAGTATTTCTTAAAGATTGGTAACTATGTATTTGTGTATTTGTTTTGTGGATTTTGTTCCAATTTGATGCCTATTTAACATAGTAATCTTTGTCAAATGTTGGATGAATCTAGACTGCTTATCTGTACTTGCAAAATATGTCCAAAGTCGCTCAGTATCTGTTGCTTGAATTCGTTTCTCCACTCATGTAAAACTACTGTCCTCCAGAGTGAACACAGGTGATAACTATAGAAGTCCTAGCCATGATGAGTGTTTGGGGATTCATAGTCAAAACTGTCTATTCTCTGTTTGAGAGAGGTTACTTCCAGATTTCCAAGATCTCTGTCCATCAGAATATCACATAACATTATATGTGGCATTGTTCCAATTTTTTATTTTCATAACAAAATGCCTAGAGTAGGGTGCCCCTACAACAAAGTACCCCCATTACTTTTGCTATAAAGCTGTTTTTTCCTACTTTTTGGATTTCATTCTAGAGGAAGAAGTTGCAGCCATTCTACTATCAGCCAGGGGTAGATCATTGGTCTATATTACTGCTGCTAATCATTTCTCCAATTTTCCTCCTAGCTGAACCTGAACCCAAGTTCTATTTCTGCTCTTTGGAAATTGTTTTTCTGTGTTTCTAAAAAGAAAACACATACACTTGTCAGATTTTCACTCATTTACCTATGCTGAGTTCTGATGTCCTCAGTTCTGTTTCCTCAATAATCAAACGTCATTCCCTTTATAAATTCCAGAAATATTTTATTGCTTCTGGTCTATTATGGCATCCTTCCCGGTAGACCAGGCTGATAATGAGATTATTTGTTTGCTACTTTTTCTGTCATTGCAATGGGATTTTGCCAGGGACGAAAGGTATGATGTCCTGAATGTTCTTCTTCCCATGTCCACATTTTTAATGTTAACAATTTTAAGAATTTTTGTGGTTTACAAGTCACCATTCCTTTAGCAAAGCCCATTTATTACTTGGCTTCAGTTAGCACTTCTGTACTGACTTGGTCTGGACCTCTTGGCCTTTTAAGCTAAAGTAAAGGGCTTATATTTTATTCTCAGTCTACTGGGAAGGAACTAAAGACTTCTGAGTATCCAAATGCTGTGACTTCTCTTTCACTTTTTAAAGACCACTTCGCTTTCTAGGTGGTACAAGAATAAGTGCTATAAAAATAGGAATAGAAGAACATTCTGCAGAAAACACAGATCACTCATCTTGTTCCTCTATAGATTGAACATATTTCCTGAACTGTATCTCACTGGTTCTCATTTGCTCAATTGCTCTCATTGACTGACCCTTTAGACAAACCCACCCTTATGGGAATGTGATGTACTAATTTGTATTAAGCCCAGACCTCTACCTTTAAATGACTTAGCATTAATCCCTTTAAATTTGCACAATTTGAAATCCCGTATTTTTTAAGAAAAAAGTAAAAAAGAAATGGATGCTGAGACTAGAAGCAGCAGTACTCACTATGGTTTGTAAGGAGAATAATAGGAAAGTGTTAGGAACTGTTGAAGCAGCGTAACTCCAACATACATTGCTGCTATGCTGAGATTTTGGACAAAGGAATAAAGAACAAAAGCCATATTTGTGATATTGGATGCAAGGTCAGCAGGACTTGATGGTTTAATAGAGGCAATGAATAAAGACAGAGATAATTCATAAAAGTGGTGCCTTCTACATGGAAGGAGAACACTAGGAGACTATTTTATATGCTCAGGAGGTTACTGTTGATATGTTAGATAGGAAAATGTTGTAATGTAGTCAGAGGAAACTGTTTTATTTTTAATTTTATTATGTTATGTTAGTCACCATACAATACATCATCTGTTTTTGATGTGGTGATCCACGATCCATTGTTTTCGTATAACACCCAGTGCTCCATGCAGTACGTGCCCTCCTTAATACCCATCACCAGGCTAACCAATCCCCCCTCCCACCTTCCCTCTAAAACCCTCAGTTTGTTTCTCAGAGTCCATAGACTCTCATGGTTCATCTCTCCCTCTGATACCCCCCCTTCATTTTTCCCTTCCTTCTCCTAATGTCCTCCATGCTATTCCTCATGTTCTACAAATAAGTGAAACCATATGATAACTGTTTGACTTATTTCACTTAGCATAATCTCCTCTAGTCCCATCCATGTTGATGTAAATTTGGGTATTCACCCTTTCTGATGGCTGAGTAATATTCCATTGTATATATGGACCGCATCTTCTTTATCCATTCGTCTGTTGAAGGGCATCTCGGCTCTTTCCACAGTTTGGCTATTGCGGACATTGCTGCTATGAACATCGGGGAGCATATGGCCCTTCTTTTCACTACATCTGTGTCTTTGGAATAAATACCCAGGAGTGCAATTGCTGGGTCATAGGGTAGCTCTATTTTTAAATTTTCAGGCACCTCCACACTGTTTTCCAGAGTGGCTGTACCAACTTGCATTCCCACCAACAGTGTAAAAGGGTTCCCCTTTCTCCACAACCTCTCCAACCTTTGTTGTTTCTTTCTCTGTCCATTTTTGCCATTCTAACTGGTGTAAGGTGGTATCTCAGTGTGGTTTTGATTTGAATTTCCCTGATGGCTAGTGATGATGAACATTTTTTCATGTTTCTGTTAGCTATTTGTATGTCTTCTTCAGAGAAGTGTCTGTTCATATCTTCTGCCCATTCTTTGACTTATTATTTGTTTCTTTGGGTGTTGAATTTGAGAGGTTCTTTATAGATCTTGGATACCAGCTCTTTATCTTTAGTGTCATTTGCAAATATCTTCTCCCATTCTGTGGGTTGCTTCTTTGTTTTGTTGACTGTTTCCTTTGCTGTGCAGAAGCTCTTTATCTTGATGAAGTCCCAGTAGTTCATTTTCCCTTTTGTTTCACTTGCTTTTGGAGGTGTATCTTGAAAGAAGTTGCTGTGGCCGATGTCAAAGAGGTTACTGCCTAAGTTCTCCTCTAGGATTTTGATGGATTCCTGTCTCACATTGAAGTCTTTCATCCATTTTGAGTTTATATTCGTGTATGGTGTTAGAGAATGTTCAATCTTCAATCTTCTGCATGTGGCTGTCCAATTTTCCCAGCACCATTTATTGAAGAGACTGTCATTTTTTCCATTGCATGCTTTTTCCTGCTTTGTCAAAGATTATTTGACCATAGAGTTGAAGGGCCATATCTGAGTTCTCTATTCTGTTCCATTGGTCTATATGTCTGTTTTTGTGCCAGTACCATGCTGTCTTGGTGATCACTGCTTTATAATATAGCTTGAAGTATACAAATCGGGCAACGTGATGCACCCAGCTTTGTGTTTCTTTTTCAAACATTTCCTTGGCGATTCGGGGTCTTTTTTCTGATTCCATATAAATTTTAAGATTGTTTTTTCCAGCACTTTGAAAATGTCATTGGAATTTTGATTGGGATATCACTGAAGGTATAGACTGGGTAGCATAGACATTTTAACAATGTTTATTCTTCTGATCCATGAGGATGGAATATTTTTCCATCTTTTTGTGTCTTCTTCAATTTCTTTCGTGTGTGTTCTGTAGTTCCTAGAGTATAGATCCTTTACCTCTTTGGTTAGGTGTATTCCGAAGTATCTTATGGTTTTTGGTGCTATGGTAAATGGAATTGTTCCTCTAATTTCTCTTTCTACAGTTGTGTTGTTAGTTTATAAGAAAACAACTGATTTCTGTGCATTGATTTTGTATCCTGCCACATTACTGAATTGCTGTATGAGTTCTAGTAATTTGGGGGTGGAGTCTTTTGGGTTTTCCACATAAAATATCATGTCCTCTGAGAAAAGAGAGAGTTTGACTTCTTTGCCACTTTGAATACCTTTTATTTCTTTTTGTTGTCTGATTTCTGTTGCTAGGACTTCTAGTGTATGTTGAACAATAGCGGGAAGAGTGGGCATCCTTGACGTGTTCCTGATCTTAAGGGAAAGGCTCTCAGCTTTTCCCCATTGAGGATGATATTCGCTGTGGGTTTTTCATGGATGGATTTCAGGAACTTGAGGAATGTTCCCTCTATCCCTATACTCTGAAGAGTTTTAATAAGGAAAGGATGTTGTATTTTGTCAAATGCTTTTTCTGCATCAATTGAGAGGACCATATGGTTCTTCTCCCACCTCTTATTAATGTGTTCTCTCACATTGATTGATTTGAGAATGTTGAACCACGCTTGCATCCCAGGGATAAATCCCACTTGGTCATGGTGGATGATCCTTTTAACGTATCGTCAGATCCTATTAGCTAGGATTTTGTTGAGGATTTTGGAATCCATATTCATCAGGAATATCAGTCTGAAATTTTCCTTATTGATGGGGTCTTCGACTGATTTGGGGATTAAGGTAATGCTGGTCTCATAAAATGAGTTTAGAAGTTTTCCTTCTGTTTCTATTTTTTTAAACAGCTTCAGTAGAATAGGTATTATTTCTTCTTTGAATGTTTGGTAGAATTCCCCAGGGAATCCAATGAGACCCTGGATTCTTGTTCTTTGGGAGGTTTTTGATCACTGCTTCAATCTCATTACTGGTTATTGGCCTATTCAAGTTGTCAGTTTCTTCCTGTTTCAGTCGTGGCAGCTTATGGGTTTCCAGGAAGGCATCCATTTCATACAGATTGCTCAATAGTTGTTGATAATAATTTCTAATAATTGTTTCTATTTGCTTGGTGTTAGTTGTGATCTCTCCCCTTTCATTCATAATTTTATTAATCTGGGTCCTTTCTCTTTTCTTTTTGATAAGTCTGGCCAGTGGTTTATCAATCTTATTAATTCTTTCAAAGAACCAACTTTTAGTTTTGTTGATCTGATCTACTGAGTTTCTGGTTTCTAATTCATTGATCTCTGCTCTAATTTTAATTATTTCACTTCTAATGCATGGTTTATGCATCGTTTGTTGCCTTTTCTCTAGTTCTTTTAGGTGTAGAGTTAATTGGTGAATTCGGGATTTTTCTATTTTTTTGAGTGAGTGTCGGATGGCTATGTATTTCCTCCTTAGGACTGCCTTTGCAGCATCCCATAGCTTTTGGACCAATGTGTTTTTTTCTCATCGATTTCTATGAATTGTTTAAGTTCTTCTTTGATTTCCTGGCTGACCCAAACATTCTTGAGCAGAGTGGTCTTTAGCTTCCGAGTGTTTGAATTTCTGCCAAATGTTTTCTTATGATTGAGTTCCAGTTTTAAAGCATTGTAGTCTGAGAATATGCAGGAAATAATGTCTATCTTTTGGTATCAGTTGAGACCTGATTTGTGACCCAGTCTGCAGTCTATTCCGGAGAAAGTTCCATGTGCACTCGAGAAGAATGAATATTCTGTTGTTTTAGGGTGGAATGTTCTGTATATATCTATGAGGTCTATCTGGTCCAGTGTATCATTCGAAGCTCTTGCTTCCTTGTTGATTTTCTGCTTGGATGATCTGTCCATTGCTGATAGTGGAGTATTGAGGTCTCCTACAATTAACATATTGTTATTGATATGACTCTTTATTTTGTTTAACAGTTGGCTTATGTAGATGGCTGCTCCCATGTTGGGGGCATAGATATTTACAATTGTTAGATCTTCTTGTTGGGTAAACCCTTTAAGAATGACATAGTGTCCTTCTTTGTCTCTAACTAGAGACTTTAGTTTAAAATCTAATATGTCTGATGTAAGAATTGCTACCCCAGCTTTCTTTTGAGGTCCGCTGGCATGGAAGATGGATCTCCATCCCTTCACTTTCAGTCTAGATGTAACTTTAAGTTCAAAATAAGTCTCTTGTAGACAGCATATGGATGGGTCCTGTCTTTTTATCCAATCTGCAACCCTGTGCCATTTTATGGGAGCATTTAGGCCATTCAGGTTGAGAGTGATTATTGAAAGATATGAATTAATTGTCATCATGTTGCCTGTGAAGACAATGTTTTTATAGATTGTCCCTGTAAATTTCTGTTGTATATCACTCTTGGGGTCTTTCTCCTTTTATAGAAACCCCCCCTTAATATTTCTTGCAGGACCGGCTTAGTGGTCACATATTATTTCAGCTTCTGCTGGTCTTGGAAACTCTGCATCTCTCCATCCATTCTAAATGACAGCCTTGCTGGGTAAAGTATTATTGGCTACATATTCTTTTCATTTAGTACCCTGAATATGTCTTGCCAGGCCTTTCTGGCTTGCCAGGTCTCTTTGGATAGGTCTGACGTTATTCTGATGTTCCTCCCTCTGTACGTAAGGAATCTCTTCCCCCTAACTGCCCGTAAGATGGTTTCCTTGGCTTTAAGATTTGAGAGTTTTATGATTACATGCCAGGTTGTTGGCCTGTTTTCCTTGATCTTGGGAGGGGTCCTCTGCCTCTACAATGCAAATGTTTGTTTCATTCCCCAAATTAGGGAAGTTCTCGGCTACAATTTGCTCAAATATATCTTCTAGTCCTCTCTCTCTCTCTCCACTCCCTCCGGGATTCCAATTATTCTGACATTGGAACACTTCATGGTGTCACTTATTTCTCTGATTCTATTTTCATGGATTCTGAGTTGTTTTTACCTGGCCTCCTCTTTTCCCTTTTTATCTATTATATTGTCTTCCAGGTCGCTTGTTCGTTCTTCTGCCTCACTTACCCTAGCTGTTAAATTATCTAGATTGGATTGGATTTCATTGATAGCATTTTTAAGGTCTGCTAATTCAGCTTTCATTTCTGCCCTTAGAGCCTCTATGTTGCCATTAATTGATTTAACCATTCTAGCTATTATCTTCACAACTGCTAGCCTGAATTCCATCTCCGACATCTTGGTTATATCTGCATCCATTTGTAAATCTGCAGCATAAGTCATAATCTCTGAGTCTTTTCTATTTTGGGGGTTCCTCCTACTCCTAGTCATTCTGTTGATGGGTGGTTGAGGGACTGTATAGAGTCCAAATTTTTGACCAGAACCCAAGCAAGATGCACCTGTTTTCTAGGGACCTTAGGGTTGCTGGCCTCTTGTTTTCCCAGCCTGTCTCTGGGGGAGGGGCCTGCTGTGCTGCTACTCAGGCAACCCTGTTTGGGCAGAGTTGCCCTGCCCCCCTGTCGGCTCAGTGGGAATCAGTTTTTTGGGGCTTTTGTTTTCTGGTGGCTTTCCCTGGTGGCTTTCTATGTCTCTTCCGAGAATCGGAGCAGAAAAGACTGTTTCCAACCCTCTGCCTCAGAGTAGAGAGATCTCAGTCTATTCTTCAGTGAGCTCTCCAGGCCACACTGTCTCCGTTTCTGTCCATGCTGCTATAAACTGCAGCGTTCTGGGTTGTGCGCCCCTCCACAGTGCCCCCAATCCTGCCTTAAGGTCGGGCACGTCTCTGCCCTTTGTTCTTCTAAAACCACCAGCTGCCCCCAGTTGGCCCATGCGACCCTGCCACTCCGAGTTTCCATCCCAGAGGCTGCCCTAAAGTCCTTTCCCCGCTGCTACCGGTCTGCGAGTCTGTGACCCGTCCCCAGTGCGCGTAGCTGTCACCAACTGGCGGTGTAGGATCCCCACAGCCAGGCTCCCTCCAGCTGCCATTTATCCTCCGATATCTGCCCACAGAATCACAGCTCCCCGTTTTGTACCTCGAAACCAACTGCCCGCGATATTCTGTTTGTAGAGATCCAGATTTTCTTACATCTCAGGCTGATTTCGTGGGTGCTCAGAGTGATCTGGTAGATATCCAGCTCAATTCCAGGTTACCAGTTGAAATAGGGTCCCCTACTCCTCCGCCATCTTTTCTTCACCTAGTCAGAGGAAACTGTTAATGAGAAAGCTTGAATATCTGATCCAGAAGACGCCAGGTATAGTGTGCAGCAGAGCTGTATAGTTAGGAGTCATCAAAAGTCAGATGGTTTTATAACCATGAAATGGTGAATGTCAATTAGAGGAAGATGTGAAGAGGAAAGCGAAGGAAGATAATTACAGATTTTGAAAACTTTTATCATTAAAAGGAGATTATCTAATAGAGGAGAAATAAGGGCAAAACCCAGAAGAGAGAAAGAAAGGCAAATGATGAGTCATAGAAACCCAGGAACATGGGTTATAATATGGAGGAGGATTATCTGTAATATCAAAATCTGTAGAGAGGTCAAATAAGATGGAAACAAGGGTTTCATTAGTGGTCTTGGAACATGAAATTTCAACTTATCTAGTTTGTAGTTGATTAAAAAGTAAATAAGCAACGAAAGTGAGTTTATGTTAAAAATCAAGATTTGGGGATATACCTTCGGCTCAGGTCATGATCCCAGGGTCCTGAGATCAAGTCCAGCTTTGGGCTCCTTGCTCAGCGGAGAGCCTGCTTCTCCCTCTGTCTGCTCCTCCCCTGCTTGTGCTTTCTCTCTCTCTCTCTCTCTGACAAATAAATAAATAAAATCTTTAAAAAAAATCAAGATTTTTGTCTATGCAACAGAATTATAGGGCAATTGGAATAATAAGTTCAGAGTGGTGAGGACAAGAGAACTGAGTTTTATGTTTGTTGTATTTGATAAAAGAATGTAAAAGAAATTTATATAACTAAGCAGAGAGTGAGAAATATAGAGATACTTTCTATCATAAAGATAGTTGGCTTCTTATTCTTTAAATGCGTAGTGTCTGAGAGAGTTAAATGCTGCCAAGTAATAAGGCCAGGTCATGAAATATCCTGTCCAGAGACTGTTAAGAAGCAAATGAATTACAAAGCAATGTAAGCTCTCTGGCACAAAATCTACTGAAGGGTCCTGTTGAAATGCAAATGCTTTATTATGTTCAATCATATTAAACTTCATAAATAGCATAATGCACATAAATCCCATGAAAACTGTGTTGAAAAAATAATATATTAATGTGAGAGCATGCATACATTAGATAATGCTCATAAAGACAGCTTTTAAAGATACTGCACTTTATTTGCAATTTAATGTTTGCATTTTCTCAGTTTCTTATAAAATAATCTATTCTAGAGACATAGGGTAGCAGATATTCAAAGGTGAATATTTGCATCTGATTAGAAATTTGAACACGATGGGTACAAGTAGATTTATTAAACAAACAAAACCTGATGAAATGTTTATCCCTTTATTTATTTAGCACATTAATATTTTCATCACTAGTGTTCAGAAAAAAATTTCATTAAGCATTGATTCACTTAAATCTTTGAAATAATAAAAATTTTGATGTAAATATTACTTTAAAGTGTGTATATATAACAGCCTAATTTGTTTAATTAATCTGTAATTAAAAATTACAAATAAATTCTCAATTTCAAAACAAATTACTTCCTCTAGTAAAGGAGGAAGTATCTGTGAAGAATACACATATCTGTGTATTCTGTATTTTCTCAAATCTGTGAAGAAATCCATCATGGAGATGTTTTCTATAAATGACTTTCATATTGGTTAATGTCACTGCCCTCCAGCCAAAGACAACCAGGAACACAACTATAGTTGAACACATTGAGTTATTTCTTGTTGCCTCAAGGGAGATACCACACCATGGGAGATCATGGCATGTTTTATTAAATGAGTATTAGAAATGATATATTATTAGTAAAGTTTTATAGGCTGTGGGCTTGTGTAAGTGATTGTGGGAGGGTTTAAAGGATTAGACTTTACTCTGAATTGGATGTTGTCAGGATATGGGGGTAATTCTATGATTGAGAATTCTAATAAGTTTTACTTAGGAGGAGGAAAGACGAGACTGGGACACAAGTATAATTGTTAAAGAAGCAACAGTCATTCATATTAGAGCAGAGAGGGGGAAGTTTGGTGTTCTGTGGCTTGAACAATGGTCATGTTTTATCTGAATTCAGACATGATTAGATAGTAGTGCTAGTTCTGCCTCTGTCCCTCATGGTCAGAGTTGCCTTACCTGCTTTTAATGTTCTGTGAAATTGTTTATTTTCAATAGGAAAACACTAAAGCCTTGCTGTGAGTGCCAAACCAGCTCACGGCAATGCCAAACCCTGGCTAAAAATACCAGGTCAGCTCCTGGATGTCAGGAATGTTTTTCTCTTTCTTGATAATGAAAGGAAATACATTACTCATGACTAACTCTTCTCCTCTGTAAATCTCATACAGAGTTGACCATATATATATATAAAATCAAGTGGAAAACAATCAAGTCCATAGCAACTGTGATCATTAGCAAAAGTTGCCATCAGAGTGAGAAAATGTAAAGAATCACCTCTGATCAACATGATTGAGAAAAAGAAAAACTAATCCTTGCCAACATGAAAAACTACAGCAGAGAGAATGACAACAAAAGAAAGGCAACATAGAGACACTTAGGTAATTATCAGGAGAATTTATTTAAAAAATGGCATTTGAGAAAATTAATTTAAAAAATGGCATTTGAGACAAGTCACTTATAATATTTTTGGAAATACAAAGGACAAAAATAATTGAAGCAATCTCGAAAAAGAAAAAATACAAGGACATATGTTTCTAGATATAATTATCATAAAACTATAATAGCTAAAACAATGTGATGTTGAAACAAGAACAGAAAAATAAATGGAACAGAATAGAGTCCAGGCAGAATCCCCACCCGTGTACATGTTGCACTGTGCTGCGGCAGAAAGGATGGTCATTTCCTAAAGTCACTGGACCAACTAGATATCCAAATAGAAATACACACACACACACACACACACACACACACACACACACACACACACATCTTGACTTCTAATTCACAATATATACAAAAATACCTTCTGGATATATTAAATCAAAGCATGAAATTTAAATAACAAAAACTATAAAAGATAACATAGAATATATTTGGGAACTTGATTGCAGATTTTGTATGGCACATAAGGCACTGAAATAAAGGAACATTAGAGCATACTAAAATTATTAACTTTTGGGCACCTGGATGGCTTGGTCGTAAAGCGTCTGCCTTCAGCTCAGGTGATGATCCCAGGGTCCTGGGATCGAGCCCCACATCGGGCTCACTGCTCGGCAGGAAGCCTGCTTCTCCCTCTCCCACTCCTCCTGCTTGTGTTCCCTCTCTCGCTGTTTCTCTCTCTGTCAAAAAACTAAATAAAATATTTTTTAAAAAATTATTAACTCTTATTTTATCCTCTGCTGGTGGAATCTGAATTTTTGCAACTACTTTATATAACTGAAAGTATATAAAGAAGATGGAGATATATCTATATGTGTATATATACATTGAACAATGGTCATGTTTTATCTGAATTCAGATATATATATATATATATATATGCCCTATAGATCCAGCAATTCCACATTTAGGTATAAACTCGAGAAAAACATGAACATAGTTTCTCAAAAAAATATATGAGGTTATTCTTGGAAGCCCCTTTGGTAATAACTAAAAATTCAAACAAACCAATTATGCATCTACTATAGAAGAGATAAGTAAAAATAAAAGTAAATAAAAAAAGAAGAGGTAAGTAAATATATCCATAAATATGTAAATGATATATCCACAGTGGGTATGAAGCCAAATGCTTGGTTCCTGGACCTGTATCAAAAGCATAAGCAGAACTATCATTGTATCCATTGCATTATTAACTTAGCTCCATGTTCTATTTTACTCTCTACTTAATTATGTTTTATGGACCTCTTAACCTCATGCTCGATCAGTCATTAACTTTGCCTTTTTACCACTATTGCTTATTTACCCACTGATTGTAGAAACCTAACAAGGACCAGACGGTAGCATTTGTCTTGACTATCTGATCATCCTGGGTCCCAAATAGTGCCTCATTGTCCAGAAGAGTACTTGCCTCCAGATTGTTTTGAGCCCCCCTCACCAACCCCCAAACCCGGTCAATGTTTCAAGAAACCCCTCTCCCTCCACTCATGTATGTAAGCCTCCCCTGGGCTCAACAGGGCAAGGCAGCAGAGAGAATGATCCCCTGCCTTTTCGCTGGGCTGCCCTTCTGATAATATCACTTTTCTTTGCTTCAAAACTGGTGTCTCACTCAGACCTTGGCTTACTGTGCTTTGCGTGCATGGACAAGTTTGAGTTTGGTAACAAGTTTGGCTTTGGTGAGCCCACCAAGAGGCTTGTGTCCTACCGTGTGGGTCATGGGGGGGGACTTAAAGTGGGATTTCCTGCAGCTGCTTGGAACTGTATCCAAGCCAAGGAAATGCCCCTGGCTGCCCTCCCCAGCCACTTCTAAATACCAAGCCTTAGTTGAAGCAAAGAAACCTGCTATAGGCTGCTGGGAGAACTTCTGTTGTTGAAGAATGAGTTTCTGATGTGCACAGTGACTGCATGTCCTCTCATTTGCTTTTGGTTCTTTTCAGGAATCTTTCCTGGTAAGACATTTGAAGAACAACCCTCACATTCTGCGAAATAGAACAGTGGTATAACCACCCTAAGTTTGTTTTTGTGATTGATAATGATCATTTGCTTTTATTTTTCTCCCACAGCGCTTACATTGTGAGTCCTGTCTTGTCAGTCTGTCTTACCTGTATTATGAGAGACATCAACTGGATCCCAGAATGTAGCCCTTTGAGTTGCATTATGCCAAAGGGTTCTTTGAAAAATGATACTCTTTGTAATGTGGCTTGGCCACATTGGATCAGTTTTTTTGTTTGTTTGTTTGTTTGTTTGTTTGTTTGTTTCAAAACTAGAGATACTACCCCCAGAAACAATTCAAAGTTCTTCAACCTCTCTGGAAACTCTTATTCTCCCTTCCTAAGACTGGACTAAAAAAAGCAGGGTGAGAGAGGCCTTTTAAAATACAAATGGCTTAAAAAAACAGCCTTACCCAAAGTCTAGCCCACAGCTTCTGCAAGGTTATTTCTCAAAATAAATACAAATCTTAATAGTAAAGACTCTGTTCATGTCTGTCTACATAATGATGTTTTCTACTTCTGGATGGTATTAGTAAAATTAATTATAAACAAGCTTATTCAGTTGGTGACAATCTCTTATAAGAATTGGGCATTCTAACGCTCCAAGAGAAAATAATTCAAATGTGTCAGGTTCACGTGATCTGGGATAATCTCTGATAAATTAAAGTTCATGTTTGTTGTTTTAATTAAAATAGGTGTATCTTTTGGAGTTATAGTTTTTATGATTCTTGTTTCAAACATTGCTGGTTCTCTCATATTTGCCTTTCCAGATTTAAGAAACTTTTTTCTCTTAAGATATTTATGACTTACAGAGATTTGATAAAATAATCCTTTGGGAACCAATTGAAACATTTATCTTTTTCCCTACCTGAACCTTCCAGAATTCAAAAATATCTTAATGATTATTCTTTTTTTTATGGCCATTATAATTATTTACATAAGTTCAATAAGAATCTGTTCTCCTTGTTATAGCACATCACTGGAAACATTCGCTATTTGACTAAGACTTTGACTGGAATTTCATATTTGAGAGTGACATACATAGACTCAGATATGACCAAACAGCTTTAACAAACTAAGGTTGACATTTTATAGAGCCATTGAAGTCCCTTGGAAATGTTGGCCTATTATAGGGTTACTGGGTTCTTGGGAGCCTTATCAGGGGAGTAAAAATTTCACTTCCTGGATGGTGCAGAAACCTCAGGATATTTTGTGGACCTTGAGAAGAGAAGAAATAATCCAAATCTACAGGTATTGAGAACAAATCTGATGGCAAATATTTGGCTTGGCTTTTGGCCTCAAAAGTTCAATCTGAAATTCAATCTGAGATTCCTTTTGAAAAGCTCCAGCAAAGCAGACTTATATTTCTTTTATTTTTTATTGTTATGTTAATCACCATACATTACATCATTAGTTTTTGGTGTAGTGTTTCATGATTCATTGTTTGTGCATAACACCCAATGCTCCACGCAGAACGTGCCCTCCTTAATACCCATCACCAGGCTAACCCATCCCCCCACCCCCCTCCCCTCTGAACCCTCAGTTTCTTTTTCAGAGTCCATCGTCTCTCATAGTTGATCTCCCCCTCTGATTTCCCCCCTTCATTCTTCCCTTCCTGCTATCTTCTTTTTTTTTTTCTTAACATATATTGCATTATTTGTTTCAGAGGTACAGATCTGTGATTCAACAGTCTTGCACAATTCACAGCACTCGCCATAGCACATACCTTCCCCAATGTCTATCACCCAGCCACCCCATCCCTCCCACCTCCAACCACTCCAGCAACCCTCAGTTTGTTTCCTGAGATTAAGAATTCCTCATATCAGGGAGGTCATATGATACATGTCTTTCTCTGATTGACTTATTTCACTCAGCCTAACACCCTCCAGTTCCATCCACGTCATTGCAAATGGCAAGATCTCATTCCTTTTTATAGCTGCATAATGTTCCATTGTGTATATATACCACCTCTTCTTTATCCATTCATCTGTCGATGGGCATCTTGGCTCTTTCCATAGTTTGGCTATTGTGGACATTGCTGCTATAAACACTCGGGTGCACGTACCCCTTCGGATCCCTACATTTGTATCTTTGTGGTAAACACCCAGTAGTGCAATTGCTGGATCCTATGGTAGCTCTATTTTCAACTGTTTGAGGAACCTCCATACTGTTTTCCAGAGTGATTGCACCAGCTTGCATTCCCACCAACAGAGTAGGAGGGTTCCCCTTTCTCCGCATCCCCGCCATTAGACTCCAAATGGTTGAAAGCCCTAAACGTGAGACATGAGTCCATCAAAATCCTAAAGGAGAACACAGGTAGCAGCCTCTTTGACCTCAGCCACAGCAACTTCTTCCTAGAAACATTGCCAAAGGCAAGGGAAGCAAGGGCAAAAATGAACTATTCGGATTTCATCAAGCAAAGCAGATTTAAAAGAACCTATATGGCCAGTCATTATTTTTGCCGCACTTATGTAAATAATTAAGACAAGTTTGTTAAAACTAAATTTATTTTGCAAACAAATTAGTTTTAGTTTTGCAGTCTTTGATAAAAATGAGGGTGATTTTATTTTTACTTTTTATTTTATTTTTATTTTTTTTAAAGATTTTATTTATTTATTTGAGAGAGAGAGAGAATGAGAGATGGAAAGCACAAAGGGAAGAGGGTCAGAGGGAGAAGCAGACTCCCCGCCGAGCAGGAAGCCCGATGTGGGACTCAATCCAGGGACTCCAGGATCATAACCTGAGCTGAAGGCAGTCGCTTAACCAACTGAGCCACCCAGGCGCCCCAAAATGAGGGTGATAAATGAGGGTAATAAAAATGATTGTAGAAAGAAAAAATGTTTCAGTGACACACCTTTGTGGATGTAAAATTTTAATTCTGATTGATTAACTTTAAATGATTGTTGTTGGCCTATAAAACGACGGAATCCTAAATTCGTTTGGTTTCTTTGAATATCTAGCTATGACTCTTCAAACTGATGTTTCCCATTTTCTCCCATTCTTTTAACTTGAACCCATTGCAAACAAAGACTAACCTTTCCTCAAGTCCTATAAACTAAAGCTGGACAACTTGAAGTAAGCTTCAGAGAAATTGCCAAAACAGCCCATGTTAAGACTGTCATCATGCCTGTTGCTGTGTGGGCCCCTCAGAAAGATCACCAGAGACATTTCAACTATAGGCCAGAAAAATCTGTCAGATTGCCACTGCCTTTCCCTGCTCTAAGGAGGCTTTGTGGCTGACATCTAAAAATCTTTTCAGTGGCAGAACTCAGAACTCAGACTCTGGGTTTATCATGTTTTCCAACCATTAACTTGTGTGTTTATTTGGTTTCCACAGAAATACCTTACTTGCAGCTGAAGAGTACTGAGTGGTTTTAGATAAAGCTAGAGAAGAAGCCCATCAACTTCGTCTACTAGATCCAAACAATGCTGCCAGGCCACAGGCACCAAAGGCAGTGCCAACCTGTGACTCCAACTAGGATATAAAGGAGGGAGGACTCCCCAGACTCCAAAAATACTGAGAATAATCCTGATAGGATTAAAATCTGGGGTACCTAC
Organism: Callorhinus ursinus; assembly: GCF_003265705.2. NCBI lineage: Eukaryota > Metazoa > Chordata > Mammalia > Carnivora > Otariidae > Callorhinus > Callorhinus ursinus. The sequence goes on along the minus strand of NW_027397065.1, from coordinate 74,024,915 downwards.
AGAAAAGCATCTAAATAAGATTTAACAAGTTAATCAAATGCCTCAAGAAGACCGCGCATCTTTTCTTGAATGGATCTATCAACCACATCATTGATATGCTGATATTGATCCTGAAGCACATGAAAATATAAAAATGATAAATATGATTTTTATCAGCTACACCACCCCAGATATTTGAAAGAATCACAAAAAGAAGGGAGATTCAGAGATGGCTACTTGGGTATCGGTATGAATTGTTTTTAAGATTTATAACTGGGTTCCTGTCCACAGAACAGAGAAACAAAAAGAAGCAAGAAAGCATGTTACTCTGCTCACCCTGCCATCTCAGGAAAGTCTCCCAGAGAAACAATGACATTCAAAAAGAAGATCCAAACCCTGCGCCCATGCACTCAAGAATGTTTTCCATGGCAGGTTTCCCACTTCCACTCCCCTTTCTCTTTGCCCCTCATCACCAGAAATAAGCTATTCCCTAAGACTGAGGAATTATAAAATAAATAAAAGTGGGAATTTGAGCCTGGACACTTGGTTCCTGGACCTATTTTGAAAGCATAAGGAAACTATCACTGTATTAGTTGTCTTATTAACTTAGCTCCACATTCTGTTTTGTTTTCTCTTTAATTATGTTTTATGCACCTCTTAATCTCACAATCAGTCATTAACTTTGCCTTTTTACCCCTACGGCCTATTTAACCCACTGATTGCAGGAACCTAATGGGGGCTAGATGGTAACATTTGTCTTGATGTATCTGATCAAACCAGGTCCCAAATAGCACCTCCTTGTTTGGAAGAATGCTTACCTCCAGATTATTTCAAGGCCCAGCCCCACCCCACCACAACCACCAAGGTTTCAAGAAACTCCTTACCCTCCTCTCATGTATATAAGCTGTCCCTAGTCTCAACAAGGCAGCTTTAGGAATGATTCCCTGTCTTCTCTTTGGGCTGCCCTTCTCAGGTTTCTTTGCCTCAAAACTGGTGTCTCCAACATTGGCTTACTGCACATCAGGTGCACGGACAAGCTTGAGTTCGATAGCAGATATAGTAGGCAGCCACTAAGATGGCCCCGATGATTCCTGACTCCTGGTATTTACATTCCATGTAATCACTGTTCTTTGAGCATGGACTAGAACTACTGACTCACTTCCAACCAATGGGATACAGGAAAAGCCTAGACTTCACGTTTAAGCTTAGGTAACAATGAGATTTTGGCTGCTGTTTTAGGTGTTCTCTCACTCTACCATTGGCATTGAAGGAAGACAGCTGCCATAGTGTGAGTTGCCCCGTGAAGGGATTTACAAGGCACGGAACTGAAGCCTATGCCCAACATCCAGAGTGGACCATGTGAGTTAACTTGGAATCAGAATTTCTTCCTTTAAAGCTCTGAGTTGACTGTCACCCCAGCTCATATCTTGCCTACAGCCTTGTGGCAGACCCTGAGCCAGAGTTACTCAACTAAATTCTGCCTGGATTTCTGACCCACAGAAAGTGTAATATAATAATCGTTTGTTTCTTTAAGCCTTGATGTTTTGTGGCAATTTGTTTTACAGCAATGGATAACTAACTCTGTGGAATGTGAAAGAGGGTAACTTGGGTAACTTGGGTAAATTTTGCAAACTAAAATTGAAGCAATAAAATCAGACACAAAATAGTGCATACGATATGATTAGTTTTGGAAGCCCAAATAATAGTTGTCCATGGGGAAAGAGAGTGGCTGGAGATTCTTGCAAGGGGAATTTGTGGGTCTGTTTCTTCTTGTCATGGAAATGTGTCAAGGAAAATACTTTTTTTTAAGATTTTATTTATTTATTCATTCATTTGAGAGAGTGAAAATGAGAAAGAGAGAGAGCACATGAGAGGGGGGAGGGTCAGAGGGAGAAGTGGACTCCCTGCTAAGCAGGGAGTCCGATGCGAGACTCCATCCCGGGGCTCCGGGATCATGACCTGAGCTGAAGGCAGTCACTTAACCAACTGAGCCACCCAGGTGCCCCAAGGAAAATACTTTTGATTTGTACATTTTTCTGTATCCATGTTAAACTTGGACAATGATTGCATTAAAGATCACTTTTGCAGTTTATTATTTTCCTTATTTGACCCATACATTTTATAATTTGGTTGTTAAAGCTGTCTGTGTCTTTTATTTTTAAATGTGCCTGTAGAAATAACATAATAATGAATGATTTTTAAATCAAATCTTAGTTTCTCTACTTTTAACCAATTACTTTAAAACTGCATTTATTGGGCGCCTGGGTGGCTCAGTTGGTTAAGCGACTGCCTTCGGCTCAGGTCATGATCCTGGAGTCCCAGGATCGAGTCCCGCATCGGACTCCCTGCTCAGCAGGGAGTCTGCTTCTCCCTCTGACCCTCTTCCCTCTAGTGCTCTCTATCTCTCATTCTCTCTCTCTCAAATAAATAAATAAAATCTTAAAAAAAATAAAATAAATAAAACTGCATTTATTGTAGTTACCGATGACTTAAGATTTGTTTCCACCACCTCGTTGCTTGTTTTCTATGCTTAGCATCTCTGCTAGTCTGAATGTTATAACTTGTGAGTTGGTACTTGGGTTGACCCATAAGCTCATTAAAAATGATATTTAAACTTATCTTCCATATTCTACTCCAAAGCTTGGTAAGTGAGCACCATTAATCAGTAGGGGACTTCTGATGATATTGGTCAAAGAAGGGAATATATATTCAAAATCTTTAAAATGCAAAATTGAGAAATTATGTAAAATGTGTAGAGGTCAAGAACATCCTGTGGAGATATATATATGCAACTGTGGGCTTTTTTTTGCCTTTTTATAAAAGTAAAAATAAAGTGGACCAAGAATTTAGTATTTAAACAAGTGCCTTGAAGTTTTCTAAAAGGTTGCACTTTGCAGATAGCACTTCCATTTGCCCTGATAATGGGTTTGCACCACATGCGTTGACAATATAAAGAGAAAAGCCATTTGCAAATGAAGTAAATAGCAGTTAGAAATGTAACCACATGTGGTAGAGCTAAAATCTATTCAGGGAAAGTCTGTAGATGATTTTAGGACTGAAATGAGAAGGAATAAAATTGACTATGAAATATACTAATATGTTCAAGTTCCAATAGTATATTTTAAAAAATATATATCCATGATTACCTATAAAACTAAACAAAAGACATTAAAAACAGAACCAGGTTCATTAAAGCAGTGAAAACAATAAAGGAACAAGTGGGCCAGTTTAACATTAAGTAGTGTACGTAAGAGATAATGAAAGTAATTGCCTGATTCTTTGCAAAATTTGCATTGGAGGAACTTAAGATGGCTGTACCACACTGAGAAGAAAATCAAGTAGCTTTACACTTATCATCCAGGAAAGACTTTCCAGTTGCCAAGTTATACCCATAGATTCTCTATATTATAATAAAAATGTATTGAAGGGAGATGAATTTTAGAGCCTAATTTGAACACAGAAATGGACAGGTTTGTAGAATTGTTCAGGGGTAGCAAATTCTCTTTAGGGAGTTATTGCTAATCAACAAAGTAAACAAAGGTTGGAGACGATTATGTTTTGCAAAAATTCATGTTTGAAAACATCTAATGGTACTTTAGACCTTATCCTTTTTTGGGATCTATATTGGTATATCAGTGTTAAAAGATTTTAGTTCCTTTGCCCCTTCTTCTTCTATTAGTGAACTGTATATACATTCTCCTTCTTCTGTGAAATAGGAATTCTTTTGATCCAGGATTTTGTAAATTATATTAGGATTAATTAGGTTGTAGGGTTTGAACAGTTTTTGTTCTCTCTGTACCTTATCGCCCAAAAGAGGCCATGGCCACCAAGTGGGAAGAGGATTGAAAAAGTTTAAAAAGATGGTAAGCCCTACTGTTGCCAGAGGGTTAAATTACAATGAAATACATATATATGTAGTGTTAAGTGGTTAAATATACACATATATGTTTGTGTAGGGTTTTTTGGTATATGTAGGCATGCAGATGTGCATATGTGTGTATGTGTGTGTGTGTGTATATCTATCTATATATATAGATAGATATATACAACTGAGCCTTAAACTAGCTTATACATGTATCTGTCAGCCTCTGCCCTTCAAGGTGCTTCTAGCTGGACTTAGAATCAAATGACATGAGATAGTTTAACGGGAAAAAGTCAAATTTAATAGTGTACGTGCAGGAAATCCATGCAGGCATAGAAATACAAAAACAGTGAGGCAACATGATGCTTATATGAGCTAAGGATAGGGGTAGAGGTCTGAGCATACAAAGGGAAAAAAAAAAAAACATTAGCAGGAAGGTGAAAGAAGTTTGAAAAACAAAGTTTGCTCTATTTTGCCGATAAGCGTCTTAGGGAAAGAGGAATCTCTGTTAATAGTTCTTCTTGGTACACAGAGGCAGTTGAGTGGAAGGTAAAGAGGTTTTTTTTTTTTTTAATCTGCCAGGTTTTGATTGCTTTTAACTCAAATTAATGTTCATGACAAAGTGGCACATCTTGGGGCAGCCTCCTTTGGCCCCGAGATATCTGATGTTCTGATGTTTCTCGCTTATTTGATCAACATCATTCTATCATACTATTGTAGAGCCATAGTGTTTTTGAATTTTTAGCAACTGATGCCTGAGAAAGTTAATATGTGTATGGGAAAAGTGTGAAGGTTGAGTTTATTTTATCAGAAATATTTTAGCAGCCTAGCTTTTCCCAAAGTAAGTCATGAAATGGACAGGGGTCGCCTGTACTCATTATGTATGCTGTCCCCCAAATACAATATTGGCATTCTGTCACTTTCCTCGGGCATCTACAATATCCTCTGCTTATTATCTGGTGTATTAGCACACATTTTTAAGGTCCTTTTTGACATCCTTAGAGTTTACTTTCTGACAAAAATGTGGCATCCCCAGGTTAATTCACCATGTTGGTAAAAACCAGCAGCCTGTTTGTATACTTAATTGTTAAGTCCAAATCAGTCATAAGCAATCAAAATAGTTAAATAAAGTGACATTCGTTTTTACCATATAGACTTCCTAATTTATATATGTGGCTAGGGCCAATAACTTTAGCAAGCTATCTAGTTTAAATTCTTTATAAAATAGTTGTAGCCATTTTTATAACAATAATAATAATAAGATGATGCTGATAGTAGCTAGCAAATGCACACACTAATGTATATATTGTACTACCATGTGCCAGACCTGCCCTATACACTTCCAATATATTAACTTATTTATTTATTTATTTGAGAGAGAGAATGAGATAGAGAGAGAGCATGAGAGGGGAGAGGGTCAGAGGGAGAAGCAGACTCCCTGCTGAGCAGGGAGCCCGACGTGGGACTCGATCTCGGGACTCCAGGATCATGACCTGAGCCGAAGGCAGTTGCTTAACCAACTGAGCCACCCAGGCGCCCCTGTATTAACTAATTTAAACAGTACAAAACTTAGAGGTAGGTACTAGTCTAAATGACACCTGGGCGGTGAAGTACCAGGAAAATAAAGCAAATTAAAGTCATATGGCTGGTAAGTGATAGAACCAGGACTCAAACCCAGGCAGTCTTACTTCAGTAATTGAGATCTTAAACTACACTTATTCTGCCCTTCATTATCTATTACTGCATGATATTAATCCCTACACTATACTGTATCTTCTTTAAAAAAAAAAGATTTTATTATTTATTTGACACAGAGAGATATAGCGAGAGAGGGAACAGAAGTAGGGGCAGTGGGAGAGGGAGAAGCAGGCTTCTGGCTGAGCAGGGAGCCTGATGTGGGACTCAATCGCAGGACCCTGGGATCATGACGCGAGCAGAAGGGAGAGGCTTAACGACTGAGCCACCCAGGCGCCCCTATACTGTATCTTCTTATGCACTACTATGTAGTAAGAAAAATGTTATATCACCCAAGAATGTTTTAATTATAAATTATAATTATTATAGTTATATATTTTATATAATTTATATATAATCATTATTTACCTATAAATTAAAACTTTATGTGTATCAAAATTTTAGATATTTTAGGTTTAAATTTTCATTACTAAAATTTAGTGAGAGATAAATATACAATTGGTGTGTGTGCTATATGTATAGAAGAAAAAGGTAAAAGAGGAAATAATCTGTAAACAAACTAGTAGATGGGAATTGTAAATCTATAAATAATTTCCTATTTCTTTTTACATGCCCTTATGGAGGAAATAATAATATAAATTATAAACATTGCAATTATATAATTATAGCTTATATTATAAATTATAAATCTGCATGACACAAATATCATTTTAACTTTTGCTTCAATTGGTAATTACTTTCCAGAGGGAAGGGTGTTATTAATTATTAAATGCTTATACACTTCCCAAACGGTATTTATGTTGAATTATTTTAGTGAAATTAACTTAATAAGTTTGTAATTATCAATATACTTATTTTAAAATGGATATTTTTTCTCTAAGGTGAGCTTGGATTGGAGTAATGAGTATGAGTAATAAGCAATGTATCCATTATATGAGTTAGTTACTAATCAGCATAAATCCATGACTTTTTTTTTAAAGATTTTATTTATTTACTTGACAGAGAAAGACACGGTGAGAGAGAAAACACAAGCAGGGGGGTGGGAGAGGGAGAAGCAGGCTTCCCACTGAGCAGGGAGCCCGATGCGGGCCTCGATCCCAGGACCCTGGGATCGTGACCTGAGCTGAAGGCAGACGCTTAATGACTGAGCCACCCAGGTGCCCAAATCCATGATTTTTAAAGTACACTTTCACTATATAGATGATCTCTCTCTCCCTCTCTCTCTCTATATATATATATCTTCATCTATTATCTATGTAACATTATCTGTAGTCTTTAAGCACATGTCAATGATTAAACCTTCTGTATCAACACAGGTAGAAATATTAATGATTGAGAAAAATAGCTGCATAATTCAGCTCCTACATATCATTTTGGCTACTTTATTTTCACCATTTGAAGGACAAATGGAAAATTAACCAAAAGGCAAAAAAGAAAATGGGATGAATTTGTTGCTTCAATTACAAATTCCTGTGACCCTATCATTCTTATTAATGGAATAATTTGGTATTCAGATTAGCATATTAAAATATAAATTAGGAGAAAGTAGTTGTTTAAATGGTATATAATGAAACAAATTGTTTTTAAAAAGCTTTTGTGCAAAATATTTTCAAAGAGGTGCTTCTTTCTGATGGCAGGGGACTGACCTAATTAAGATGCCTAACTAGACTGAATGCATATATATTTCCAGCCTGAATTCTCTAAATGATTTTGCGTGATGGCAGTTAGGAAAATATAAAGACCACAGGGGAATTGATCTTACGACCTGAGCTTCATTAGTTGAATACATTTAATGAACTGAGTTAGCAGGGTCCTAGGAATGGATGGAACACTTGTCATCATTACTCATCAGCTTATGTATAGATATTTTACCAGGATGAAAGTAAAAGCTAGTTCTGTGATTATGTCCTTGAGTATAAAAAGGGTAGCTCATTTCTGCCACTTTTAGTTTATTTTTAGATGTATATGAAACTATTACCAATATCCTCTGATCTTTTTCAGCTGATTCTTATCCCATTATTTTATAAATCACAAATATATAGCTTTTAATGACATTGAAGTGGAAGGTTTTATCAGTTCTTTCAGGATTCTTTCTTTATGTGATATGATATAATATAAATTGTGCTATCCTCATTTTGGTATCTAGACATCAAGAAGGTTAGTGTTACACTACCATTAAAATATTATCAATAATAAATTCAAGTTATTCTACAGCATGTCTTGATCAGCTATAATCTTAAATAAACTATCAAAGTCCCAATAGCCTTGAAACCTCTCATGTGACAAATAAGAATAGTCATTGTCAGATTGTAAATATAGTACTGACATTTTTGAAATCTAAACTTCTTTTTATGTGCATATTTTTATTGTTATGTTAATCACTATATATTACATCATTAGTTTTTTTTTTACATCATTAGTTTTTGATGTAGTGTTCCATGATTCATTGTTTGTGCATAGCACCCAGTGCTCCATTCAATACATGCCCTCTTTAATACCCAACACCAGGCTAACCCATCCCCCCACCTCCCTCCCCTCTAGAACCCTCAGTCTGTTTTTCAGAGTCCATTTTCTCTCATGGTTCGTCTCCCCCCTCCGATTTCCCCCCCTTCATTCTTCCTCTCCTGCTATCTTCTTTTTTTTTTAACATATACTGTATAGACATTGGGGAGGGTATGTGCTTTGGTGAGTGCTGTGAATTGTGCAAGACTGTTGAATCACAGATCTGTACCTCTGAAACAAATAATACAATATATGAAATCTAAACTTCTTTTTGATGGTGAGGATGAAAATCTGGAATATAATATTAACCAAGTATTTGCACAATATGATCAAAGATATCGCTAAGTTCAACGGTGCCTTATAGGTCATATTCAATTTTTTAATAAACTTTTAATTTTAGGCTAGTATATAAGTGGCACCATAGAGGATATCATACTTTTTGGACATAGTGATTCTTTCTTCCACTATATAGTAGCCAACTAATTTCTCCTTGGCAGTCAGGATCAATCTCCCCAGCAAGCACAGTAACTCCCTTCTTTGCTTGTTGATTCAATGGCATAAGAATCCTGAAGAAGACATATGGTGATTTCAACTTCTGGGTCAAGAGAATCATTTTTCTGTTTCCTGGAACAAGAACCACTAACCCAGTCAAGCCTAATATAATGGGAACAGAAAGAAAATAATTGTTAGTGGATTACTAGGAATAATAATTACAAGAGCCACTGAAATACCAAAGAATAGCATGATATAGTATTCTCCTACTTTTATAGATGGGTATTTCATCATATAAGATGGGCATCAATTTTTACATCACTGTTTTTTATTCCCTTGGATCAGATGAGTTGAGATATATGGGTACTGCCAGAGGTAAGACAAGCAGTCTCTCTGAAAGATGAAAATTAGCACATTTTGCCATAGGAATAATTATAGTTACTGAGCTCTTCTTACCTTTTTTTTTTTTTTCATTTTTATTAAGGACTGTGTCCCTTCCCCAACCTGCATAAATTGGATAAAGATAGAGGTGAAAATTTCTACTCAGGATAACAAAAAGTAGTCATTACAGGCTGTGGCAGAACTCATATTCAACAACAGATATGAGAATTAGATTGCTAATCTCTAACTTTTTAGTCTTAGACATTATCTCTGATTGTGCCAGAGGTCTTTCTGAGGATATACCATACCACTGCAGCTTCTCTGGCAGAGATATCCCCTTGACAGTCACTCCACAGACCAAGACGAGAGAAATATATAAAAACTACATGGTGAGATGGGGGATAGTTTTTCAAATGCCTGGTGTGGAAGTGTAACACTCGGTTATTTACGATAGGGTGAACATGGGTATTTTCAGGCACTTGGAGTTGGAGTTATTGGAATCAGCCAAATAAGGTTCATGATGGGCTTCAACAAGAGGTCAATGTGGTTCTCATTCTTTGAATGGATGTCTAGAAATAAAGCTTCTCAAAGATAATGTGAAGCCATACCAATATGTTGCAGAGTGGAACCCAGTTGTGTCTGACAGGAAGGTTGGGAGAGGAAAATTAAAGACATTGAGGCATGTGTGGATGAGGGATTATTGGGTTGGACATCACTGGAGTCTGTTCTGTAAACCTGAAGTAATTGAGTTATGTGGAAGCAGAAATGGAGGGTCAGTCCTTAATTGGCCCTTCCCACTTTTGGTAAGCACACAAGGATGCTGTCATTCTCTCTAGTGGTAGCCTTGATGATTATTCCTTCCAGGAAGGGTTGAATATCTTCTGTGTATGGATCTAGTTCTTTCTCTTCTAACCAAAGTATTGAGCAGAATGTCCTCCATGTGATCTATGTCTGTGTTGACATTACTGGAAATCCAAGTGGTGCTGCAAGTTGAACAAACACTCAGGCTCTTCCTGCCCCAGTCCAAGGGGTTGCTTGCATGGATCCAGTCCTTTACCTCATCAGTCTGTGGTATACCAGAAGCTCTCCCACATCTGAATATTTTCATAGAACAGCTTGTGCAAGGCAGTATGTTACGTAGTTGAGCCTTCAGAGGGGATCCCTGGAGCCCAGGAAGTCCATAATCATGGTAACCAGCTATGGGAACTTGAAATGACTCTCCAAAACCCTCTTGCTATTATTTCAGGAGCATCATCAGAGTGGTAGTGTGCTCTGTGTGTCCTATGTGTCCACTTGCCCATCTCCAGAGTAGCATTACCACCGTGCTAGTCAAGGGAGCTAGGTCATCTGAGTTATTTCTGGTGCCTGCAACCTGCCCTCCTGCACAGAAATAATCTAGGGTTATCTGTGAGCTTTTTTTTTTTTTTTCTGCCTTCACCTGCCTCCCTTCCTTCTGTTCTCGACAATTTTTCTATTAGAAGTCCATTTCACATATGGATATAAGTAAAACTATGCATTTAGGAAATTAACTATTTTACACCAGGATTCCTTATACTATGTGACTAGTTGCACTGCAATTTTCAGGAAATTGACTAGCTACAAACACTACTTATGAAAAGATATTTAAGGAATTTAACATATAAAGAAATTTAAGGACAATTAAGGAAAATCAAGATTTATATCTTCTGTTTTGGTTGGATTGTGTCTTTACTGTTTTGAGAAAAAAGAACTGCATTTCAAAAAAATGAACAAAAGAAGCTTTTGTAAAATTTAATGATGTTGATAACAATTTTGGAAGGTGGAATTTAATATTCCCGTAAGTGATAAATATGATTTTTACCATAATTCTAAAATATCACCTCTACAGATATATTATTTTGAGTACATTTATCAATAAGTTTTATTAATATTCTGGTTTCTTTTTTGTAATGCCATGTAATATGTATTGTTCTATCTGTCTGTCCTTTCAGAGGATTTTACCTCTTGTTAGTTTTCAAGGATTTCCAGGTTCACAGCAGCTGACTTTTTATTACAAGTTTTATGACTCTAAAACCATTAGAAGAACATCAATGCTTCCCTAAATTAGTTTTTTGGAGAAAATGTAATATGTTTGATGAATTAAAATAAAAAGATGGAAACATAACAGCATATTGGATTACTTGTTAATTTTTCTCTCTCAAATGTTTTATATTGAAGAGGATTGATTTGTGGAGTACATTTTCAAACCAATTTCACCTTTGTTTCTAGAAAAAACTACATTTTGTCCTAGAAAGCTATTGACATTTCATCAGAGGAAATAGATTCAGAATTGCTGCCCAGTAAAATCTTTCTTAGTGATAGTTCTCTATCTTTCAACAAAGACAATGCAATTGACCTTGGGTCAGAGAATAAAAAGCTGCCATTATGAAGTGACAGAATAACTGGTTGTCTTCCTCTGCCCTGTTTTGGCCATCGCAGAGTTCTTTAGAGTCATGCTTTCACATAGAGAAGGAACTAATCCAATAACCACAACAACCTAGATTATACAATTACTTTGTCTTTGTCAATTTAAATTGGTAGGTTTATCAGAAATAAAAGCAGAACTTCAAGCCTATTCAGAGATCATAAACATAAATGAAATAGAACTTAAAAGGTTCTTGCCATTTAATATGTCACAAGTCAATTTTTTATACTTCAAATTGTTTATCTCTGGGCTCTGCCTCATGTAAGAATAGGAGGGCAGAATCCATTTAAATTATAATAGTTGCACAATAACAATTCACAAATAAAACCATTAATTGTCTCTTTCCAAATAATTATTTGAAATAAAATTCTTAAATGGAAAGCTTCTGACATTGAGTAAACATTTAATTCCTTCAAAGTGTGAGAAACTGTTTAAGTATAATTATTCCCATTATCACGTTACATTAAATAATGAAGTTCATGTAAATACCTTGAAAGTTCTTATCTCCTTTTTAAGAAAATATAGATGTAAGATAATCTTATAGTAAAATTTACAATAATATAGAGATAAATGAAAGGAAACTGTTAGGAACAGAGGGTGTGGGTATATTTTCCTTTTATTCTTTGGAAGCTACTGAGTTTAACTAGATTTAAGGACATCTCAGACATTAAACATAGAAATGAGCCTTGGTTCTTGTCTCAACTGTGTCATTGATCACTTGTGCAATCATGGACAGGCCACTTATTTTTCTGAATCTTTGCTTCTCATTCATTACAATGGAAGATTTAAACTATATTTCTTCCCCAAAGAGCCTTCTAGTTGTAATTATACCATTACTTATTTTATTCTTGCTATATGAAATAATTGAAATGTCTAGGTTTATTTTATTTGAAAAATGTATACCATTCGATCACTGTAAAAAAGTTCTCTGAAATGAATATTAATATTTGATTTAGCCCCCTACCATGTATCAGGGACTCCACTGGTGCATGTAGTCAGCAGTTAGAGGTGGCATTATTTTGAAATACCTTGCGTCTATCTCTTACCCTATGACATGGCTTACTATATTGTGGCAGGCAGAAAAATGTGGAAAAATTACAAGAATGCCCAAATCCTAATCCCAGGAATTTGTGGAAATTTTAGTTTACATATCAAAAGGGACTTTGCAAATGTCATTAATTTAAGAATCTTGAAATGGCAATATATCCCGGATTACCCAGCTAAGACCAAAGTAACCCAAAGGGTACTTATAAGTGAAAGAGGGAGGCAGGAGAATCAGAGAGAGAAGTATGATAATGGAAAGAGAGGTCCGACAGATGTCATTGTTGGCTTTGAAGATGGTCAGACTCATGTCATTGTTGGCTTTGATGACAGTCCAAAGAATATGGGCAGCCTTTAGAAACTCAAAAAAGCAAGAGAATCAATTCTCCCTTAGAACCTCCAGAAGGAAACTGGAGGGTCAGTAACCTGTTGACACATTAACATTAGCCTTATGAAACCCATTTTTGGCCTCTTACCTGTAAAATTGTACCATTTTAAGCCACTGAGGTTGTGGTTATTTTTTGTAGCAGCAGCAATAGGAAGCCAACAGACAAATCAAACATCAATCCAAGATTTTGTTTTTGTTTTTATTTTTGGGCTTGTCAATTATAAGGATGGAATGACAGGGTTTGGTTGGGTGGAAGAAGAAGATTAAAAGAGTAAAGTCTTGAGTTTAGTTATACATTTTATATGTTTGAAAGGCCTAGGGGATAGCCACCTGAAAATGTTGTCTAAGTAATTGTATTTATCTTGCTTTTAGAAGATGAACATATAAACATGGGAGTCTTTAGGATACAGGTAGTATTTAAGACTATAAAGCATGATTAGATCACTGAGGTTCTAAGTGTAGCATGAAAGAGAAGAGGTGTCTTGAGTAAGCCATGATTGAGAGCTTGGGAATATGAAGAGGAAACAGAAAAGGAGTTTGAGAATCAGCAGCTGGTGAAGCAGGGGATATACGAAGTGAATGAACTCTTTCAAGAATAATATAGTGATTTGTCAACTGTGCCAAGTGTTGTTGATGACTTAGATGAGAACCAAAACTCACCATTTAACTTAGCAATGTGGAAATTATTGGTTACCTTGGCAAAAATGTCCTTGAGAACGAAAACAAACAAATAAAAAACTTTGGAACACATTCAAGATAATACAAGGGGAAAAAAGTATAGACAACACTTCATAGGAAAGGGATGTGAGTCAAAGTTTTATTTCTTTTTCTTCTGAATATGGATAAATTACCATTTGTGTCGTATGAGAATTATCCAGTTGATGATCCAAGAGGTGAGGGGATAATCGCTGGAGTGATGTCACAGAGTAGGTGAGAGGAGATGGGATCTACAGCACAACTAAAAGAATTAGTTTAGAGCATAATTGATCAAATAATTACAGAAAGTAAGAGAGATTCATGAATACAGTAGGTATTACAATTTTTTGTTTTTCTTCTCTTATTAGATTTCTTTCCTAAGTGATACCATCGATTTCTATGGATTTAAATATTGTCTTAGCACAATGATTCCCACAAGCATAGATCTAGAACAGAATACTCTTCTGAGCCCAAGTCCATACATCCAACTTTGCATTGACATTTCCAAGCAGATGCCTCACGGATTTCTAAAAATTATCTTGTCCCAAAAGTACCTCTTATTTCCCACTTCAACTTTCCTTTCTCCCAAATCTACTCTCAATTCTCCAACTTAACCTTCCCTAACTTAGTAAACACAGTCCACTTCGTTACTCAAGCTTGACCCATGACCATCCTCATGTCCTATCATTTAATAGCCTTTATCAAATCCATCTCCTAAATTCAGCAACATAACTTTCGCCTTTTATTTCTTCATTTCTACTGCTAACACCTTAGTCTTAGCTAAGGTCATCTCTCACCTCCATTATGTAACAGTCTCCTAATCAAATTAACTGGTTTCCTCTTCTTCAGTCATGTATTCCCCCCACCCCCTCGCAAAATAGTAAGTCTCCTAAAAATGCATATTTAGTTACACACTCTGCTTCTTACAGCATTTCAATGGCTTCTCATTGCTCCTAGAATAAACTCTCAACTCTTTGCCATGGTCCTTGACTATCTGCCCAATCTGCCTCTTTATTACTCTGCTCCAAACACAGAAAATGGTTTTAAGTTCTTCATGCACAAGAAGTACTTTCCTTCCTTGGGGCCTTTGTACGTGGTGTCTTCTCTGCCTGTAATGCTCCCCTCCCCAGTCTTCACTAGACTAGCCCCTCTTTTCTTGGGTTTTGGTACAAATGACATCTCTTCAGTAAAAGGACTTCCCTCATCAGCCTATCTAAAATAGGCTTTGCCTCTCGCATCATCATTATTCTTCATTTCTGCCCTTTATATGTTTTTGTTAAAGCATTAATACTCCAGGCAGAAATCATTATTAATCTACTTAATTAAGAGACAAGGGATCCATGCAACACCTTTCCTAGAAGAAAGTAATCTCTATGAAAGAAGAAACCAAGATTCTGTTTTCCTGGTACAGTGTCTAGCACAGTTTTGTTGCATTGTAGGTACTCAATGCATGTTAATTAAATGAGAACTAATAAATTCTCCTTTAAAAGCTCATTTTTGTTGTATTTGTATAAAATATATTATTTAAAACAAAGTTGGTTTTAAAAATGCACTAATAAACTTTATTTAGCTGGGAATATCTACGTTTAAATGTTTTTAACTTATGAAATATTTTATTGCATACATATAACATGGATAAAATGGCATAAATCGAATCAGTGAAATGATGTGTATGTACTATAAATTGGCAGTCTTCATTTAATCGAAATTATAAAAGTAAAGCATAAATATATTTATTTGATGTCATACACTTCGGTGGCTTTACTGGAATGAAAACAGTGCTCAAAGCAGAATAACAGACTGTCTTACATCTGTGAATTTTCAAGTTTTGACCAATATCTGTGTGGCTTGAGGCTGTTGGACATCTGGTAAGTTTCACTCCTGTATTTTGGCATATATTTCTTTGCTATGTTTGGGAAAAAAAATAAAGGCTTGCAATGTGTGATTGAAATATTTATGAAAAATTCATTCTTGCATATTTTATTTTAACTCTTCATAGTTTATTATTTCTCATTTTTCTTTAAATTGATGACAATACAGATGAAATTAAAACTTTAATTTTTGTAATCGGTGCCCAAATATTGAAAAAATAATTTTGTAAACAGACAATTTAGAGATTTAAAAGAAAAATAATAATTAGCAAACTATGTGACTTAAGCTGGTATTTTTTTTCTGTAGTTTTGATATTTTATTTTTATGCCGTATTTCCTTTTTACTTACCACAGGATAGAAAGAGTAAAAGAAGGAGGATTTGAGATTTAACTCAAATTTTTAAAATTAAGTCATCTCTTCTTCCCCCTTTCTAATTTTCTCTTAGTTTTACCTTTAACGTATAGATTTCTATGTCGTATACAGAAGTCTGAGCATAGTCTCCTCTCATAAGATATTCACAATCTTGTTCAAGAGGAGACCTGTGGAGAGGTAATGAGGAAGACAATTCAGTAAGTGATAAATACCAGGGAAGTAGTAATCTCTCACAGCTCTGGCAGTGCCAAAATGTCCAAATGACAAAGAATTCAAGTCTTGAATAAATGGATTCACTGTGCTCTCCCATGTCATGAGCATTCCAGCTGATGCATGCAAAAACTGCCTTAATGATAGTGTGCCCATACATCCCAATTTACACCCATTGTCCAACCTAATTATTAACAGCATCTCTTTTTACTCCCAAAATAACTGGTTTAAATGAGTTGGTCCTCCCATTTAATGCTTTCATGAGTGCAGGGGGTACAGCAGCCAAAGTAGGTTAAATTACCCTTGTGTCCTCCTATTTTCTGCCACTCCATGCAGCAAGCATACCCTGTTCCCCTCCACCTCCTATTACCACCCATATGTAGCTTAGCTCAGGGTGCAAAATGGCAATGGAAAGCTGACCTTCATTTCAGGAATTCACTCTTTATGCACGCAGGGAAACCCTTTTCTTCTAGGAGATCAAGACCTAACATTGTAATTTTGTCCTTTATATAAATCTGACCTTTGAAAACAATTTTTTAATGCCATGTTATAGAGCCTGAAATGATTCCTTTGAGCTGCAACTCCTGCTATCCTGGTGGCAAATACCATTGCACCTGTGCTACCATCACAGTCTTTATACCCAACCTCACTGGACTCACTGAACTTTCTGACCATGCCTACTTTCTGAATTCATTTCCTAAGTCTGGATGCTATTGAGCCACATCCTCACACAACACACGTGTTTCAGCTCTTCTTTTATTATAACAGGTTCTCTCCATGTGTAGATGGCCTTAACTGTAGGTTGTTACACTGGCCTCTGGGAACCCGTCTTGTCCTGTTCCAGCCAGGTTCCTGCCAAGTGCTGGCTGCTTCATATCCCATGAACAAATCAGACCTATTATCAAGTCCTTCTTTTATTACCAGAAGTTTCTCACATGTAACGTTGTTCCTCCTCCTCTCTCCCAAAAAAAACCCAAAAAACTAGTGAGCCTAGGAAGAATTTAAACCCCCCCTAAAAATAAAGTGTTGGCAAATACAAGACCAGAGCCTTTGTTCACAATCCGTTTGGCTCCAGTCCTAAATATCTAATTACAAATATCCATTACCAGTCTATTTATCTATCAAATGATATATTTGTCTATCTAAATATGTAGTTTCACCATGGCTTCCATGGCAATTAATCTTTGTTTCTGGATATTATGGGGACCACGAGGAAGGACTCAGATGCCAGCATTTTGAAAAGAAAGATTCAGGAGCCCCGCCCTGCCGACAGCACCACTTAGAACCAGCCACACATGCTGCAGTAATAGGGGCCACTTTTGCATGGCCCCAAAGCAAAAGCACTTCTATTCTTTGTGATTTCCCTTAAAAAAAAAAAAAAAATCTCATCTATACTCTTTATATGGCCTCTACTGTGGACCAAACTCTTTTGCTCTACAGCTCATTCAGTCTCCTTTCCACCTTTTTCTATGCTGAAGGGTGACTTTTCTGAGGAAACCACCAACACGGCAGACTCCACTGGAGCAGCCCAGGTTCCCAAGTGCCCTGAGGTGTTCTGAAAGGCGCTACTGAAAGTAACCAAGCATATAGAACTCACAGTCACAATTCACAAAAGCACCTCCCTCATGCACAGTTTTCCTCTCAATCAAAACTTTGGTCCCTAAATCTTATTTCACTTATATTATCCCCTTCCCTGTTATATCTCTGTGTCTCTGTATATGTCTACAGGTAACCAAGATTCACATTCTAAAAGGAGGTTGTATCTGGATAATAATGTCACACTTGACTTTTCAATTCTTTAATTTTAAACTTAAATTTAATCTAGAGTGTGTGAAAAATTGACATGAGTGGAGCCATTTTAAAAATGGAGTTGGTGGGCCCATTGGAGAGAAACCACTTAAACCTTCTGACCACCCCTCCCACAATAGTAAACAATTTTCTGACTTCAAACACTATAGACTCATTTGGAACATTTCCATTTTGCACATGCAGGAACCGAAGCTCTGTTCTGACTCTGTATCCCTGTATTTTGATAAATTCTCATCTATTTTTGGAGCATAAGCCAGAGGAAAGGAATAGCTACTGCCTTAAACACTGGCTTCCTCAGTGGAGAATGGGCAGGGGAAAAATGTGTATGCTTTTAGTGAGTTACTGTGAAATAGCTCACTTGGGAGGGTGTTGGACTGAAATCTAAAGGTTTCTACTTTATTTTCAGATTTCAAAACCCCTTTTTCAATCCTGCCAGTTGGTCTTCCCTGACTTCATTCTTATTTTCCACATCTCATTCTCTAGCCATCACGGTGGTCCAGGCCAAAGCTCTAAAAGTTTGATATTATGTCAAGTTAATATTAATGTATTTGGGAAAGATACACACCAGAAAGAAGATGCAGCATCTTAAAGCTGTCTCTACCCTGTGTGTACACGCTTGACCATTTTAAAGGCCGAGCTAACTCATAATTCATATGTAAAAATTTCCAGTACTAGTTTTCTGATTACCTAATAAGTTGCAATATTAAATTTCTATGAGATCAATGCAAAAGCAAAAACGAAATCTTAAATGACAAAACATGAGTCTGAACTTGCTCGTTTAAACAAGTAAGTGAGTAACTGTCAAATTCGAATGACTGGATCATCAATTCATTGCCCTTTGCTAATTTTTCTCTCTTTTGAAAACCAGGTCTTTGTTGGCCCTTAGGCAAAGATAGGAGCAGCTATTGATGCAAGTTGTTGTCCATCTGGGAGAAAATTGAAACTGTTATAGTTTAAGTACTGTCCATGAAATTTTTTAAATCACAAGCTTTATATAGTAATCTGGAAGATATTACAGTGGTCAATTCTAATTTAAGAAAATGCAAATATCGGGGCACCTGGATGTCTCAGTCGGTTAAGTGTCTGACTTCGGCTCAGGTCATGATCTCGAGGTCCTGCGATTGAGCCCTGCGTAGGGCTCCCTGCTCAGCAGAGAGCCTGCTTCTCTCTCTCCCTCTGCTGCTCCCCCTGCTTGTGCTCTCTATCTCTCTCTCTCTGTGTCAAATAAATAAATAAATAATCTTAAAAAAAAAAGAAAATGCAGATATCTTCTGCTAGTCTACATTTTATTTTATTTTTTATTATTATGTTATGTTAATCACCATACATTACATCATTAGTTTTTGATGTAGTGTTCCATGATTCATTGTTTGCGTATAACACCCAGTGCTCCATGCAGAATGTGCCCTCTTTAATACCCATCACTGGGCTAACTCATCCCCCCAACCCCTTCCCCTCTAGAACACTCAGTTTGTTTCTCAGAGTCCATAGTCTCTCATGGTTCGTCTCCCCCTCCGATTTCCCCCCCTTCATTTTTCCCCTCCTGCTATCTTTCTTCTTTTTTTTTCAATATTAACAAAATTGTGTACACTTAACCGTAAATCTTAAGTAAATGAAGTTATTATATTTCTTTTTTTAAGATTTTATTTATTTGACAGAGAGAGACACAGCGAGAGAGGGAACACAAGCAGGGGGAGTGGGAGAGGGAGAAGCAGGCTCCCCTCAGAGCAGGGAGCGGGATGTGGGGCTTGATCCCAGGACCCTGGGACCATGACCTGAGCTGAAGGCAGACGCTTAAAAACTGAGCCACCCAGGCGCCCCTAATATTTCTATTTGTAGTAAAAGTATACTAATTTGTGAACACTTCAAGCAAGTACTATTGTTATTACTTTTAAAGGAAATTATTTTAAAACTATGACATTTGATTTTCTATAAAAGACAAGTGGATTTAGAAAATAGCAAAAAGGTTGAAATACATTTTCAATTGTGAAAAATAAAGCATTTAAGAATTTCACTTAGAGTTTAAATAAGCACTTTTAAGCATGTCTTCTCTTTGACATAAGTTATAATCATTTGTCCCTCAAAGGTTATTTAAAAATTTCATTGTTATATGCAATATATGTTAACTCAGGATTCTTTTAAAAATTGGACCTTCTAGGTTTAAATGCAGTATTTGTAAAAAATAATAAAACACAGGGTGAGGTATGGAAGTGTTGAGTCACAGTCGTACACCTGAAACTAATATAACACTGTATGTTACCTGACTGGAATTTCAATAAAGACTTTAAAAAATAAAGAAATAAAAAATAGTAAAGCACACATAAACATCTAAGGCTCCTTTGAAGTGGTTTCAGTCATTCAAATTTTAAAAATAAATGCCCCCTTCCTCTTCACTAAGAATAATCCACCAAAAAGGAAAAGGGAGTACTGAAGGATCCCAAAATAACAGAGTGATCAAACATATGAGATTTGTACATTACCTGTAGTAGGCAAGAGATCAAATTTAAAAGTTACCTTTTGCTATCATAGATAATGTGTATTTCAGTAAAATCCTTCATAGAAACTTCTTATAAAAATATCTAGTTCAGAATTTTCTGTGGATATATGTATATTTTCTGATATGTATTTTAAACAAAACTAGAATCTTTTCTTTATACATGTACTGATTGTTAATAGAGGTCACAAAATATTTCTTCCCCACACTAATAAAATGGTATTTTACATTTTGGTTTTTTTTTTTTTTTAGCAAAATGTGTTCTCTTGGTAGAAATAAATACATGCATTTCCAAAATTAAGTTCTGTTATATATTACTGAATGTCTGATTATTTAAAAGTCATCATGACAAATATTGTACATGATTAATTTAAAATATAATTTGAAAGACTATTCAGCATTTCTGTATAGTTTATATCAGCAGTTCTCAATGTGACATTACACTGGACTAGTAGTTATTGAATTCTTCACCATCCACACTCACATTTAAAAATGTCCTTGATGAAGCACTAAAAAATTGTTAATTTAATTTAATGTTGACACTTGAATACACATACTTTTGAATCTTTTGTGTGAAGAAATGGGGAAATTTGCATAAAGCAAATTGTCCCCTTATGAGGTACAACAGCCTTCTCAAGGAAAGACAATTGTGTGAGTTGCAAGCTCAACTATCAGCTATTTTTTCAAGGAACAGAATTTTTTTTTTTAAGATTTTATTTATTTGACAGAGAGAGACAGTGAGAGAAGGAACACCCAGGTCACCCTCAAGGAACAGAATTTTTAATCGAAAGGAGGTCTAATAGAAAGTTTGTGGTTTGTCAGTTCTGTTTATTTGGAGGTTTTCTAAAAAATGCATGAAATAAGGCTGTCACTTAAGACAAGTCAACTCATGCTGTGTAATGCCAATCAGGCAATTCAACCTCTCAAGAGAAAATTGTAAATTTGGAAAACTTGTATCTGTCTCCGTGAACTTGACAGTTTCCTGACAATTACAGGCTTTCCAATAAAATCAACAGAGAAATTAAAAATGTGATTTTAGATACACATAATAAAATGTGTCAAATCTTGGAAAATCTGCACAATGCGGTAACAAATATTTTTCAAATGAACAATACGTGCTATTACAAAATCCGCATGAATAAAAGATCCTTTGAAAGTAAAAGATACTTTCTGTATTTTAATATAACCAAGTAATAAAAAATTATTCGATTTGCTTTTAAATTCCACACTACAATTAACCTTTAAGGAACTGCCTTGCCAAGTATTGGTGTAATATCAAAAATAAATATTCATAGTTACCTGAAAAGACTATTGTTTTACTTTAAAATTTTTATTGTTATGTTAATTACCATACATTACATCATTAGTTTTTGATGTAGTGTTCCATGATTGAAGAGACTATTATAAAGACTATTTTAAAATCCTATTCCCTTATACAAATACATCTGTATGAGGCCCAATTTTCTCACATATGACAACTCAAAACTACATACTGAAATAGCTTGAAAGCAGAAACAAATACAGTAATTTAGCTATCTTCTATTAAAGCCAGATATTGAAATAATGGCCAAATTATGGATACATAAAACAAAGCTTGTTCATAATACCTCAGAATGAAATATCTCACTATCTTGTTGATTTTTGTATAAGAGAAAAATTATAATTGGAGAACAAAATTAATAAAATACACTAGTGTTAAGTGCATGAGGAAGATGTAAGAGTGATTACAAGCAAATATTAGCTTCAAAGGTCTTTTTTAAAAGCTCAGTGAGGGGCACCTGGGTGGCTCAGTCAGTTAAGCATCTGCCTTCACCTGAGGTCATGATCCTGGGATCCTGGGATCAAGCCCCACACGAGACTCTCTGCTCAACAGGGAGCCTGCTTCTCCCTCTCCCTCTGCCTGCTGGTCTACCTACTTGTGCTCTTGCTCTCTGTCTCTGTCTCTCTCTCTCTCTGTGTCAAATAAATAAATAAAATCTCAAAATAGATAAATAAATAAAAGCTTAATGAAACATCAAGGTCTTTATCTCTGTGGAATTTTAGTGAAGTTAGAAAATTATAGCCTGTGGACCAAATTTAGCAAGCTACTTGTTTTGATAAATACATGTTTACTGGAACACAGTTATGCTCATCATTTGCACATATATATTTTTTAAGTAAATTCTACCCCCAACGTGGAGCTTGAATTCAAGATCCTTGGACCCTGAAATACAGAGTTGCATGCTATACTGACTGAGCCAGCCAGTTGCCCCTCATCATTTGTGTATTATCTATGGCTGCTTTTGTCCATAAGGGCAGCTAAGTAGTTGCTACAGAGACTACATGTGGACCTCAAAGAATAAGAGTAATTGATATCTTACAGAAAAATTTCCAGACCACTTTTTAGTGAAGTATCCTTGAATCGAGCACTCTATAGCTTTAGTTCAATATTATATATTTACCAAAATCCAAAGACTAAAATAATATGTAGTTTGATGCTAATAGAATTTTGTGATTTAAAGCAAAAATAAATTCTAAATTTGATAATGAATGTGTAGTCTAATAATGGTATTCATAAACAAAAAATATAAATTGGATCAAAAACTCTGTGACTTTTGGATGCATTCCAACTAACAAGCCCAAATCAATAATTAAATTTATAATTAGTAGAAATCAGCATCTTCCCAGAGGCATTTTTGTCTCATAATCAGAAAGTAGTCAGGCTCCTATATAGTAACTCCTGTGAAGGTATACTTTGAGAATTATGTGTGTGTTTGTGTGGTTGTATGTGTATATTGTGATGATGCTAGAGAACAAAATCACTAATGGTAGGCTTCCAATGTTAGAACTCTAATTTTTCTTGAAAATGTGGTGTTTTACTCAACTTTAGTATATTGACTTACAACCTGGCATTAAGACATTTGAGATTGATTTTATTGTCTATAATTTCATGTCAAAAGCAAGTATTTATGGATAGAGAAGTTAGAAATTACTTCTGGATTCGTATTAAATTTTTAGTAGAATGCATACAAATATATATATATATCATTAATAGCAGTTATTCTTAATATAGATACTCTCTGGATAATAAAGTTGAATGAATGCTTATTAGAAATGACAGATAACAGATGCTTAGTTTGTCAAAAATAAACAATTATTTTGTAATAGAAATAAAATTATTTTAGGGGCACCTGGGTGGCTCAACCTGTTAAGTGTCAGACTCTTGGTTTGGGCTCAGATCATGATCTCGTGGTCTTAAGATGGAACTCCATTTAGAGCTCCCTGCTCAGCGGGGAGTCTGCTTGTCCCTCTGCCCCTTCCCCTCACTCATGCTCACTCTCTCTCTCAAATAAATAAATAAAATCTTTAAAAAAGAAATAAAATTATTTCATACAATTCTCATTAACATAAAAGAACCATAATTATGTTACCTCAAAACGTACTCCCTTTCTGTGTTTTTTTTTGTTTTTTTTAAAGATTTTATTTATTTATTCATGAGAGACACAGAGAGAGATAGAGCGAGAGAGAGGCAGAGGGAGAAGCAGGCTCCCAAGGAGCAGGGAGCCCCATGCGGGACTCGATCCCAGGACTCTGGGATCATGACCTGAGCCGAAGGCAGACGCTTAACCATCTGAGCCACCCAGGCGCCCATCCCTTTCTGTGTTTTAATGTTAAAGTCAAAATAAAAACTTCATTCCAATTTCTTCATTCCTAAGAATGAAGAAAAATAACATATAACACAATAAAACCTAATGGTGGCATTGAATTTCTTATCTCTAGTTTTTGTTCTTTTCTTCTGACATGGATTCCTCTTTTATTTACAAATTTATTGATCATTTTTTTACTACACACTCCATTAGAGAAGTGTTGATTAAGGGGCTCCTGGGTGGCTCAGTTGGTTAAGCGACTGCCTTCGGCTAGGGTCATGATCCTGGAGTCCTGGGATCGAGTCCCGGGATCGAGTTCTGCATCGGGATCCCTGCTTAGCGGGGAGTCTTCTTCTCCCTCTGACCCTTCTCCCTCTCATGTGCTCTCTCTCTCTATCTCTCTCTC
Organism: Callorhinus ursinus; assembly: GCF_003265705.2. Taxonomy (NCBI): domain Eukaryota; kingdom Metazoa; phylum Chordata; class Mammalia; order Carnivora; family Otariidae; genus Callorhinus; species Callorhinus ursinus. Next base: position 74,000,647 of record NW_027397065.1, on the reverse strand, counting down.
ATTCTTGCTCTCTCAAATAAATAAATAAAATCTTAAAAAAAATAAGTGTTGATTAAAAGCCCAGTAGCCAGAGGGTTTTAAAACATATCAGGTGGGACGCCTGGGTGGCTCAGTCAGTTAAGCGGCTGCCTTCGGCTCGGGTCATGATCCGAGGACCCTGGGATCGAGTCCCGTATCAGGTTCCCTTCTCACCTGGAAGCCTGCTTCTCCTTCTGCCTGTAGCTCCCCCTGCTTGTATTGGTGCTCACTCTCTCTCATCCATGCTCTCTCTCTCTAGCAAATTAATAAATAAAATCTTTAAAAAAAAACATATCAGGTGCATCAACAACAAATAAATAAATTTGCGGTAATACTCCAAGAAAAACATAACTTGCTGAAAACGACAAGTATTTCTATTAATTGTGGGGAGCTGATTATTTCTTAGTGAAACAAAACTTTCATTGGAAAAGAGAATATTTCCTATTTTATCTATATATATGTTTTAGTAATTTTTAAATCATTACTTTTTTTTTTTTTTAAGTAGGCTCCGCACCCAGCAGGGAGCTCAACACGTCTTAAAGTTATGACCCTGAGATCAAGGCCTGAGCTGAAATCAAGAGTCAGACATTTGAAGGACTTAGCCACCCAGGTGCTCCAAAACCATTACATTTTTAACAAATATCTGCAATAGTCACTTTTTTAATGTCATCAAAGGTTGTATTCATATGATATGCCTATCTGTACAGAAATGGATAGGTTATTTATTTAATTAGGATCAGTGATAGATATATTTTTTATGGTTATATCTTTCCTAAAATTAATTCCCCAATAATATTTTTTTTTACCTTCTTGAAAAGATATCCAAAATTAATTCTTTTGTTTTTGTTGTGGCAAAATGTTTCAATGGTGTCTCAGATACCAAGAAGCATGATTATGGGGGATTAACGAAATTTCCACTGACCTCTTCAAAAAACTGTGGATCCTGAGTTTCCTAGGACAGAAAATGAAATCCTCTCAGGGGCACATCTTTGCTCTCCTTGAACTGGGTATCTCCCCCCCTCACACAGGCGGTGTCACTTGGGACCACAGGGTTAGTGTCAAAGATGGAGAAAACTCTCTGTCAGGTTAAACCTGACAAAAACCTTCCCTGCATCCATGTCCTCTGCTTTTGGTTCTAACAAGATTTTGAATATGAAGTACATTCCTGACACTCCCTCCATTTTGCAGGCTAGTTATTATGCAAGTCAGGTTCCAGTGAATTCCAAAACCTCAGGAAAAACTCTAGGATTATACTAGTTGTGCAAAATCTGACTTTAGTATACCACAGCTGACTAACACTTACTTCCCCTGAGGAGCGGAAGGTCACTAGGGATTGACTACACCAAAGTATTATCTGTAAATAGGTTACAGGACAAGAAGAAAGGAAGTCAATTGCTTAGAAAGAAGTTATTGATAAGTCATGAGGCCAGGTTTCATGCTCAAGCGCTCTGAAATAAAGGTTTAGGTGGGCAAAACTCTGAAAATGCAATTTTCTTTGGATTCTCCCGAAGGCCAGATATGGCTGCAGGTTTGAATTTCTGGACATTTTTATGTATGTAGCTGTAGTCCGGCTAATTTTTAGGGCATGAATAAAATATTTCAAGTCTCAACTTTTGTGGATTATCAAAATCAATCTTAGAACTGATTTGCCATTACTTAGGGGTAACATAAAGTTTAATTTTATGCTATTTAATATGTTTAATAACTCAGGAGAAGAAAGAGACAGAGTCAAGAAAAAGATATTAAAAATTTACAACACAGAAGAAATTTATAGATTTCCACTAAAGAGTCATTTCATGCCTTAATGTGGCATAGTGCCTTCCTTGTATATTTCTTCTAATGAAGGAAAGTCCACTTCTCAAAAAATTAAAATTATCCACATTATGGCTATTCTTTATTTTATTATAAGACTTTTTATCTGTAAAAGAGAAAGTGTGAAATCTAAATGTAAATTATATTAGAATTATTTATAGCAAAATAAATATCCTGACCCAATAACATGAATTCCAATATAAAACATTAGTGAAGCTGCCTTTTCTTTCCTGATCCCCATTGTTCAGTTTCTTGCCAAATACATCACTGTTCCTATTTTTATCCTTTCTTTGATTTTTATAATTTTGTCACTTATTTAGTTATCCCTAAACAATAGATTATTGTTGCTGTGGATCTTGTTGAAAGACTGTTGAGATAGGTCCGTTTATTATTTCCCCAACAGCCGGAGGTTCATCCTCATTTACCCATCCCTCTTGACTATTTCTGCTTAGTGGCGAGGAGGACATGCATCCCTTCCAGACCAGAGCAAAAGCTAACTGTGTGTATTTACCCTTTTTGTGGCAATCATGAAGACTGCATTTTGAGTGGTAAATTCATACATTGGAAACAGCTGGGATTTCCGAGACCTTACAAGGAGAAGAGATGCTCTTTGGGGCACCTGGATGGCTCAGTCATTAAGCATCTGCCTTTGGCTCAGGTCATGATCCCGGGATCCTGGGATCGAGCCCCACATTGGGCTCCCTGCTCAGAAAACCTGCTTCTCCTTCCTCTACTCCCCCTGCTTGTGTTTCCTCTCTCGCTGTGTCTCCCTCTGTCATATAAATAAAATCTTTAAAAATAAAGAGAGAAGAGATGCTTTGTATGCGTCGCTTGACTCACATAAGACTCTGTACAAATAGAAATAAAGCTTTGTTTTGTTACTTGATTGTTATTTCAGGGTAAATTTATGGTTATGGCTTCTCCTCATTTGTGTATTATGCTAAATGTGATTTTCTGTGATCATTTTTTCCTCTTCAGCATAAGCTCCTACTATCCAACTACAGTGATGTTGTAGCTAAAATCTATCCTTTTTCCCTCGACATTACTCTGTTATCTTTTTTTAATTTTATTTTATTATGTTATGTTAATCACCATACATTACATCATTAGTTTTTGATGCAGTGTTCCATGATTCATTGTTTGCGTATAACACCCAGTGCTCCATTCAAAACGTGCCCTCTTTAATACCCATCACCAGGTTAATCCATCCCCCCACCCCCTCCCCTCTAGAACCCTCAGTTTGTTTCTCAGAGTCCGTAGTCTCTCATGGTTTGTCTCCCCCTCCGATTTCCCCCCCTTCATTTTTCCCTTCCTATTACCTTTTTTTTTTAACATATAATGCATTATTTGTTTCAGAGGTACAGGTCTGTGATTCATCAGTCTTACATATTCTGTTGTTATCTTGAACAACACTGCTGTAAATAGTCTTATCATATCTGCTGGTGCTCATGTACATCTGGGAATGACAGGATGGACTGTAGGGTATGAAAATGTTCAACACTACAACATAGAACCTGAATGTTTTCCTAAAAGGGTTATAGTAATCCATCTCCATACCAGTAGTGCATAACTGTCTCTTTTGTTCCAAATACTCACCAGTAATGGGATTGCTAGATGTTTTCATGGAGTAGATGTAAAATATAGTATCGCATTATGCTTTTCGTTTTTGTTTCCTTCATTTCACTGAGGTTGAGCAAGTTTTCATATGTTCAGTTAGCCAAATGTTCAATTGGGCAAATATGATACGTCTGTGAAGTACTCACTGAGGTAATTTGCTCATTTTTCTATTGGATTTTTTTTCTTATTGATTTGTGATTCTTCATGTATTTTGGATGCCAATCCTTTCTTAATTACATGTTCAGCAAGTATCTTCTATTTTGTGGCATATGTTTTTGTTTCATTTATTGTATTTTTTTAAAGATTTTTATTTATTTATTTATTTGAGAGAGAGGGAGAGAGAGAGAGAACACAAGAGAAAGCATGAGCAAGCAGGAGCTGGGGCAGGGGGGAGGGAAGGGCAGAGGGAGAAGGAGAAGCAGACTCCCTGCTGAGCAGGGAGCCCAACACGGGGCTCAATCCCAGAATCATGACCTGAGCCTAAGCAGATATTTAACTGACTGAGCCACCCAAGCACCCCTCATTTATTGTACTTTTTGATCAAAAAAAAAATCTTAACTTCAGAATGGTTGACTATTTTAATATTTTCCAATATGTTTAGGGCTTTTTTATCTTAATGTTTAAAAATACTTGCTTATTCAAGTCATAAAAATATTGTCTTGTATTTTCACCTAAGTTTTTAATGTTTTGCTTTTCATATTGTCATTAATTTTTCTGGTATTACTTTTTGTCCATGATGTGTGGTAATCAATTATCTTTTGTGTATGTAGATAATCAATTTTCTTTTTTCTTATTACTATAGAATTCACCATTCTATATTGAACTTAAATGCAATATCCTGCATATTTCAACGTTTTTAGAAAAAGAGATCTCTCATTCAGGTCTTTACTCTGTACACTTGGTTGACTTATTATTCCCTCTGTTGTTGCCCAAACTTGATTACTATAATTTTAAAATAATTCTGGAGGGTGCCTGGGTGACAGTTTTGAGAAAAATGCTGTTTTATTAATTGATTGAGGCTTTGCATTACATTTAGTACCTCATTCACAGAAATTTTACTTTTGTTTCTATGTACTCTTTTATTTTGCTATTTTAAACAATTCATAAAATTATATTTTCTAATTCTTTTATGCTACTATATATACCTGTGATCTGTTTTCAATATTCGTTTATATCTAATGACCTTGATAAACTTACTAATTCAATTTTGTTTAGTAGTATGGCTAATTTCTAAAATCATTTTTGGCAGAATTGCTATCTCTTAAATTTAAATAAGCATTACTGCATTATCAGGTAAGGAATTAGGATTTTAAAAAATTAAATTGTTATATCATCATTTGCTTGTTAGTTGTCTATCTGAGTCCACATTCCCAATCTTCAAACACATAGGTACACTTTCATCCATAGAATGTCAAGACAGAAAATACAAGCTCATCAAAAACCCCAGAGATTCTTGCTTTTGTCCAATGGTAGAGTGTTCCATATATCCCCTAATGTTCACGTCTCAACTAAAACGGGAAATAAGAGAATTTAAAGCCACAACTTAGCATTAGCATAGGAGCAAAAAGGCAGTTGAAGAAGAGTTAACTTAAAAAAAAATCTATATGGAATTGGTCAGTATTCAGTTAAGTGATAAAGACTTTTTATTAAGACTCTTATTTTGAGGGGTGCCTGGGTGTCTCAGTCAATTAAGCATCTATCTACTTTCAGCTCAGGTCCTGATCCCAGGACCCTGGGATCCAGCCCTGCATCAGGCTCCCCGCTCAGTGGGAAGCCTGCTTCTCCCTCTCCCTTTGCCCCTCCTCCTGCTTGTTCTCTTTCTCTCTCTCTCTCTGTGTCTCAATAAAATAAATAAATAAATAAATCTTTTTTTAAAGACACTTATTTTGAAATAAATTTAGAACCATGGATTTATAAAAAATTTGCATCCTTCATCCTGCTTTCCCTATAGTTAACATCTTACCTCACCATGGTGCTTTTGCCAAAACTAAGAAATTAACTTTGATATAATTGGATTAACTAAACTACAGATGGTATTCATATTTCACCAGTTTTTACACTAATATCCTTCTTTTAACTCTGTGGCAAGGAAGGGCGCCTGGGTGGCTCAGTCATTAAGCATCTGCCTTCCGCTCAGGTCGTGATCCCGGGGTCCTGGGATCGAGCCCCACATCAGGCTCCCTGCTCGGGGGAAGCCTGCTTCTCCCTCTCCCACTCCCCCTGCTTGTGTTCCCTCTCTCGCTGTGTCTCTCTCTGTCAAATAAATAAATAAATAAAATCTTTAAAAAAAAATTCTGTGGCAAGGATATAGTACAGAATATCATGTTGCATTTAGTCATTACATCTCCTTAGAAACCTCCTATCTGTGACATTTCTCAATGTGTCTTTGTTTTTCATGCTTTTAAACTTTTGAAGGTACTACTTAGCTGCTTTCCATAATGTCTTTCAATTTGGCTTGAACTGATATTTTTTCATAATTAGATGATGTTATGAATATTGGAGACAATGCCAGAGAGGTGAAATGCCCTTCTTTTTGCATCCTATCAGGAGGTAGATGATACTTACCTTGAATAAAAACTAATTATTAATTACCTGGGATAATAACTTTGAGCTCTTTGTTAGTGATGTCTGCCAGGTTTTTCTACAGTAAAATTACATTTTTTTTCATTTTGCTTATACTGTTTATTAAAAGGGATTTACTAAGTCTAACCTACACTCAAAGGAGGGCAATTAAGCCCTCCTGCAGGAAAGAATAGCAAAGAATTTGTGAATTTATGGTAAAACCACCACAGTAATTAAGAAATATTTTGGTGAGATATTTTAGAAGACTCTACTTGTACCGTGTACTTTTCATCTCAAAATATATGTTTCACTGAACTCCTGGTAGCAAATTTTTCTAAAGGCAAGTAATGATTGTAATTGTTGAACATACTTTTGTCACTTCATGTTTACAATGCTAATAAAGAGACAAAAATAACAATAGTAACTAAAAGAACTGCAAGTTTGAGTGCTGCAATCACGACACAGATTACTCCAAAAGCATGTGAGAAAACATGGAAATCCGTGGGTATATGAGAAGTATTTTTAATTGTTTTAGATAGAAATTGTAATATAGAAATGGAAGATCTCCATGAGGTTAAGGGTTATAGACATTCTTTTTTTTTAAGATTTTATTTATTTATTTGACAGAGGGCACAAGCAGAGGGAGTGGCAGGCAGAGGGAGAAGGAGAAGTGGACTCCCTACTGAGCGAGAGGGATCATGACCTGTGCCAAAGGCAGACTCTTAACCGACTGAGTCACCCAGACGTCCATGGTTGTAGTCATTCCTTTTCCTTATTTTTTTACTTTTTCCTCTTTTACTTGCACAGGATCTGATCCATGGTATGTTGTTGAAATGTCAAATGAAAGAGAGAATGCAAAAACCACCCCCCACACACAAAAAAACTCTGATACAGAAATGATAAACTGAACATATTAAGGATTTATTACCTTGCAGGTTAAATAGAGATGACAAATAACCAAGAAAAATACAATTCAAAAAGTATGAAATTTTCTGAAGAAATGAAATTGAGAAAAGCAAGATTATTCAAATTTCCCCCCCAAATCAGTATTGTTTCACCCAGATCCTATGTGTTTTCTTTTATCAAAATCAAGTTTACCAACAGATTATAATAACCATGGATAATTTATGCAGGAGATGTGTATGAATGTGTGGGGGTGTGGGTGAGCATGTATTTGTTAAGAACTGTGAATGTCAATGAAATAGTAGTTTTCAAGTATTCATTCCTTCACCATATATTTATTATTTATGATGCAAAATAGTCTATGTGGTAAATGAATAAATGAGGTACAGCCCAGTCCTGGATTTCATAGGACTTCATTTCCCATATTGTTCAATATATTTAGTTACGTAAGTAACATCTAAGAGAAATTATAAATAAAAAATATAAATATCATTGCTTTTGACAGCATAACACTGTATGGCTTTAGCTAACATTAGTTTGTGTGAATAATCCTCAAGGATTTCTGTATCCTTCTTGCTGTGGTTACATACCATATCTGTGGTATAAAAGATAGAAAGATGCATTGTTAAAAAGTTTAAAGTAGTTAAATTTTCAAATTACAAATTGTGCGGCTTTAAGCAAACTATAGACATTCCCTGCTCCTTAGATTCGTCGTCTATAAAATGATCTTTGCAATGGAGAAAACTTGCAGGTGAGTGGATTTTTCAGTGGATTTTTGAACTCCTCGTTCAAGCAGTATAGTCCCTTTGCTTAGATAAACAGTTTCTCTTTTCGAAAAACAGTGAAATTTAGAGAATAGACCTGGTGTCACCCCTGGGTTCTTGGAGAAAAACACCCTAATCTAGAATACTAAAAGCTTTCTAAACTCAAACACTTAAAAAAATAAAAAAAGATTTCCATCTATTCTTTCCTAGAATTGAAAACAGCCCCCAAAACTGTACGTGATTTTCAAAGCAGACTGGGATGGAGACGCGAGGCTGTACTCCTAACACTTTATATTCCTTTAAGGATCTTTGCTACAGGCAGCCTCTGTTGTATATTAAATACCTAATGGGAGAATGAATATACAACTGGGCAATGACCAGACCATCTATGACAATAGAGATCTGACCCACATCCTCTGCAGCACCCAGTCCAGGACGCCAAACTACATTGAAGCAGTCTGTCCAGAATTCCAAAATTGTCAGGACATGGCCAATGATTGCCAGCTCCCCTGCCTACCTGTTCATGTTTGTCCCACTTTCAACTCAGGGCCAATAAGAGAAAGTCAAATATGCCTCCCAAACTTAACACAGAAATACCCCACTTCTAGTTAATCCTCCTAAATTTCCTTGTGACAATACCCTTTATTCAGAGCGTAACTGAACTCTTTTATTTTTTTTCTCTTTAAAGCTTTCCCATTCCCCTGCCTGCCTCTGAATCCCTACCAAACACAGTGATGTGGCTGAACTTTTCTATAGGAAGTTCTCAGTAAATAGCCTCTATTTGCTCTCATTAGAGTAGTGTCCACTTACTTCAACATTAAGGTGTGATGGTGTAGGGAAAAAACAGACAAAAATTATAGATTAAGAGAAACATAACAAAGCACTCTAGTGATGACATTTTCAACTCACTTTAGAAAGAGTGTGGAGTTAGTGGTTTGAAAAATCATCATGAACAATATCGCCTCCATTGACTCATGCGTTATTTATACTTACGACACCTGAGCATATACATATATATATATACACATATATACATATATTTTACTTAGAAGAATCGCTTTTGCATTCGCTCCCACAGCTTTCTTCAGCCAAGGCGGCAAGTGATGGCTTAAAACCTGTTTGTGTTCTGTTATGGTCTTCTCCGAATTCAGCCATCTAGAGGGCTGCCTTTACCTAACATGAACAAAAATCAAGTATATGCTTGCAGTGTGTCTGCACATTAGCATACTGCAATGCCATCTGAAAAAAACACATCTTAAGTAGGAAGTTGTGTTTTAGAGGAAATTCATGAAAAGAAAATATAAAACCACATTTTAAATCTGAAAAATTCTTCATAATGCACTTTTTTGCGTGGGTGCGGAGAGGAGTGGGACTGGGGACATTAGTGGCAGTGATTATTAAAGTGTCCAATATCAAAGCCTGCACACTTGAGATTCTATTACTTGGGAAACTTTGTAATACCTACCTGTGTTCTCATCTCCATAAAATAGCAATGACCATTTGGGAAACTCAGTAAAAGCTGATGTTCCATGTTTTCTCCCTATACTAAAGGCCTCCCCAGGGGCTAAAGAGATTTACTAAACCACATGTTGTTTACCCAATTTTTGTGCCAAAACATTAATGAGACTCCTATGGGTAATGATGCTTTGCCCAAATAGTGGTTCTTCAGTTCAATATCACATTTATTCTTGGCAATACATTTAGTTGTTAAATCTATGTTTTTTAAAAAAACAAACAGGTTATAATTCAGCATATCACAAAATACTCAAATTGTCTTGTTGAATTGAATTCCTTTACATAAAATTTAAGCAAAAATCTATTTCAGAATCACTATACTGGAGAGAAAATAAACCCACAAACAATAGTAAACTTTGATCCGTTACATTCAGTGCAGATGAGAAAAATAACCTGACATTTTGTCTAGATTCTAAATTAAAAAAAAATAAATAAAAATGTGTAAAATGAAGGTCATTAAGTAATTTAAATTGCCTATATACTTGGATTACAGAAAATGTTTAAGTTTGAATGATCAAACATCATTTTTAATAAGAAGAAAAAATGAGTTTAATAAAGTTTAAATCTCCTTTTTAATAATACTTTTCTCAATACCCGTTAGCAATTCCAAGACCCTAAAAGCTTTGAAAACCAAAAGGTTTTTGTTGTTGCTGCTGAGGTTTTGTACCAATTCACTGGCAGCAAAACTAGCCTTGCATGGGCATGAGGCTATTTTTGGTAATTATTTGGCCCACATTCAGTGATTATTCATACGTTATCAACAATAGCAGAATATTTGATTATAGAGTGCAGTCTTGGATCTTGATGTGTTTATGATATTTATGCCCCATATTATTATGTTAAAATCCAAAAACACTCTGCATTCTGAAACATTTGTGGCCCTATATTTTGGAGAAGGAATTGTTAGGGAATTCTTAAAATGTATTAGTGATATATTTGAGCGAAGAAATGAAACAAACAAACAAATGATGATCTCTAGGGATTTCCTTGGACTTAAAGGAAAGTAATTTTAGAAGGCCACCTTTCCAAGAAGAAACACCAAGAGGAAAGGAGTCCTGTCTGAGAATGTGATATTGTTGACTGTGTTGGCCTATCTTATAAACTCCCTTAAAATTTCCCAAACCATCTTCATTTGGAAGATAGCTGTACTGGAAAGGATTTGGAAAATGTATTTCTATATATTCTCAGAGATCTTAGAAAAATTGTTAATTCTCATATCTTCCTATTTCTTGATTTCTTTATATATAATTTATATGTTATTTATGTAAAATTGCTGGACTAGTTCATACTAAACAATAGTATTTAATTTATTCTATAAAGTGTCAGTATAGCAAAGCCATAATATGAAAAATAATATTAATAGCAATACCTACATTTTTAATGTTAACTAGTTTCTGGCATTACGCTAAATACTATCTAGATACCATTAGTATAATATTAGTATTAGTATAAATATATACAATATATCAGGGCAGATATCTCTTTAAAAAATGAGTATCTATTAGAATGACAGAACTGACATATGTGATCTCTGACATAATTTCCTATGTTTACATTCTTCTATGCTTCTTTTGTATTCATTTCTTTTCTGTTTTTTTCCCATAACTTGCATATTCCTCCATTTCCTGTGTTCATTGTTTTTTTCCTCCTGTAGCTTCCATAACTCCAGGCATTAATAAAGATTTCTCACTGTTCCACTTAGAAAACAGAGTGAAATGCAACAGAAAGAGATCAAAGACATCACCATGCATTTGTTAATTATTTCTACAAATAAGACAAGCTATGTGATCACCCAGTGCACATTTCTAAAGGCTACACTATGTTAACTCACTCTACTGTTGCCATAAACTAAGGTTTACTTCTTTATGATTTGGGTTCACTTTATGAATATCCAGAGGAGGGGTGCCTGGGTGGCTTAGTCGGTTAAAGTCAATCATGACCCGAGTACACTCTTGATTTTGGCTCAGGTCATGATCGCAGGGTCATAATCTCGGAGTCATGAGATCAGGACACTTTGGGCTCCCCGCTCAGCAGGGAGTCTGTTTGAGATTCTCTCTTTCCCTCTACACTTCCCTCCACTCATGTGAGCATGTGACCGCATGCACAATCTCGATCTCTCTCTCAAATAAATAGATAAATCTTTAAAAAAATATATCCAGAGTAGTTTCCTTTGTCTACAAATTCCTCAGAAAGTTTTAAGTAGCAGGTCTATTTGGCATAGTTGATATGCATATTCAGAAGGCCAAGTATCAATTCTGTGTCTCTTTGTTAGCTTACATTCGAAATAAAACTCATTATCTTTTGTTCTCTGTGCACCACAAATGTGAAAAATTGATATGTGATTCTATTCATGTCACCAAAAATAAGTTCGCCCTTCCTTTTTGTCCTGACATGGAAAAAAGAATAAAATGTTGAAAAATAGTGGAAAGGGTGGAGAAAGAATATAGTATTTCTTCTGGATAGAAGAACATATTACAGCAATATAACATTGGTTTATATGATACTAAAACCAAATTAGCTCTAAGAACTTTATTGTTTCTGAATAAATGATTTCAAGTTACTATAGTATATATTTTTATGTCAATGAATTTTTAAAGAAGACTATTCATTGGGGTCACTAAGATATTCTGAATGGAATTCATACTAATGCTATAATGATTCAATATTCTGCATAGGTGTCACACAGACCAGTTTCTACAATATATTGGTTTTGTAATTTGAGAAAAGTACTCACTCTTTCCTACTCTGGATTTCCATTTCTATAAATTGGTTGTATCTCACTGCTTTTTATAAATATTAAATATATAAAGATCTATGTATATAATATATATATTCATGCTAATCATATACTAATAGTATACATAGAGAGAGAGAGAATTTAGCACAATGACAGAATCTAACATTAAAAATGTAGGTACTGCCGTTAACATTGTTTTTTCATATTATGACTTTGTTATACTGACATTTTACAGAAGAAATTAAATACTATTATTGATTATGATCTAGCCTAGCAATTTTACATGAAGAAAACATAAATTAAAAAACAAATTGTATATAAGGAAATCAAGAACCAGAAAGATATGAGAATTAACAATTTTTCTTTTCAGTTTATATTGAAAATTATATACTGTGGGCAATTTTGCCATTAGGAAGTTATGTCGTAATGGTACTGAGGGCTACAGAATAAATATCTCTAAAAGGTATATATACAGTAAAAAACAAAATGTAACCTTAATGTTGTGAAAAAATAAACACTGAGTTTCCAAGTTTTTGTACATTAAAGCATTAAAGAAAATTTACAAAAAAAAATTCAACTTAGCAAAAATGCTCTTGTAATTTAAGATGTGAAAGAAGAGGAGAGATAAGAGAAAAATATACAAAAACACAATACTCATGTAAAAAGTGAAATTAAGTCTTAATTGGTCTTCAGCCACTTCATTGTGACATCATCACAGTTCTTTTAAAAAGGTGATAAGAAATAATACTGACATGTTTCCCTTAAAATAGAAACTGACCAAATCAAGGTAATCTTTAGTTTTTGCATCTAGTGTCTGATAAATTTGATAAATAATGATCAACCTAGTGCTATTGTTACAAAGGTATGACAATGAACCTCACCTCCTATTAGTTTAGACACAATGGATATTAGGTTGCCCTCTGGGAGTCAAATAGGAAACCCGAAACCCAATGGATGTGCTTAACCATCAGTGTGAATACACCAAACAATTATCTATGAAGATATAAATGAAGATAGTTTCTCCTCCCATGACTCCATACTCACGAATATTTGTAACTTGAATTTGGTTTCCAGTGCAACCTAACTTCAGGAAGCAAAGGCACTAAGCAACTAAAGGCTACATGTAATCTGTTTGGCAGTCACTGTCTCATTGTTAATAAATAAACAGGCAATGCATTTAAATAGACCAGTTGATTCTAACATTATCTATCTGCTCTCATTGCTATCTGTATCTAGTATCAATCTGTCCATCCTCACTGCATCTATCATAACAGATCATTCTCTTTCCACCCATCCCCTCATACTTCCATTTATCTATATACCTGTGCATGATGTTGGCTAATGTAAGATTGGATGCCTAAGCTGGAACCATTTACTTTCTGTGGTTAGCTTACTGAAGTGAGAAACACTTTGACTCCTTTCTAGGGGATCAATATAATGGTGGTATTCATACAGAAAAACTCCACTGAATCTCTACTAAGACTCCCAAATCTTACTTTTTTAGAAAGAAACAATACCTTGAGATAACTACTGTATTCACATAAAATGTTCATTGGATCTCCCATTCATTTGTAATAGAACTCTATATAGTGTGCAGGTAAACGAGTTGGCATAGAATAATTTAGGTTGGATATTTTTTCATTTATATTTAGGGCTTTATTTCAAGGAACAGTCTCCAAATTGCTAGTGCAAGTGTCATGTATAAGCAGCAGTTGCTACAGACCAGCAGGGTTGAAATATCTGTTATAGAATCAAGGAACACTGCTTTCACAGGAAATGGTATCTTTGACCAAAGTCCTCATTGAAAACAGGAGGTGGCTGCAGTACTCCCAGAGTTCCTCCACAAGGGAAAAGGAAGGGAAAAAGGACAAGCAAAGGCATCACAATTCCGGACTTCCAGCTCTATTACAAAGCTGTCATCATCAAGACAGTATGGTCCTGGAACAAAAACAGACACATAGATCAATGGAACAGAATAGAGAGCCCAGAAATGGACCCTCAACTCTATGGCCAACTAATCTTTGAAAAAGCAGGAAAGAATGTCCAGTGGAAAAAAGACAGTCTCTTCAACAAATGGTGTTGAGAAAATTGGACAGCCACATGCAGAAGAATGAAACTGGACCATTTCCTTACACCACACACAAAAATAGGCTCTAAATGGTTGAAAGACCTAAACGTGAGACAGGAGTCCATCAAAATCCTAAAGGAGAACACAGGCAGCAACCTCTTCAACCTCAGCAACAGCAACTTCTTCCTAGAAACATCACCAAAGGCAAGGGAAACAAGGGCAAAAATGAACTATTGGGACTTCATCAAGATAAAAAGCTTTTGCACAGCAAAGGAAACAGTCAACAAAACCAAAAGACAACCGACAGAATGGGAGAAGATATTTGCAAATGACATATCAAAAAAAGGGCTAGTATCCAAAATGTATAAAAAGCTTATCAAACTCAACACCCAAATAACAAATGATCCAATCAAGAAATGGGCAGAAGACATGAACAGACATTTTTCCAATGAAGACAACCAAATGGCCAACAGACACATGACAAAGTGCTCAACATCGCTCGGCATCAGGGAAATCCAAATCAAAACCTCAATGAGATACCACCTCACACCAGTCAGAATAGCTAAAATTAACAAGTCAGGAAACCACAGATGTTGGCAGGGATGCAGAGAAAGGGGAACCTTCCTACACTGTTGGTGAGAATGCAAGTTGGTGCAACCACTCTGGAAAACAGTACGGAGGTTCCTCAAAAAGTTGAAAATAGATCTACCGTATGACCCAGCAATTGCACTACTGGGTATTTAACCAAAGATACAAATGTAGGGATCCAAAGGGGTATGTGCACCCCAATGTTTATAGCAGCAATGTCCACAATACCCAAACTATGGAAAGAGCCAAGATGTCCATCGACAGATGAATGGATAAAGAAGAAGTGGTATTTATATACAATGGAATATTATGCAGCCATCAAAAGGAATGAAATCTTGCCATTTGCAATGACGTGGATGGAACTGGAGGGTATTATGCTAAGCGAAATAAGTCAATTAGAGAAAGACATGTATCATAGGATCTCACTGATATGAACAATTATTAATCTCAGAAAACAAACTGAGGGTTGCTGAAGTGGTAGGGGGTGGGAGGAATGGGGTGGCTGGGTGATAGACATTGGGGAGGGTATGTGCTATGGTGAGCGCTGTGAATTGTGTAAACTGTTGAATCACAGACCTGTACCTCTGAAACAAATAATACATTATATGGTAAAAAGAATAAGAAGAAGAACAAGAAGAAGAAGAACAAGAAGAAGAAGAAGAAGTAGATAGCAGGAAGGGGAAAATGAGGGTTCTAGAGGGGAGAGGGTGGGGGATGGGTTAGCTTGGTGATGGGTATTAAAGGGGCACGTACTGAATGGAGCACTGGGTGTTATACACAAACAATGAATCATGGAACACTACATCAAAAACTACTGATGTAATGTATGGTGACTAACATAACGTAATAAAATTAAGAAAAAAAGAAAAACAAAACAAAACATGGCTTGACTATTCACACTGGAAGCTCAGAAGCAGGCTTTCTCCAAGAGGAGGAAAAGAGCTAATCACAGGTATTCTTTCTGGGATACAGAGAAGGCATTTGACCCTATGCCAGAGATCTAGTTACATTATTTCATTTATTCTTCACAACTCTGTGAGGTGATTATTATTATTTTCTCCTGCTCCTTTTTTTAAGAGACAGAGAAAGAGGGACACCTGGGTGGCTCAGTTGGTTAAGTGCCAGCCTTCGGCTCAGGTCATGATCCTGGAGTCCCAGAATCGAGTCCTGCTTCGGGCTCCCTGCTCAGCAGGGAGTCTGCTTCTCCCTCTGCCCCTCCCCCCTCTCATGTGCTCTCTCTCTCTCATTCTCTATCTCAAATAAATAAATAAAATCTTTAAAAAAAAGAGACAGAGAAAGAGAGAGAGAGCACAGTGGGGATGCGCAGAGAGTGAGGGAGAGAGAGAATCTTAAGCAGACTCCCCACCTGGCACAGAGCCCAACAGGGGGCTCGATCTCCTAAACCTGAGATCAGGACCTGAGCTAAAATCAAGAGGCAGACTGTTGAATCAACTAAGCCACCCAAGCACCCCCAAAAAACATTTTCTTTAAACAGGGAACAGACAAATATCGTTATATAAGTAAATTAAGGTCAAGAATAAAGAAAATTGTCTGCCATGCCCATGTTACTTTTCTGTCTCAAAATGAAGATTGGATAGTTTTATCCTTTAAGAATTTTACTTTCTACATGGCTTACCTTACAATTGATCTACCATTTTTATGATCAATTTCATATAAAACATATTCATATAAAATTTCCCATATTTATTCCAATTAGATACTACCTGAAAACTATAAGTGAGGAAGCATCATTAGAAATTTGTATTTTGTTATAATACTAAATTTTGTTTTCTATTAAATATTAAACATTGTTTATTTAATTCTTTGGAAATCTTCCTTTTCAAATCTGTATTTCCCAAAATAAAATGTTCATCATAACTTTTTAATTACTTTTCCAAAACCAGACTTCTATGTATGACATAAACATACTCAACGGCAAGCAAAAAATGCAAAGTGTTTACGCTGTGGATGGTATGAAGTGATAAAATTGGTTAAGTATTGGGTTACCACAGAGGTATGTATTAGTGTGCTCAAAGACACAGATGGACTATTTAAGAAATTTGAGAAATTGAAGGTTCATCTTCATGCACTGTTGGTGGGAATGTAAATTGGTGCAGCCACTGTGGAAAACAATATTGAGGTTTCTCAAAAAAACTAAAAATATAAATATCATATGATCCAGTAATTTCACTGTTGGGTATTTACCCAAAGAAAATGAAAACAATAATTTAAAAAGATATATGCACCCCTATGTTTATTGCAGCATTATTTACAATAGCAAGACATGGAAGCAGCCCAGGCATCCTTTGATACATATTAAAGGATATTTATCTTCTTGATAAAGAAGATATGACATATACATATATATATATATATGGAATATATATATGTATGTATGTATACATATATATGGAATATATATATGGAATATATGTATGTATGTATATATATATGGAATATATATATATATATATATATATATGGAATGTAATCTGCCATAAAAAAGGATGAGATCTTGCCATTTGAGACATGGATGGACCTAAAGTGTATTATGCTAAGTGAAATACGTCAGGTAGAGAAAGACAAGTACCACATGATTTCACTTATATGTAAAATCTGAAAAACAAAACAAACAAACAAAAAGCAGAAACAGACCTGTGATACAGAAAACAAACTGATGGTTGTCAGTGGGGCAGAAAGTGGGGGGATGGGCAAAATGGGTGCAGGGGAGTGAGAGATACAAGCTTCCAATTCTGGAATGAATAGGTTCCAGGGAGAAAAGGTACAGCAAAAGGCATATGGTTAAAGATATTATAAAGCACTGTATGATGACAGTAGTAGCTATACTTGTGGTGAGCATAGTATAATGTATAGAGTTTCAAATTACTTTGTTGTACACCTGAAACTAATGTAACATTGAGTATCAATTATCCTTCAATTTAAAAAAGGAAAAATTAAAAGCATATTATTAATTTAAAAATATAAACAATATTTCAACATTGTAGTAAATTAAACAAACGATATAATAAAATTAGAGAAGACAGTATTTAGAAAAAATGATGTAAAATATATTTTAGAGCATTCATAGTAAAACTGATAAATTCATAGACTAATGAAATTTTTAACTTCCATAATACTTTGGTCACCAATGTGTCATGAAATGTACATTCTACATATTAAGCCTATTTTTATAAATGCTTCTTTGCAAGTTTATTTCACAGATAAAAATATAAAATATCATAGACTAACAAAAATTTTAAATAGCCCTGTATACTCAAAATACGCAGCTTGTTATATTATAATACCTCAACTGGAGGTAATGATCTATAGTCATGCAAATGGTAATAATAAATATATTTTAGAAGTATGAGAAATATGTATAATATAAGAATACAGAATATAAAATATTTTGATAGTGAAAATACCTATGTAAAAAAAGTTATATATTATTTAAACATGAAGTAATCTATTGAAAATTTTTGTGTTTTTCCTTAAGAAATATTTCACACTATTTTTTGTTTTTTTAGAGATTTAATTAATTTATTTTATGAGAGAGATGGTGAGCGGTTGTTAGGGCAGGGACAGAGGGAACGCAAGAGAGAGAATCTCAAATCTCAAACAGACTCCATGCTGAGCATGGAGCCTGATATGGGGCTCAATCTCACAACTCTCAGATCGCGACCTGAGCTGAAATCGAGAGTTGGTGCCTCATCTCACGCTATTTTTAATATAAAGAAAATATTCATCTACTTCATGGTGATATTTATAAATTTTTGTCATCATTCCTTTTGGTAACTTAAAGAACAATATGTTTATGAATTTAAATCTAACAAATGATGAAATCCAAATATTTTAATAATCATTGTAGGATGTTAAGAAATAATATTAGTAAAAATACTTTGACCTTCTCAAAATATACCAATGGTGAAAGGACATTGAGAAGTCAATATAATAATTAAAAAAATAAAAATAAATATTAACACACTGAGTTATATAAAGGGAATACTTAACAATTTAGTTTTTGTGAATATAGTATTAAATTATAATTCATGCAGAAAACCAGACATTAAATATAACTCCTCTCAAATACTATAAATTGAAAGTCTTTAAAAATACATTTTCTATACAATAGAAGACTGTACCTCTAGTAAGGATAGGGAAACAGGAAATGCAAAAATATACACTGAAACTAAATTTTAAAAAATCACATATAACTAGAATCTCTTATATCTCGTTTTAAGACAATTATTGGAAATATCTACTGAAGTTACTTCATTATTTTTAAGTAATAAAGTCAGTAACTCTCAATACTCAGCAAGAAATAAATGAAGGTAATTTTACCCAGAGCCACATTTCTTGTAAATAATAACATATCATAACTCAGCATGTTGTCAGTAGAGTCACTTGAATTTTAAGGAACTATATAAAATTTATTCTCTTTACTGTTACAGCATTTGAAAAAAAATACTTTAAAAATTAGTAATAGGAGAAAGAAATAGACCCCCTAGCTATTTCTCACCTGGCAAGGATTAGGAGTCATTAATTGTTAAATATTTGATATGAAATTTATTTTTCCATGTCAGTCTTCAACTCAGTTCAAGAACACAGTTTTTGTTTTTGTTAATTATCTGGCAGTATCTAAAAATGTTTACGTAACAAGAAAACGGAATTCATAATAGTTTAATAATCAAAGACAATCGAGTCCACCCAATTTCTTGCTTCATACAAAATGTATCACCTAAGAACTTAACCAACCAATCATGGACTTATGGAACCCCAGGTTTTGAATGTGACAAGTGTCATTATTATTTGAGAATATTCATTTAGTTCCTTTGTAAAATATGTTACTAAGCAATGAGAATCCATTTACTTATCAACGAGTATATATTAAGGGATGCCTTAGTTGATTTCCTCTAAGAACAGAGAAAAAAAATGGGGCACATTGCTGGTCGACCCAGCAATCTAGAGCAACCAATCAGGGTGAGCATATAGGGAGGAAGGAAAAGGTAGCTTAAGTGAGTGTTTACTGTGTAGTTGCTGTTGGAAGCCTATGTTTGGGTCCTCCTGGACTTTCTGAGAAGCATGCAGAAGGCCCCCTAGGATTGTTTACCTGTAATATTTATCCACTAACTCCCTCTCCCAGCTGTTTTGGAGTTGTCCCCTTAGACGCTCACTCTTCCATAATCCAGAGGACACTTTTCTAGGCTGAATGAGTTCCTGCTGCTTTGGAGAAGAAGACCCCAGGCCAGACTGCAGAAAGATTGGTATGCACCTCAACTGCAGGGGAAACCAGAGGGGCTGGGGATTGTAAACTCAGGACTCCAGAGCTGTACAAGGGAACTACTGTATGTCATGCACAGATCTAGGACTTTGGAATTAATTGAATCACTGAATTGCAGTACACAAAACTACAGGGATCTAGAGCGCTGTCACTAACTTCAAAGAGCTGATAATCAATAATAGCAATGCAAGATTGTTCAGTCTTAGTGTAAAAGGAGTGACTTAGATAATAAGGCTTGTAGGAGTTAATTTGTTTAAAAGTCCACCTCTTAAACAGACTGTCAACTCCCTGTAGGCAGAGAACATCTAAAGCTTGGTTTTGTAAAGCCCATAGCATGTACTCAGTATATAGTTGCATATTCCAAGTGAAAAAAGAATAGAAAGAAAAAAAAAGAAGAAAAAAAACAATAAAGTTTAGAATAGTTCAGAAAAAGACTCTTAGAAAAGGAACTAATTGTAGTACGCTTCACAACACAAAAATAATTACACTGTGCAGTATGTTTATGACTATCTGTTAGTATGGTATATTATCATCTAGCATAATATTTTAGAAGAAGAAATTATTCAAAATATTAATGAAGGGAAAGGAAACAATTTTAACTACCTCTAAATACAAGGCAATAAAATTACCTTAACTCTTTCATTATTATTTACAAAGAAAATCATAATAAATTAAATTAATTTCAGAACCAGATTTTTGATTACTGAAAACAAAATTTAATTATAAAGCATAGTTCAGTGTAATAACCACCAAATTATAAAACATCATTCAATGTAATAACAACCAAATGAGGGTTTTCCTTGTTTTCTTTTACTTTAATTTCTTTTTTTGCCATTTAAAAACTTACATTGTGCTTTCTCTGAGTTTTCTCTATGACATTGGTCCTGACAATTAGGAAATCCTACAATAAAGGTCAACAATGTTCATCTCTACAGACCGAACTGCATTTGAATAACTATTCTTGAAATATTTTATTTGGCAGAAAACCCAGAGACATTTTAGCTCAATAGATAAATACGTTTGTGAAATCAAAGTCTGTGTCAGTGCTTTACTACTTCAAAAGAATAAACATTTTATAAATACCCTCAAAAATCAAGAGCTATAAAGGTAAATACTTATAAAATTCAAGCAAATAACATCAATGTGTGATTTGTGCCAGGTTCACAACAATAGTATATGACTGACTCTTCAGTTAATTGAAAAATGCATGCCTTTCTAAGGACATTCATTCAAATCACATTTTAAAAAATTATGCTGGTCAAAAACAAAACAAACAAAAATAACCTATGCACATGCATATCAGTTATTTACTACTACAGTCATGCAGTGCAAAAATCAATCACAAAGCCTTCAGGACATGAATTGTCAAACATTTATTTAACTCACACATCTGGGGTATTCCATTGATTCAATTGGGCTGGCTCATACATCTTTGGTCTACTGACCTGTATGGCTTACTCACATGCCTGTGGATTAGCTGGCTTTCAGGTGATGTAAAATAGCCTTGCTTCAAGTAGACATAAGCATATTTATGTCATTCCAAGAAAATAAGAGAGAACGTGGAAACACACAAGCGCTTTTTCCAAACCTCTGCATGGATCACCTATCCTAATGTCCCACTGGCCTAAGTGAGTTATATAACTGAACTCAGAATTCAGGACTAGGCAAACAGATTCAACCTCTTTAGTGAGAGAAATTGTGAAGCCACATGGCAAAAAACATGGCTATAAGGGAGTAAGATGGAGAACGTTGGGCCATTATTGTAATCAATCTCCTATACCTTGCATGTTACCTCTAATCAAAGAACATCCATCCTCAACCTCTACTATAGACTATAATTGTGTACTATGAAGAATCATTTATATCTATGGTTAGTCCTGTGTAATCAAGCCTACTTGAAAAGCTATTAACACCACAGAAGCTGCTGCTGATCATCTTTTAAGGATCATTAAGATACGAGTTATAATGGAATCTGGTCCTGTTATTTATGAACTTATTCTATCTATAATGACTCTTATGCCCTTATTCTTTCTTTACATGTCTTTTTGACATGGATACACATAGTTTTCATGATATATTTTATGTTTATAAATAGGTCTGTTTTTGTTTTAGGGCTAGGAAAAAATGGATGAGTTAGCCACATTTGTTTTTCATAGATAAACGATCATGATGTTCTTAGCTATGTTGCCGATAAACACAAACAGACAAAAACAAACTATTAAGTTAATTGACACATTAGCTCATCTAATAGTACTTTTTCAGGCGCGCACATTGGATTCCTGTACAAGATTTGTCTCACTACCCCACCACCTGTAAACAATTGCATTGTCCCGCTTGGGTCCTCCACAGCACACAACACTGCTCATTACTTCCTCAATGAGTGTTTGCAGAACTGAACTGGATGAAATTATGACAACATAAATTAATCAGTAATTCTCTGGTGCTTTTTATTTTTCTAAAGCCTTAACTAAAAGAAGAGGACCACATACCTCATCCCTTCCTGTTAATCTGCCATGATGGGGCGCCTGGGTGGCTCAGTTGGTTAAGCGACTGCCTTCGGCTCAGGTCGTGATCCTGGAGTCCTGGGATCGAGTCCCGCATCGGGCTCCCTGCTGAGCAGGGAGTCTGCTTCTCCATCTGACCCTCCCCCCTCTCATGTGCTCTCGCTCTCTCAAATGAATAAATAAAATCTTAAAAAAAATCTGCCATGATTCATTTTGGTAATTGCTACTCTAATTTTGTCAAAGGTGATTGCAACAAGAAGATACGATGAAATTAAAAGAGAAAGGCTAAGAAGATAAATATATTTTTTGGAATTCCAACATGGAATTTAGGCTAGGGATAGATTTTAGAGGTTTAAATGTATATTCCCACAAATGGGCTGGCTATTGTTTTACTGAGTGTGTGTGTGTGTGTGTGTGTCTGTGTGTGTGTGTGTTCTTTAATTCTTTTTTAAATCAAAACTTTGACTGCCATATGAAGGTCTTATGTAATCTAAGTTTAGATGATTTCATTCCTTGGCTAGCTTAACATTCTCACAAGTCATAGTCAATGCCAAAATATCTATATTTCATCTTATTCTGAATGCTTATTAAGATTAAATTACTTTCATTAATTTTATATTCTGGTTGCCATAAAATTATCATCTTTAACAAACTTAAAGGAAAAATTAGATATATTTAAATGTGATAAAATGTACAGTATACATAAATTATCAGTTATAACTTGAAAGGTATTTGGCTCATAAAATTCCTCAAGATTATCACTTAAAAATTCTACATTAATTAGGCATAATAAAGTAAGCAAAGTTTATATCACTATGGTCATATATGTTGTTAAATGCCTGTCAGGTTAACTTCTATTATTTCATTTTTAATAAATGTATTATCGGGGCTTCTGGGTGGCTCAGCTGGTTAAGTGACTGCCTTCAGCTCAGGTATTGATCCTGGAGTCCCAGAATCGAGTCCCGTATCGGGCTCGCTGCTCAGCAGGGAGTCTGCTTCTCCCTCTGACCCTCCCCCCTCTCATGCTCTCTCTCTCTCTCTCTCTTTCTCTCTCAAATAAATAAATAAAATCTTTAAAATAAATAAATAAATGTATTATCATTACTTGCATAAGGAGTTTATATATTAAAGTTTGAAATATAAATTAAATCTACCAAGGGAAAATAACTTTATGAATGCTTTTTTTCAGTAATTGTATGTTTAGAAAAACATTTTATTAATAATTTTGTACATAAAAGTGTTTGGTAGATCTTTTAAAAAATCATTAAATTTTGAGTTTTTCACTATATATAAGATTCCAGGTCCAGCAAGCACAAATCTTATCACCATCTCAACAGAGGGAAGAAACTCTTTGCTTAAATAAATAATTCATACTGGGGAGAAAAGGCAAAAAGTGGCTAAATATTTTTCACTCTTGAGAGCTTTGACCTGTTACTATTGCTAATACTGATCAACCAGTGCACACTTACCCTTCAGCACATTGATACATAGCCGTATTTATATCTCTAGAACAAGTGAGTGCAGGCATCAAAATATTGAATTGTATATTTTTTATTTTTATATTTCTTTTACTGTAATTGTAAAGCAAATGGCTTTAAAATAACATGAGATTACTACAGAATTTAAACAAACCACTAACTAAATAATATATTAGTGTGACATCACTTAATAGATATGCACAAAAGGAGTTCCTGACCTCCTGCTGGAAATTTTCTGGTATACCCACTAGAGAGTCAACAACCATTATTTTTCCAAACTATGTGACTAAACTCAAAGAACTTTCAAGGACCTGTCTGCTTACTTACCCTGATTGCATTTACACTCTTAAGACCATTTGCTTTTGTGACGGCCACAAGTAACATTGAAGTATTGAGGATGTTTAAGTTCTTCAAAAGAAAGGTATCTCTGTGGCATCTATTCAAATGCATTGTTTCACAGGGGATGTATTTTGAGAAAGGGCAGATGGTAGCATTTCCCAGAACATCTGTTACCCATCATTCTTTCACAGAGCAACCCAGATGCTGTTGACAACTTGTATGTAAATCATGCTGACAATTTGTTCAGCGTCTGTCCTGCTGAGACTGAGGTTGTCCTGGTCATACCATTTATCAGATATAGGAGATACTCTGGTCCCACAAGAACAGCTCCAACAGTGTTTTTGCCAGGGAACAATAACAGCCATTAAACCAATGGAACAATTTATCTACCTTGAAGTTATCTCCATCCTACAGCAAGGATTTCCTACCTCACCATTCCTACTCTTATCTGACAGTGTACACTAGATATTAAATGCTCCATAGAATAGGAAAATGCCAAATTGCTTCCTGATATTTGTCCTTAACTTCTATTATTATTTGTTAGGGGTAATCATTTCTTTGACCTTGCATTTTAAAATTACTTTCATCTCAGGGAAATGACATATAAGAGGAAAATTTGCATGCATTGTTATATAAATGTCAGATTTTTTAGTTAGCAAATGTCTACTATAAAGTATTCACAGTACAGAGTTGATTTATAATCCATTTCAGCCTGTAATCTATCTTATTCTAATTTTGCACCTTGTATCAGGATGCATTTTTCACATTGTAGGAAAGAAAACAAAAGGAAAAAAACAATCATTTCCTTAATTAACCTACCTATGCAAAGGATAAACTAAAACCACCGGCTTTTATTAAATGGTTACAGCTTTTCTAAACCAAATTAATTAGACCATAATACAGGTTGTAAAAAGGGAAAATGCATAACTAAATTTTAAAATACCTACGCCTGTGAAGGCATTATACGTAAGCTGAACTTCCTATTAAAAAAATGAAGATAAAAAATTAAAAACTCAGCTAAGTAACTTTAACACAAATTTGTGCATCAAAATACCCATTTAATTTGCAACGTAAATTTTACTTTGGGTGTTGATTAATCTGCATCTGATAATAATTGATTTCATCTCAAGCGTTTTTGTTACTCAGTTATAGGCTGAGACAACTGAGAAGACTGTGAACTACTTTGAGCTATAAAATATAAATATGTTCCACATATAGTTTTTAAAATAATAACACAGAATATTATAAATAACATATGTATATTATATATATATATATTATAATGCACACATACGATTATGAAATAAAAACAGTAACTGTTAGATTGGCCCTCCACTTTATTAAAATGTGCTCTAAACAGAAATGATAATTATTGCACTTAAAAAAGAAGGTAAAGATAGTTTACAGTGGGTTCTTTTCCAGACAGCAAGCCTATTAAATTATAATTGCTTTAGACTAAAAGCAATGTTAAATTTCAATTATATCTAAGAGTGAGACTCCTGATCTCGTAATTCAGGAGTAGACTATACAAAATGTCCTAAGAACGTTTTTAAAGGTTTTCTCCTCCCTCTGACCTTCCCCCCTCTCATGCTCTCTCTATCTCATGCGCTCTCTCAAAATGTCATGGAATTTTAACCAATTTCTCAGGTAAGGCTTTAAAAAAAGAAAAGCTTGTGCAATAGGTGATAAAAGATAGATTCACCTCTAATTTATGTTTAGTATGCACTAGAATTTGTACATATGTTTAACATCGGGAAAGACTATTCATAACACATTATTTTTCATTTGCTAAAATATAAATAATATGATAAAATTAAGTTTAGCAAATTGATATTAATTTTTATTTTTATATTACTTAATAACATATTTGTAACAATATTAATTTTCAATCAAAACATCCCAAATATTGTGGCACCACAACAAAGTATCTATGAAGCAATTTTTATTTTTTTATTTTTTATTTATTTTATTTATTTTTAATTTTTTATTGCCCCCGGAGGGGGTGCACCATTCCTCGAAGTACTGCGATACCAGGTCGATGCATGGAGTGGACAGAGCAAGCTCCTATTCCATCTCCTAATTCCAAAAATCCATTTAATATATTGTCCTCTGATAGAGGATGTATCAGATATTAAACTGATAAGAACAGATACTACACTTGATCTTAGCCAAAAGGCCGAGAAGCGATTATGGGAAGCAATTTTAAATGTGTTTACCCTATAGGTCCATTACTTATTTTCTTATTAGTCAAGTAGCTTCAAAACAAGATAATCTCTGTACATTATTATCTAAGTATCTACTAGTTGACATACACATGTGTGAGCACACATACACACACACACATTTTAATACTATTGGATCAAATCAAATAGATCCAAGAAGAAATTAAGGAGTAGCATTTGGTTATAGATATTCTTTTTTTTTTTAAAGATTTTATTTATTTATTTATTTGAGAGAGAGAGAATGAGACATAGAGAGCACGAGCGGGAAGAGGGTCACAGGGAGAAGCAGACTCCCTGCTGAGCAGGGAGCCCGACGTGGGACTCGATCCCGGGACTCCGGGATCATGACCTGAGCCGAAGGCAGTCGCTTAACCAACTGAGCCACCCAGGCGCCCTGGTTATAGATATTCTGAGCAACCAACTTTGTCTAAATTAATCTGGATTGAATAGCTCCTCCAACTATACCAAATATCAAATTTGGTCCAAATTGATACACAATATCAAATTGTGAAAGATAACTTTGACCTGCAACTCTTGATCTGAGGTGTATTTCTTCAAGACTTTATGGCTCTGTCTGTTGGAACACAAAACTCATAAGAGCTCTCTTGCTACTGGCAGCATTTGTGAAATCACAAATTAGGTGACCATGCATTCTACCTTGCCCAAGACATTTTTGTTATGGCTGTTTTCCTGCACAATTAATAATGTCCTCATTCACTCCAAAATGTGCAGGTTTAGATGACAAATTATATGGCCACACTACTTACTAACCACCCAAGTTCATCATGGTGTTGGAACAAATCTCAGTATCAATTCATATCTTGGAACCTTTGGAAAGAGCTTAGTTTCTGATTTATGAATTACACATCCAGAATGTTTGTGTTAATTTCCCCAAAACAGAGATCAGAGGCTCCTTGATAGATGTCTTTAAAAGAAACTAAAGTCCAGTTAATATTAACTTTGACACCGTGATTCTAAAAGAAAATTGTAGTTGCCTCCTCACATACTGGCAAGCAGGGAGTTTTGCTATTTTTAGGACCATAGAAATCATTATATAAAATAAAGTCTGTTTATATCTGTGCCTGACAACTTGAGTAGTCTCACACAGAAGAAAAGATGAAAGATGTGAAAAGTGTTTAAGTGCAAAGTGCTTCTCTGCTTCCCAATTTGTCAAGAGCCTTCACGAGTAAAAATGTAAGATTCCAGTAAGCAAAGGGATAAGTTATTGTTCAAAGTTGACCTACAAATATATTTTGACATGATAGCAAATCACCTTCTTAAAACTCGGTCAGTTGCACATCCTCTGCATTAGGTGTGTATTAGTACAACTGATCTTATTTCATTAGCTGCAGAAATTATTTTGTCTTGTTGGTTCAAAAGTACAAAATATATTTGCTTTAAATTGGGCACAAAAGGTCATGATTCTCCAGAAAGCTTTTATGTCAATAATTAAGTCAATTAGGTATAAAAAGAATAAACTCTGTGTAATCAGTAACTTCTCTCTTTGTGGCCCAAGATTAAATCCATGGACTTTAAGTGCTATATGACATTCAAGTACATCATTTTGTACTTTGAAACATACCTCCTCTGGGTCAACTTGGAGAGTGTTTTGAAACACCAAGAGATGGAACTAGAGACAGGATGCCTCTGGAATGATAGGATCAGGGAGTAGCTTACAACTGGTTTTAATACATATGTATTGATTCCAGTCCAGGCAGTCAAAGTTTATGACTTTTATCAAATGTTGGAATTAAACCTTTCAAAAGACTACTAGTTTCAAATGCTCAGCTGAGTACATATCATCTCTTCTTTGTGCATCAAACCCAATACACTTATGAATTGCTATTAAGAAATAATAAAAGTATAAAATATACTCAGAAGTAGGAGAAAATTTGGTTGGTTAGAAACTGTGAAAAAATATCTTTTTTTAAAAAATATGTCATGTATTTATCTGACACAAAGAGAGAGCAGGAGCAGGGGAAGGGGCAGGCAGAGGGAGAGGGAGAAGCAGGCTCCCCACTGAGCAGAGAGCCAGGTGTGGATCCCAGAACCCTGGGATCATGACCTGAGCCAAAGGCAGACACTTAACTGACTAAGCCATCCAGGTGCCCCGTAAAAAAAATAGCTTAAAGTTTAAATATAATGAGAAGGAGAATAAAGATCAAAATTTGTAGTTTGAGAGACATACAAGGGTGTGTCTTAGACTGGAACACAAAATGGCACTCTATGCCAGGCAATGGACGACCTTTCACCTACATTAGTGATAGCACTCCATCAAGGGTGACAGATTGATCTATTTGAAACTTCAAAAAAATAAAAATCAATCTTTTCATTTTTGGGGGTTTCCTGGATTTAAAAGTGTGATAAAAGTTAATTCTTTCTTGGTATATCATAGTAAGGAGTTTCAATTATTAGAAGTTCCAATTATTGTATACATATATAGCCTCTCCAATCTTTTAGGTTTTTTTCTCTCCTATCAGGTCTAAATATCATTTTGACTGAAGCAAAAAAAAAGATAAATCACATCAATTTCCTTGAATGTCAGAGAAATTATCTTGGAAAATGCTCATAAAATACGCAAGCTTATTTCTCAAAATTTTGGATAAGCAAAAAAAAAAAAAATGTTTGGATAAACTTCCTAATGAAATAAAGATCAATATGTTCTAACAATCATAGTTCCCTCAAAACTTGCCTGAAATCATTTTACTTGGCTAACTTTAAATTGGAAATCTTTTTTTTTTTTAAAAAAAGGTTTGATTTATTTGACAGAGAGAGAGGGAGAGCAGGAACACAATCAGGGGGAGTGGGAGAGGGAGAAGCAGGCTTCCTGCAGAGCAGGGAGCCTGATGCAGGGCTCAATCCCAAGGCCCTGGGATCATGACCTGAGCCAAAGGCAGACGCTTAATGACTGAGCCACCCAGGCACCCCTAAATTGGAGACTGAGGCATCCAGGTACCCCTAAATTGGAAATATTTTAATGTCTACAAAGCCTATACACCCAACAACTGATATGTCAGCAAAAGAACCTAAATGTACGTACCTTTTCCAGAGCTCCATCCATGGATAACCCAAATTAACAGGATCATTCCACTGTGAGGCACTGCTTTAGCACTTCGTGGGCAAATTATTTTGTGATCACACTTGTGACTCAAATCTAGAGGTAAATTTCCTTTCATTTCCAAACAAATGATGCTATTAATGACTTAGTATTTGGTATCTTCTAACTGTGAGCATTCTTGACATAAAAATACTAGAACAATCTGTATTTAGGGATTTTCATTTTCTTTTATTTTTTTAAGATTTTATTTTTAAATAATCTCTACACCCAACATGGGCCTTGAATTTATAACCCCAAGATCAAGAGTCACATGCTCTACTAATTGAGTCAACCAAGCACCCCTAGAATAATTTGAAGATGATCAAGGTTTCTCTCCCCAAGCATATAACTACAATGGTAAAATTAGAGGCAAACAAAATTAATAGAGTAAGGTCTTGTTTACATTTCAAACTCTACTCTATTATCTAAAAAACAGATAATGCCTCTATCTGAATTATTTTCTTTCTGTATTTTATGAAAGCAAGCAGATATTGAACATAATTCCATTACTACTTGTTATTTTTTGTTTTACCTGCATTCATATTTTAATTCAATTATATATTCAACAAACATTTACTAAGGGCCTAATAGGTAATAGGCAATTTTTTTAAGATTTTATTTATTTGTCAGAAAGAGATAATCAGAGATAGAATGAGTAAGGGGTGGGGAGAGGGAGAACGAGGCTCCCCGCCAAGCAGTGAGCCCACTTCCGGGCTAGATCCCAGGACCCAGGGATCATGACCTGAGCCCAAGGCAGATGTTTAACAAGTGAGCCACTCAGGTGCCCTGGTAATAGAGCATTTTATAAAAAAAATCAAGGAATAAACTATATTGAACTATTACTGTTTTTTGTTAATGGAAATACTTTATAAGTAGACCATTTCAGATGTAACTATTTAAATGTTCTGCTCTTCACATCAGTCTAAGAATTAGAGAAATGGCTTCTTGACATGTCACAATTTGAAATATTTTAATGAAGGGGGCTTTGTTTTTGTTTCTGTGATCTTTTCGTGTAAGAACATAAATTCAGGCATTTCAAAGATTAATTTAACATACAAACATCATAGAAAAAGGAAGACATGTATCCTATATTCCACTTATGTGTTCTTATTATTATGGAATAGGGACCAATACAGAAAACAGTTTTTCTAACGTAAGTAACATAACAGATAATACCTTAACATTGGCTTTAATTAAGTGAACATTTTCTTAGCCATAAATATTAGTTTCCTAAGGCTGCTATAAAAATGTACCACAAACAAGATTGGCTTAAAAAACATAAATGGATTGTCTCACCGTTTTGGAGCCTAGATGCCTGAAATTATGGTATTGCGAGGGCCATGCTTCCTCTGAAATCTGTAAGGACTCCTTCTTTGCCTCTTCTGGCTTCTGGTGGTTTGCCAGCAATCTTTGTTATTCCTTGGCTTTGTAGGTGCATAACATCAATCTCTGCATTTATCACCACAGGACATATTCCCAGTGTTTCTCTTTCTTCACATGAACTTCTTCTTATAAAACACTAGCCATTTGGATTAAGGGCCAACCTTATTCCAGTATAATCTCATTTTAGCCAACTACACCTAACAACTCTATATCAAAATAAAATCACATTCTGAGAGGTTCTTGGATTAGGACTTCAACATCTTTTTTGAGGGAATACAGTTCAGGCTATAATACCTGATATTCCTTATTATTTAAAAAGTCAACATAAACTAACTGAGTTTATCAAAGAAATGTGGATATATTTGCCCCCAAATATTTTTGCTGGGAAATCAACCAATCTATGCCACCCAGGGATATTACTGAATTGTTATAAGGGTAAAGAGGATGAATACTCTGAATAATTTGCAAATTAAATTGTTTTGTCTTAGGTGATGATATATAATTACAATATCTCAACCAAATATTTCCCCAAGTTTTGGGATATGCGTAAGCTACTTCTTGAAGAAAATCCTGGTGATCTTTATTGCACTGGAGATTTTCTCTGGGTAGAGGAGAGAAAACTCTCCAGCTAGAAAAAAGTGCTGCTTTCCTAACTTTACTTTTCTAACTTCAAAATGCCATATTTTTACTCATGACTTCTTATAGACCTGGGACAACTCAGGGGCTTCTATCACATAAAACATGGAATTCCTTTATGAATACATTTGTATTAGCTTAAGTATACATTCTCATGTGGAAAAGAGAATTGTGCGCTTAGATCATTACAGCACAAAGCCATTCACAGTCCTGGTATCTATTTTACCTGGTACCTAGCAGGAGATGGAAGCCTACACACTGGAATTCAACATAAAATACAGATGAAGGGGGCACTTAGGTGGCTCGGTTAAGTGTCTGCCTTCGCCTCAGGTCATGATCTTCGGGTTCTGGGATCAAGACCCACGTTGGGATCCCTGCTCAGTGGGGAGTCCGCTTCTCTCTCCCTCTGCCCCTTCCCTCTACTTGTGCTCCCTCTCTCTCTCTCAAGTAAATAAATAAAATCTAAAAAAAAAAAAAATACAGATGAAAACATCTCTACCATTTCATGGTAACATCCAAATTCAGCAGAGATATTTATAATATTTAACAACCATTGAAGAAGCACAGGCCAATCAGAATATATAATACCCTTAAATAAACAATATATCTTAACCTTTGCAGACCAGTTGAATGTCTCTCTTAGGCTACAATAACAACTATATTTATTTTATTACTATGGCTTTATATGACATTTTTCTGTAATAGAGATTTTCTAGGTAGATTAATAAACTATGGAAATATGATCTATTAAAATTTTAATTTAGAGAAGTGATTAGTGATTATCTTTCAAAAGTTCTGCATTTATATTATTACTTTTAATTTATTAGAAATTTTATATCTTAAAAAATTAGAAACTGCGAGATACATGCAAAATTAATATATGAATTTCTATTACTTTCTTGAGCTTTCCCAAGATAATAATATTAGGATGCTGTTTCAAGTTAGCCATATTCTAATACATTCAATGAAATCTGCATTATTTTAAATTGAAATGCTAAATAAATTATTATTATATTTTATTTTAAAAGATCAATTACACTGTAGTTTGCCAAGGTAGTGTTTTTTTTTTCCCCTTTGATTGGTCCTTGCTAAGTCCTTAAATATCCTTTGTAGAAAGTATTAGCAATTAACTCTGAGGGATAGGCAATATTTCTTCCTAAATAAAGGAAAAGGTTTTCCCCAGTGTCTTTCTTAAGTGAGTATTACTCAAAAATGAAAATACAATAATGCCATTGTTTGTTTCAAAATTAATTTAATGTATGTCTAGAGTAGAAAATGGAGATTTCTTTTCATATCCTTGTAAAATTATTTATTTGGTCCCTCTAATTTGCTTACCTCTCTATGCCTAATCACATCACCTTTAGTAATACAATAGCCAAATCATTCTCTAGTACTTTTGTTATGAACTTATAAACACATTTTGTTTTTATTGTTGTTATTGTTAAAAAGTAATAGTATTTCTTGCTTTGAAAGGAGAGTCACACTTTTAAATAAAAGTGGACATGTCCAAGAGTCTAGATCCTTATTTCTAACACAAAATCACTATATAGTCTCTTAGTTTGCATTTATGCAGTACTGCTGTGCTGAAGTGTTTAGTGGAATTTGGAGCATTACAAGACAGAGCAGGAGGGAACACAAGCAGGGGGAGAGGAAGAAGGAGAAGCAAGCTTACTGCCTATCAGGGAGTCTGATACGGGGTTCAGTCCCAAGACCCTGGGATCATGACCTGAGCCAAAGGCAGATGTTTAAAGCCTGAGCCACCCAGGTGCCCCCAGAGGTGAATTTAAAAGAAATTGTGAGAGGGCGCCTGGGTGGCTCAGTTGGTTAAGCGACTGCCTTCAGCTCAGGTCATGATCCTGGAGTCCCAGGATCGAGTCCCACATCGGGCTCCCTGCTCAGCAGGGAGTCTGCTTCTCCCTCTGACCCTCTTCCCTCTCGTGCTCTCTATCTCTCATTCTCTCTCTCTCTCAAATAAATAAATAAAATCTTAAAAAAAAAAAGAAATTGTGAGATATTTTCTACATAAATTTTAACAATATGTTGGTATTCATGGATGTGTTTAAAAACTTCCTTGCTAATACAAATTGATTTCTCCAAATACTTTGTTTTATGTGTTTATTTTTGGTTCACTAGACATAAAATTTAAGTTGTCTATTCCTAAATAAACTTTTAAAGGCCATGAGGAATATTTTTTTTTTGTTTTCAAAAGATAACTCAAAGTACTTTTAGCATGTTTTTACAAGGTTTATAAGTAACAGAGTTGATTGTCACACTTAAGGCAATTATCAATTCTTAAATGATTTAAGGTCAGCACTGACTCCACCCATGATCTTGCCCCCAGAGTCTCAATGTCACCAAAATGCCCAGACTAACATTATCTTAGAAGAAATTCCCTCAGCAGCTCGGCCACCTGTCTTTGTGTCTTGTTAGCCACTTTACCATTCTACCATCTGTCACATCACGAAGTGACCTGTAATTAAGAACTTTGAAGTAAATCCAGTCTAAATTATGATTGGACATAGTCTTTCATGGCCCTCAAAATATAACGTTTCTGTTCTTGCTATTTGTCAAGAATTCCCCTTTATGGGGCATGGAGGAGACTGGCATATGCAGAAAATAACCTTAGTGTCTTAATGACCACTAATTATGCATTTTGTTTTTTAAACAGCAGAGTTTGATGACAACCACACAGCTGCTTATCTGAGAAAGAGGAAATAAGGTTTTATCAGGTGGGGATATTTTGTCTATTGCACTTCTCTCCTTAGAATATGATAATATTTTGAGTTTTATTATATTTTTCTCCTTTGAATATGATGCCTATTTTGGTTTTCCCCAAACAATTTCCTCATACCATAAAGTTACTTTTAATTTTCTTTAAAAGCACACAATATAATTCACTTATTAGTGTATTTTTAATGTAATATAAAATGTTTGGTCATATAAAATACATATTCGTAAAGCAAACCAAGAATGACTAATTTGAAAAATCTGCTAAAAAAATCAATTATACGTTGTGAATCATATTGTAAAATTGCATAAATTTTATTTTAATATCTGTATTCCAAATGCCAGATGTTCCCGTAATGATAAATCCTGTGAGAGGAGGAATTTTTCTCACTTTATTTTTAATGATTTCAAAATTTATTCAACTCACAGATTTAAAAACACTTCAGATATCTTCTTGAATTTCCATATCTTCTGCTTCTTAAGACAACACATTACCATTTGGAGTAATTTTTATGGCAAATTAAACCATATCATTTGGAAATATAATATCAAACATCACTAAATGAAAGGGAGATGGAAAAACATGAGTTTGGGTAATTTTAAAAAATTGAGTGCACTCTCACTCTCATAAATCTGTTCATCTTTAGAAATGACATGTTATGGGGGCGCCTGGGTGGCTCAGATGGTTAAGCATCTGCCTTCGGCTCAGGTCATGATCCCAGGGTCCTGGGATGGAGCCCCGCATCGGGCTCCCTGCTCAGCAGGAAGCCTGCTTCTCCCTCTCCCACTCCCCCTGCTTGTGTTCCCTCTCTCGCTGTGTCTCTTTCTGTCAAAAGAAGAAAGAAAGAAAGAAAGAAAGAAAGAAAGAAAGAAAGAAAGAAAGAAAGAAAGAAAGAAAGAAAGAAAGAAAGAAAGAAAGAAAGAAAGAAAGAAGAAAGAAATGACATGTTACGTATTTTTGACTGTCCTCTAAACACGTTGAGCTACTTAGATGCCTCTTTAAATTCCAGCATAGTCCCCAGCCATATTCTTAAATACCAGTGGAGCTCTACATCCCAAGCCCTTCTATCTGCTTTGGATACTTTTCATTACTAGAATGACCTTACTTAATAGTAAGTCAAAAAGTTCCTTCCAATCTCCCATTTTTTGTGTCAAAGTTTTAAATCCTTGGGAGATACGTCTCAAAGCAAACTCTTCTTCACCTCACAATCCATTGCAATGTCAACATGTTTTATTTCTCAAACTAGAGGTTTCTAAACATTTTCCCATTCCTAAAAAAACAAGAATTTATTTTTTTTAAGATTTTATTTATTTATTTGACAGAGAGAGAGAGACAGTGAGAGAGAGGGAACACAAGCAGGGGGAATGGGAGAGGGAGAGGCAGGCTTCCTGCTGAGCAGAGAGCCCGATGTGGGACTCGATCCCAGGACCCTGGGATCATGACCTGAGCCGAAGGCAGATGCTTAACGACTGAGCCACTCAAGTGCCCCAAAACAAGAATTTCTTAATCTCTTTAATGTTTTTAATGTTTTTAACATCCCGATGGTACTCTAAGACACATAATTTTTATTTTAATATGTTGACTGTCATCTTGCATAAAATAAATGGATCTTTACCTACTCTAAGTTATTACTGCTGACCATCTGAGTGAATGATGAAGAATCTTATGATGAATAAGGCAAGGGGTATGGAGAGATAACCTGGGTGGATTCATCTAATTTCTCAGTGCTTTAAAACATATATGTATGTGTGTGTGTGTGTGTGTGTGTGTGTGTGTGTGTATGGCATTAAAATCACACCTGACAGCCAGTTATAGTTATCTATCAGTATCTGTGCATATAATTAAGCTATATAGTCTTGGTATATATTCAAGAGAGATTGTAAATTATGCATTAAATACAATATCTCTACTTTTCCAAATTATTTTAACTCCTTATGGTATATACTTATATATGTATGTGCACATGTATGCATATACACACACACATACACACATACATACACACACACAGTACATGATCTATGCAGTTTGTGGTCTGACAACGTTTCTGAGATGTGGTCCAAAATATTCACGGTAATATTTAAATTTACTGATCCTTGAATGACAAAAATGATTAAATGTGTTGATTCCAATTCAGTGAGAACAACATGAAGATACTTGTGTACTCCTTTCCTTATCATTTATTCTTCCTCACTCATTTTAGATAAATCACAGAGGAGAAATGAAATGAGCACGTGAGACTTTAAAAGCCCAGCTGCTGCTATTGGCTTGTATCTGAAGCTCATGGCTAATCTTCAAGTACAGTGCCTGTCTTGCTAAAATCCGAATCCTCTTTCATCCTGACAGCCTGTTTCTGAGCCAAAATCAGGGGACAGTTCTTGAATTTCTGCATATTTAGAGCAGCGTGGGATACACAGATGCAGTGTAGGGGAAAAGGAAAATGTTGTATATCCTCATTCAGTTTTCAATGATGCTTTATCTTCATTTTGTGTTTTTACTTTAAAGGAAAATATGGGAAAATGTTTCCTGTGAATTATCAAAGATGTGCTTTATATTTAGATACTGTAGGTATTTTTAGTTTCTTTATTTTATACATGAACCAGAAACATTTGAAATTAAATATGCTAGCATCACTCTAAAATATTTCACTTACATGTATACAGTATTTGCTTTTTGATATGATTTGGCATTTTTGCATTTGGCTTATGTATGTTTGTGCTATTTTTCAATAATTTTCAAATGGCCAACTTCACAATCTGTAACATAGAGCTTTATTTTAGTACAGTGCAAAAGGTATTTTGCCAATTATAAAACTAATGTCTTTCATTTTGTCATAATGGTAATTAGATCTTGGTTTCCAATTTTCCTGAATTTTAGAAAACATCTACTTACTTTGTTCAAGTGAACAAATTGAAATAAACACATTGGACAACTTAATGATAATTTAGTGAAACAAAGTGCTTAAAGCAATGACTTTTTTAATTGACCAGCAATCAATTTGGTGAATTATGTT
Organism: Callorhinus ursinus; assembly: GCF_003265705.2. Classification (NCBI taxonomy): domain Eukaryota; kingdom Metazoa; phylum Chordata; class Mammalia; order Carnivora; family Otariidae; genus Callorhinus; species Callorhinus ursinus. Next base: position 73,963,382 of record NW_027397065.1, on the reverse strand, counting down.
ACTAGGTTAGACTGTTTCAAAGCTGACCTGCCATTTTGCTTATCTTGAGGATTGACTTCAGTTGCCAAAACAGATTAAGAAATGTGGGTTTTGTGTTAATGATGCATACATATGCATGTTTATGTACATTTAAGAGTCTCTATATGTATATATGTAAACATGTATATTTATGTAATTACACCACGTATAAAAATATAGTTGTCACATATAGCTGACAACTTTGGAGTAAAGGAGGAAGACATAATGCATAGGTCACATAGACAAATGTATATAAATTTATTTATTTTTTTAAAAGATTTTTATTTACTTATTCATGAGAGACAGAGAGAGTGAGAGGCAGAGGGAGAAGCAGGCTCCCAAGGAGCAGGGAGTCCGATGCGGGACTCAATCCCAGGACTCTGGGATCATGACCTGAGGTGAAGGCAGACGCTTAACCCTCTGAGCCACCCAGGCACCCAAATGTATATAAATTTAAATATATATATATATAATTTTATATGATAAACTTATGTGAAAAGTAGTGTCATTTTTAAAAAAATTAAGTCCTTTATCTATCCCATTGTCTTTACAAAATATTCATTTCCTAGACATAATAACACATTATGAAATAAATCTGTATAAGAAGTCTATATAAATATTTTTCCTTACTAAAAATAATTTAAAAAAATAACAAAATGGGATTAGAATACTCAAGCCTCATGATAGCATTAGAGTAGAAGTATTTCTATTAAGAATATCAAGTATAGGGGCGCCTGAGTGGCTCAGTTGGTTAAGCGACTGCCTTCGGCTCAGGTCATGATCCTGGAGTCCTGGGATCCGGTCTCATATCAGGCTCCCTGCTCAGCGGGGAGTCTGCTTCTCCCTCTGATCCTCTTCCCTGTCATGCTCTCTATCTCTCATTGTCTCTCTCTTAGATAAAAATAAAAAAGAATATCAAGTATATAATTATGATAATGATGGTGATGATGATTTTATTTTAATAAGTCAGGAGAAATATAGAAAATGTAAATGAAAAGAAAGATGCAGAAACATGATTTTTTTCCACAAGATTTCATTTGATGTCAGTAAGACCTGTAAGAATAATACAGCAAAATGAGTAGAAACTTCATGAGACAACCTTCTTCTTCCCCACAAACCCTTCCATCATGCTTGGTAACTTCATTGTTCACAGAGATGAGTCAGCCACATTCTTAAATAACCAATACCCCGATCTGCTTATTGACTTTCACTCAACCTTCTTACCCCCTCCTAGGGTGCCTGGGTGGCTCAGATGGTTAAGCATCTGCCTTCGGCTCAGGTCATGATCCCAGAGTCCTGAGATCGAGTCCTGCATCGGGCTCCCTGCTCAGTGGGGAGCCTGCTTCTCCCTCTGCTTCTCTCTCTCTCTCTCTCTCTCTCTCTCTCTCTGTCTCTCATGAATAAATAAATAAAATCTTTAAAAAAAAAAAAACCTTCTTACCCCCTCCTAATATTACACTCCAAAGTCTCCCCAGAAAGATATTAACTCCCTCTCTTTCTTCTAGATAAAATACATTCACATAAGTGATTTTACCTCTTTTGAGATCCAATCCACATTCATGTTCTGGCTTCCTCCATCTCTGTATAAACTTAATCTGATATTTCATGATTAAAACCTGTTGCTTTTTAATATTTTCTTTTTTGAGATTTGTTTATTTATTTTAGAGAGAGAGAGAGAGCACATCAGGAGGGGCAGAGGGAGAGGGAGAGAGAATCTCAAGCAGACTCAGTGCTGAACGTGGAGCTTGATGTAGGGCTCGATTTTACGACCCTGAAATCATGACCTGAGCCAAAACCAACAGTCAGACGCTTAACCGACTATGACACTCAGGTGCCCCTTTTACTATCTTCTACTGCTTTTTCTTCTTTAACATACTCATTTGACAAATCACCAGCCTTGGACCTATTTTATAATCCAAGCTTACACACAAACTTTAGGAAATTTTTAGAATAAGTTGCACAACTAAACTGAAGGAATATAATAATTTTTAAAAAAAATAAACACTAAATAGCACTCAATACCAACTATTATTTTTTAAAAGAATGTAATGAAAAAAATTGACATTTATAATAACAATAATAAGGGAAAAAAAACAATAATAAGGGAAGTGCCAAACTAGATATCTACAAGATTATGTTAAATAATAAAAATAAACTGAAAATTAAAATAACAAAAACAAAATAAAACTTCAAAGAATGAAAAAAGATTTTTTTCTTGGGTAGAAATACTCAATGTTTTAAATATTATAAGTAGAGAAATTTCTCTTATCTATAAATTTAAGCTCAACTAAAGCACCTATAAAGTGATAATTGAATTAGAAAAAAATATGAATATTACAAAAATGATAAATATAATTGGATATCTGGGGAAATTCTGAAAAAATAAATAGCAAAATGATTAAAGGTGTAATAATTAGAAAAGTTTGACACACATATAAATAATGCAGGGTTAATAGACTCTAATAGAGGGTGCCAAATAGATATAAATATGATGGAAATTTAGTATACAAAAAAGAACAAACTGAAAAGCAAAGCAAAAAAAATTTAATTGATATTGGTGATACACAAAGACAATGATTTAAAGAAAAATATCTGAATACTAACGTAAGCGTTCATCAAAATAAATTTTCAAGATATCAAAATTTAAACTTTAAAAAGTAAAAACAGATGAATATGTGAAAAGAAAAGCAAGACTAAAATAAAAAAAATAAGATTGTGTGATAGGTATTAAGGAGGGCACATATTGCAATGAACGCTGGGTGTTTTACGCAAACAATGAGTAATGGAACACTACATCAAAAACCAACGAAGTACTCTATGGTGACTAACATAATATAATAAAAAATAAATATAGAAAAGTAAGATTGCAGGACAAATCCAAACATAATGTCTATCAATTTATCATTATTATGAATTAATCAAATCACTTTAAAAAATGAAAGCCTCAACATGAAGTCTAAAAATGTCAAAAATTACCCGTGAGCCTCATTTTTTTTGAGCCATTCATTTTTATTTTTATTTTTTTTAATTTTATTTATTTATTTCAGAGAGAGAGAGAATGAGAGATAGAAAGCACGAGAGGGAAGAGGGTCAGAGGGAGAAGCAGACTCCCCGCCGAGCAGGGAGCCCGATGTGGGACTCGATCCCAGGACTCCAGGATCATGACCTGAGCCGAAGGCAGTCGCTTAACCATCTGAGCCACCCAGGCGCCCTTGAGCCATTCATTTTTAAAAGACCTTAAAATAATTATGCAGCTGAGGTGCATCCGAGAAATTTTAATACAGGTGTCTCAGAAAGGCTGATTTTTGAGATTAAGAGACAAAGGAGTCAAAATATAAGCAAAATGCAAAGAGTTTGAGTAAACTTAGCATAATACTCATATAAACAAATTTCGTATAAGCAAATTTGCACTCAACAAACCTATATCTGATTTTTTCAAGATACACAAACCACACAGAAAATTTGACGATGCACTAGGTCACAGAAGAAAGGCCAACAAATTTCAAAATACACTTTCTTGTAGACTGTGCTCCCTGAAGTCAGTGCATCTACAAAAAAAGTATCAAAACTAATTTTAAAGTATAAATATATCATCTCATAGTGATAAAATGAAAGTGAAAACACTGACACACTTTCATAAAGAGAACATATCCAAAAAACCCATAAAAGCTATTTTGCCAGAAAACATGTAAAACTGAATATATTTCAACAAAATTTTCTCCTCAGGAAATTATTTTTTTAAAAAAATGGAAGAAGTAAGTTACTAAGTATTAAGGTATAAAATTGAAAACAATAGTAAAATTTTTAAATAACATGCATAAAACTTGGGTAAACATTATCAAGAAAAATATGTGCAAGCATACATTTTAAAAACAGGTATACAAGTAAAAAAAAGGCATACAAGAAAATAACTGGATTAATAATATTATACTTCTTCCAGTAAATATTAAAATAAGGCTTAAAAGTCCCCTAAAAATTAGTTGCTATATTTCTTTCAGAAACACAAACCATATGAATCACAAGGGGGAGTGGGAGAGGGAGAAGCAGGCTTCTCCATAAACCCATAAAATAATTGTAAAAGTAGTCAAAGATGACTCCACACTAAGGAATCTGGCCAAGGTGGACTGTTAGAAATATATTTTATCAGGGGCGCCTGGGTGGCTCAGTTGGTTAAGCAACTGCCTTTGGCTCAGGTCATGATCCTGGAGTCCCAGGATCGAGTCCCACATCGGGCTCCCTGCTCAGCAGGGAGTCTGCTTCTCCCTCTGACCCTCTTCCCTCTCGTGCTCTCTGCCTCTCATTCTCTCTCTCTCTCAAATAAATAAATAAAAATCTTAAAAAAAAAGAAATATATTTTATCATTTATTCAAATAATAAAATTAACAACTTTTTGAAATACTTTATTTTATGGCCCTAACATGAGATCTGGAAAATGACAGCTCAAAATAAATAAAATAGTAGATAACTTAATTTACATATATATAGGATACACTGAATTGATGCTAGGTATTATCAAATAGATTATCCCACGACTGCTAAGTATGTAGAGCAACAGAAAATATACATCAAGTATATCAAGCAATTATATGACACCAACAACAAAATGATTTATTTTTTAAAAAGATATAAAAATTTAATAGTCTTTCAGAAAAAAGATAAATTTCAGGCAAATTCTAAAATGTGTTATTTTAGAAGTGTTGGTTCTGTAAGATTTAATAAGCAAGAGAACACATATACAGCTTGTCTTGGGCAGCCAAAAGATGAGTAGATCTCTGCATCCACCTGCTAGAGTCCTAAGTGTATATTATAGAGGCTTTCACTGGGTGCAATCACATACTCAGTCCAATAGTTTCAACAATACCTCACTCTCTCAAGACTACAACCTTAAAACAGCTCTGAATCTGGGAATGGTAGATGAAATGTACATTGCAAGGATAGGAAAGGGTGAGAAATTCTGATTACCTGTGTCCAGCTATTGGATTGACTGGCGATCACATCCTTCTGATTACCTTCTCTGAAACTCTACCCCTCAGACCTGCTTTTACAATCTTGAAAGCCCCCTTCTCTTTCAGTGTACCCTGAGTGGTCAGCAAGTGGTTTCATTATCTTGGAGATGGCTCATTTAGCAGCTATCTGGCTGCATTAGGGGCAGATACCACAGCAACAATATAGGTCCATGCAAGAGAATACACAGATCAAGATAATGATCCCCAAAATAAGTAGCATTTTTTCTACCAAGACCCTTATGATCTGAAATACTGAATTACTAAGCCTCTGGACTGGGGGTTGAATCACTCAGGGTAAAATGACATAAAATGTGATTTACAAAGATGATACATAAGCAGACTCATCAGCTATGAGCACATGGATAATGGCATAAGTGCCTCCTTGCAAGGCTGTAATAATGTAATAATTCCTGTTTTGGAGAAAAGCTTTTATTTCATTACAGATATTCCAATGGTCAATAAGGACAGGCTTTGTTGGCTATCATTTAAGGCTTGTTGAATGAACTTAGTGAGGTCTTCTCTGTGTGCCAAAATATCTTCCAGACAAATGGAGGGGAAAAAATGATGGCAGCCAAATGGTCATACCGATGGAAAACAGAACATGCCACTTAGTCTTGAGGAGATTGACAGCTTTAGGAACTTGACCAGGTTGTGCATACCATACATGTTGGCTAGGAATGGGGGCACAGTCAGGGATAAGGAGATGGACTGGGAGCAAGATGTACTAAACCAGGCCCCTCATTTCCTCCCTTCTTTCAATGATGCATGTTTTATTTCAGGCATAGTGTATTTCAACAGTCTGGCTTGCAGTGGAACAACAGGATCCTAGTAGAGATTGAGTAGTTTCCCCTCATCCAGGGTGCAAAGTAATTCACCCATCCTGGTGGGACATCACATTGAAAATTCCAGTAGATAAAGCCTTTTCTACTTCTGTTTCTTTTCTTTTATTATTTGTAGTTCAAGTTTTTATTTAGACTCCAGTTAGATAACACACAGTGTAGTATTAGTTCCAGGTGTAGAATTTAGTGACTCATCACTTACATACAACACCCAGTGCTCAACACAAGTGCCCTCCTTAACACCCATCACCCATTTAACCCATCCCCCAAAACACCTCCCTGCCAGTAACCTTCAGTTTGTTCTCTATAGTTAAGGGTTTGTTTTATGGTTTACTTCTCTCTTTTTTCTCCCCATGTTCATTTGTTTTGTTTCTTGAATTCCACACGAGTGAATGTATATGGTATTTGTCTTTCTCTGACTGATTTATTTCACCTAGCATAATACTCTCTAGCTCCTTCCACATCATTGCTAATGGCAAGATTTCATTGTTTTTCACGGTTGATTAATACTCCTATATATATATATATATATATAAAATGGAGCTTCTTATCCATTCATCAGTCCCTGGACTTTTGGTCTCTTTCCATTATCTGGCTATTGCTGATAATGCTGCTATAAACATTGGGGTACATGCATCCTTTTGAATCAGTCTGGCATATAAGGCAACAGACCCTGCTGGTTGATTATTCAGACTTATTAAAGCCTGGTATAGTACTTTAGTCCACCCAGCCAATGTGGTTTTATTGTTAGTAATTTCATCCTCTGCACAAATATTCCATTCTTTATTTCTACCAACCATGCTGCTTGTAGATTATATGGGAGATCTATTCGGTGTCATATTCTTTTGCCCAGACTAGCATATAATGACCTTTGAAATGTGATGCCCAATCACTATCTATTCAATGAGGGTATCTGTACATGATGCACAGCTTTTCTAATCCCCTAATGGTGGTAGCCTGGTTTGGGCAGCAATAGGGTAAACTTGGGTTAGGCCAGATTCAGGATCCACACAAACCAAAGCATATTTAGAAATTCACTTGGAGGGAGGAGTCAGTATAATCAATTTGATAATCCCTCAAAATTTGTGAACTCCAGTGGATGACCCAGACTTCTTTGTCAATTGCCTTGGGCATTGTTTACAACATACAAGAAAAGCTGTTATGATATTAACCAAGTCATTGTATTTCAAGTGTATCTGGCCTCCTTGGCAATACTCCATTCCACCAAGCACTGCGGTGGCCGCTTTTTCTATGCATCCATTCAGCTGTATGTACTGAAGGGTCAGCTGTTATTAGGACTTATACCTGAGCTAGGGCATTAACTTCGACTTGATGAACTCTTCCAACAAGAAGATTTGAAAATGATGAATAAAGTGAAGGAGTAAGAACTCTGGAAGGTAACATTTAAAAAGAATAAAAGTAGTTCAAGAATGTGTTATTAATGTGGAAATAAACCAAATATAGATGAAACAGAATCTAGAGCCCCAAACCAACATAATATGAATTAGTTTACTCAATAATTTATATTCTAATTTAAAATGCCAGAGGTGGGCTCTTGTTTACAACACATTATTAGCATTATTTGTTTAATTTTATTTTATTTTATTATGTTAGTCACCATACAGTACATCATTAGTTTTTGATGTAGTGTCCCATGATTCACCATTTCCATATAACACTCAGTGCTCAATGCAGTATGTGCCTCCTTAATACCCATCACCGTGCTAACCTATCCCCCCAACCCCTACCCTCTAAAACACTCAGTTTATTTCTCAGAGTCCATAATCTCTCATGGTTCGTCTCCCCCTCCGATTTCTCCTTCCTTCTCCTAATGTCCTCCATACTATTCCTTATGTTCCACAAATAAGTGAAACCATGTGATAACTGACTTTCTCTGCTTGATTTATTTCACTTTGCATAATCTCCTCCAGCCCCATCCATGTAGATATAAAAGTTGGGTTTTCATCCTTTCTGGTGGCTGAGTAATATTCCATTGTATATATGGACCACATTTTCTTTATCCATTCATCTGTTGAAGGGCACCTCGGCTCTTTCCACAGTTTGGCTATTGTGGACATTGCTGCTATGAACATTGGGGTGCATATGGCCCTTCTTTTCACTACGTCTGTGTCTTTGGGGTAAATACCCAGGAGTGCAATTGCTGGGTCATAGGGTAGCTCTATTTTTAATTTTCTGAGGCACCTCCACACTGTTTTCCAAAGTGGCTGTACAAACTTGCATTCCCACCAACAGTGTAAGAGGGTTCCCCTTTCTCCACAACCTCTCCAACATTTGTTGTTCCTTGCCTTGTCAATTTTCGCCATTCTAACTGGTGTAAGGTCGTGTCTCAATGTGGTTTTGATTTAAATTTCCCTGATGACTAATGATGCTGAACATTTTTTCATGTGTCAGTTAGCCATTTGTATGTCTTCTTTGGAGAAGTGTCTGTTCATGTCTTCTGCCCACTTTTTGACTTATTTGTTTTTTGGGTGTTGAGTTTGAGAAGTTTTTTATAGATCTTGGATATCAGCCCTTTGTCTGTAGTGTCATTTGCAAATATCTTCTCGCATTCTGTGGGTTGCCTCTTTGTTTTGTTGACTGTTTCCTTTGCTGTGCAGAAGCTTTTTATCTTGATGAAGTCCCAAAAGTTCATTTTCCCTTTTGTTTCACTTGCCTTTGGAGATGTATCTTGAAAGAAGTTGTTGTGGCCAGCGTCAAAGAGGTTACTGCCTATGTTCTCCTCTAGGATCTTGATGGATTCCTGTCTCACATTGAGGTCTTTCATCCATTTTGAGTTTATCTGCGTGCATGGTGTATGAGAATGGTCGAGCTTCATTCTTCTGTTTATAGCTGTCCAATTTTCCCAGCAACATTTATTGAAGAGACTGTCTTCTTTCCACGGCATATTTTTACCTCCTTTGTCGAAGATTATTTGACCATAGAGTTGAGGGTCCATATCCGGGCTCTCTATTCTGTTCCATTGGTCTATATGTCTGTTTTTGTGCCAGTACCATGCTGTCTTGGTGATCACAGCTTTGTAATATAGCTTGATATTTAACAACATGATGCCCCCAGCTTTGTTTTTCTTTTTTAACATTTCCTTGGCAATTCAGGGTCTTTTCTGATTCCATACAAATTTTAGGATTGTTTGTTCTAACATATGGAAAAATGTTATTGGAATTTTGATTGGGATGGCATTGAAGGTATAGATTGCTCTGGGTAGTATGGACATTTTAACAATGTTTATTCTTCCGATCCATGAGCATGGAAAGTTTTTCCATCTTTTTGTGTCTTCTTCAATTTCTTTCATGAGTGTTCTGTAGTTCCTAGAGTATAGATCCTTTACCTCTTTGATTAGGTTTATTCCAAGGCATCTTATGGGTTTTGGTACTATTGTAAACGGAATCATTTCTCTAATTTCTCTTTCTACAGTTGCATTGTTAGTGTAGAAGAAAGCAACTGATTTCTGTGCATTGATTTTGTATCCTGCCACATTACTGAATTGCTGTATGAGTTCTAGTAATTTGGGGGTGGAGTCTTTGGATTTTCCTCATAAAGTATCATGTCGTCTGTGAAAAGAGAGAGTTTGACTTCTTCTTTGCCAATTTGAATAGCTTTTATTTCTTTTCGCTGTCTGATTGCTGTTGCTAAGACTTCTAGTACTGTGTTGAACAAAAGTGGCAAGAGCGGGCATCCTTGACGTGTTCCTGATCTTAAGGGAAAGGTTCTTCAGCTTTTCCCCATTGAGAATGATATTCACTGTGGGTTTTTCATAGACAGATTTTATGAACTTGAAGAATGTTCCCTATATCCCTATAATCTGAATTCAGAGTTTTAATCAGGAAAGGATGCTGTATCTTGTCAAATGCTTTTTCTGCATCCATGGAGAGGACCATATCGTTCTTCTCTCTCCTCTTATTAATGTGCTTTATCACATTGGTTGATTTGCAAATGTTGAACCACCCTTGTAGTCTGGGAATAAATCCCACTTGGTAGTGGTGGATGATCCTTTTAATGTATTATTGGATCCTATTAGCCAGGATTCTGTTGAGAATTTTGGGATCCATATTCCTCAGGGATATTGGTCTGAAATTCTCCTTTTTGATCGTGTCTTTGCTTGGTTTGGGGATTAAGGTAATGCTGGCCTCATAGAATGAGTCTGGAAGCTTTCCTTCTGTTTCTATTTTTTGAAACAGCTTCAGTAGAATAGGTATTATTTCTTCTTTGAATGTTTGGTAGAATTCCCCAGGGAATCCTTAAGGCCCCGGACTCTTGTTTTTTGGGAGGTTTTTGATCACTGCTTCAATTTCGTTACTGGTTATTGGCCTATTCAGGTTTTCAATTTCTTCCTGTTTCAGTCTTAGTACCTTATAGGTTTCCGGGAAGGCATCCATTTCTTCCAGGTTTCTTAATAATTGGCATAGAGTTGTTGATAATAATTTCTAATAATAGTTTCTATTTCCTTGGTGTTAGTCGTTATCTCTCCCCTTTCTTTCATAATTTTATTAATTTGGGTCCTTTCCTTTTCTCTTGGATAAGTCTGGCTAGTGGTATATTGATCTTATTAATTCTTTCAAAGAACCAGCTTCTAGTTTCATTGATATGATCTACTGTGTTTCTGGTTTCTAATTCATTGATCTCTGCTCTAATCTTAATTATTTATCTTCTAACGCATGGCTTAGGCATCGTTTGTTGTCTTCTCTCTAGTTCTTTAAGGTCTGTAGAGTTAGTTGGTGAATTTGGGATTTTTCTATTTTTTTGAGTGAGGCTTGGATGGCTATGTATTTCTCCCTTGGTACCGCCTTTGCAGTATCCCATAGGTTTTGGACCGATGTGTTTTCGTTCTCAACGGTTTCCATGAATTGTTTAAGTTCTTCTTTGATTTCTGATTGACCCAAACATTCTTGAGCAGAGTGATCTTTTAGCTTCCAAGTGTTTGATTCTCTGCCAATTTTTTTTGTGTGTGTGTGTGTGTGTGATTGAGTTCCAGTTTTAAAACATTATGCTCTAAGAAATTGCAGGGGATAATCTGTCTTTTGGTATTGGTTGAGACCTGATTTGTGACCCAGTATGTGGTCTATTCTGGAGAAAGTTCTGTGTGTGCTTGAGAAGAAGGAGTATTCTGTTGTTTTAGGGTGGAATGTTCTGTATCTATCTATGAAGTCCATCGGTCCAGTGTGTCATTCAAAGCTCTTGTTTCTTTGTTGATTTTCTGCTTAGATGATCTGTCCATTGCTGAGAGTGGAGTGTTGAGGTCTCCTACAATTAATGTATTATTATCAATATGACTATTTTGGTTAACAGTTGGCTTATGTAGATGTAGAAGGCTGCTCCCATGTTGAGGGCATAGATATTTAAAATTGATAGATCTTCTTGTTGGATAAACCCTTTAAGAATGATATAGTGTTCTTCTGTGTGTCTCTAACTACAGTTTTAAAATCTAATTTTCTGACATAAGAAATGCTACCCCAGCTTTCTTTTGATGTCCTTTAGCATGGAAGATGGATCTCCATCCCTTCACTTTCAGTCTGGATGTATCTTTAGGTTCAATATGAGTCTCTTGTAGATAGCATATTGATGGTTCTTGTTTTTTTATCCAATCTGCAGCCCTGTGCTGTTTTATGGAATCATTTAGGTTGTTCACATTGAGAGTGATTATTGAAAGATAAGAATTTATTGTCATCATGTTGCCTGTGAAGTCTTTGTTTCTATAGATTCTCTGTAAATTTCTGTTCTATATCACTCTTGGGGTCTTCCTCCTTTTATAGAACCCCCCTAATATTTCTTGTAAGGCCAGCCTAGTGGTCACATATTCTTTCAGTTTCTGCCAGTTTTGGAAGATCTGCATCTCTCCACCCATTCTAAATGACAGCTTTGCCAGATAAAGTATTCTTGGCTGCATGTTCTTCTCATTTAGTACACTGAATATGTCTTGCCAGCCATTTCTGGCTTGCCAGGTCTCTGTGGATAGGCCTGATGTTCCTCCCTCTGTACCTAAGGAATCTCTTCCCCCTAACTGCCCGTAAGATGGTTTCCTTGGTCTAAGATTTGCGAGTTTTACTATTACATGCTGGGGCATTGGCCTGTTTTCCTTGATCATGGGAGGGGTCCTCTCTACCTCTAGGACATGAATGTTTGTTTCATTCACCAGATTAGGGAAGTTCTCAGCTATGATTTGCTCAAATATATTTTCTAGTCCTCTCTCTCTCTCCACACCCTCAGGGATCCCAATAATTCTGGCATTGGAACGTTTCATGGTGTCACTTATTTCTCTGATTCTGTTTTCATGGATTTTGAGTTGTTTCTCCCTGGCCTCCTCTTTTTCCTTCATTTATGTCAATTGGTCTTCTAGATCACTAATTCGTTCTTCTGCCTCACTTACCATTGCTGTTAGATATCTAGATTAGATTGGATCTCATTGATAGCATTTTTAAGTTCTGCCAGTTCAGCTTTCATTTCTGCCCTTGGAGACTCCATGTTGCCATTAATTGATTTCTCCATTCTAGGTATCATCTTCATAACTATTCCCCTGAAGTTCATTTCTGACAACTTGGTTATATCTGTATCCGTTTGTAAATCTGTGGTAGAAGTCACAGTCTCTGAGTCTTTTCTATTTTGGGGGCTGCTCCTCCTAGTCATTCTGTTGAGGGGTGGTTGAGGAAATGTACAGAGTCCAAATTATTGACCACAACCCAAGCAAGATGCACCTGTTTTATAGGGACCTTAGGGTTGTCAGCCTTTTGTTCTCCCAGCCTATCTTCTGGGAAAGGGGCCTGCCACACTGTTACTCAGGCAACCCTGTTTGGACAGAGTTGCCCTGCCCCCTGTGGGGGGGAGCTCAGTAAAAACCACTTTTTTGGGCTTTTGTTCTCTGGTGGCTTTCCATGTCTCTTCAGAGAGTCAGAGTAGAGTCAGAGCAGAAGACATCATTTCCAACCCTCTGCCTCTGAGCAGAGAGATCACAATCTGTTCTTCAGTGAGCTCTCCAGGCCACACTATCTCCGTTTCTGTCTGTGCTGCTATAAACTGCAGCATCCTAGGTTGTGTGACCCTCAGCAACTTTCCCAGTCCTCACCTCCAGGTGGGGCATGGGAGCATGTCTCTGCCCTTTGTGCCTCTAAAACTACCAGCCACCCCCACTTCATAGGCACAGTCCCGCCACTCCAGGTTTCAGTCTGGGGGGCTGCCCTAAAGTCCTTTCCCTGCCACTACCAGTCTTTAAGTCTGTGCCCGGTCCCCAGCATGAGAGGCTTTTGCTCACCGGCGGTGCAGGATCCCCTCAGCTCCCTCCCCCTTCTGTTTATCTTCCAATATATGCCTGTGGAATCATGGCTCCCACTTCATACCTCGAAACCAACCACCTGACATATTCTGTTTGTAGATATCCAGATATATCTTCTTACATCTCAGGCTGATTTTGTGGGTATTCAGAGTGGTCTGGTGGATGTCCAGCTCAATTCAGTAGACCGGTTGGAATAGGGTCCTCTACTCCTCTGCCATCATTTCCTCCCCCTTCTTTCCACTTTATTCTTAATTCCCACTGTCATTTCCCTAACTCCAGTAGATATTCTCCTCAAAAAACATTAAATGTCCTTTAGTATATGTCTTTGAGCACATGCCTTTAGCTGTGGTTTTTGTCCTGGTTATGTAGTGCTTAATTTACATGAATATTTTGGCATATACATTTTTCACTTCTTGATCTTTCTCATGCATCATGTTTGTTAGTTCAATCTACATTGCTGAATAGACATCTAGTTTCCTGTTCACTATATTCCTTAGTGTTTGTCTGATATCGTCCTGCAATAAAAAATTATGTTGTTTTCAAATTCCCTTTCATTCCCCAAAATACACTATAGTTACCAACTGTATAGGCCACTTATTTTCTTGCATGTAGTGTGTCAGATTGCTTTAAATCAACTACTAAATATTCCACCCCTTTCTATGTATTTCAGTTACCATCTTTGTCATATATCTACCTATGCACTTATATTTCTGACCTTTCTGGTATATTTCTTTAGCCTTTTATTTTCCTGATTTTTTTGGCAGAACAATTAAAAAAATATGGCTTTGTAGTATACTTTTATACCTATGTTGATTTTTACTTTTTTGCCCTTAAGAAATTGATTGGTAATGGACCTTTACACTTTTAAAATTATAAAATTACTTTGCACCCTAGATGAGAGGAAACTACTCAATCTCGACTAGGATCCTGTTGTCCTGCTGCAAAGCCAGAGGACCTTTTTTATTTCGCTGAGACAAGGGAAATAAAAGCAAAAATAAATTATTAGGACTACATCAAAATAAAAAGTTTCTGCACAGCAAAGGAAAACAACAACAACAACAAAACTAAAAGACATCCTACCTAATGGGAGAATTTATTTTTAAATAACATACCAAGAAACGGTTAGTACTCAAAATCTATAAAAAACTGATACAACTCAACACCAAAAAAAAAAATACTACTAATAATAACACAATTAAAAAGTGCACAAAAGACATGAACAGACAAGTCTCCAAAGAAGACAGACATATGGTCAACAGACACATGAAAAGATGCTCATCATCACTTATCATCAGGGAAATGCAAATCAAAACTAGAAGGAGATATCACCTCACACCTGTCAGATTGGCTAAAATCAAAAACAAAAGAAACAGCAAGTGTTGGCAAGGATGTGGAGAAAAAGGAACCCTCTTGCACTGTTTATGGGAATGCAAACTGGAGCACCCAATGAGGAAAACAGTATGGAGTTTCCTCAAAAAGTTAAAAATAGAACTACTTTATGATCCAGTAATCACACTATTGAGTATTTACCCAGAGAATACAAACACACTAATTCAAAGGATACATGTACCCTATGTTTATTGCAGCAGTATTTACAATAGCCATATTATGGAAGCAGCCTAAGTGTCCATTGGTAAATGAATGGCTAAAGAAGGAGTGGTATATATATTCAATGGAATATTATTCAGCCATAAAAAGAATGAAATCTTGCTATTTGCTACAACTTTACTAGAACTAAAGAATATAATTCTAAGCGAAATAAGTCAGTCAGTGAAAGACAAATACCATATGCATTCACTTATATGTGGAATATAAGAAACAAAACAAATGAGCAAAGAAAAAAGAAGAGAGAGAGAAAGACAAGCCAAGAAACAGACTCTTAACTAAAGAACAAACTGATAGTTACCAAAGGGGAGGTGGGTGGAGGATGAGTGAAATAGGTGATGGCAATTAAAGAGTGCACTTGGTGTGATGAGCACTGGGTGTTGTATGGGAATGTTGAATCACTATGTTGTACACCTGAAACTAATATAACACTGTCTGTTAACAATACTGGAATTAAAATAAGAACTTCATTTTATATATACTTCTTTGCTCTTAAGAAATTAATTTGTAATGGACTTCTATTTTTTAAAAAAATATAAATGTGTAGAGTTGCTAAAAATACATAATTGGATTTTTTTAATTTAAACATATTTATCTGTTACTGGAAGGATGGGCAATTAAAACTGAAAAAATGTGTAACTCGTGAGCTAGTTTGTCTATTTTTTAACCAAATCTTCTTTACATTGCTTACTGATATATGTTTTCTTATTGTCTTATGCCTTCTTTATGTATTAATTCTTAAATAATTTATTTTTTGGTTTCTAATAATATCAATCTTCATTTTGGCTTATATAAAAAGTGCTATTCTACATAAAATTAAATTTTACAAGCTGACTTATATTTTACAATTATGATGAACTCTCATCATAGATTTTGATGTATTTTTAAGACAATTTTTTTAAGAGAACTTTGCATTTACAACAAAATTGAGAGGAAAGTACAGAGATTTCCCAATACCCTCTGCCCCCACACATGTATAACCTTCCCATCATCAATATCAATCACCAGAATGTTAAATTTTTTACCAAGGATAAACATACATTGACACATCATAATCACCCTAAGAACATTAGGCTTCAGTGTTGATGTTGTACATTCTATGGGCTTAGGTAAATGTATAAGGATGTATACCCATTATTATAATACCATACAGAGTATTTTCCCTGCCCCAAATGTCCTCTGCCTAATCATTGCTCCCTGCCTCCAACTCTGGCAATCATGGATTATTTTATTATATTCAGAGTTTTGCCTTTTCCAGAATGTCTTATAGTCGGAAGCATACAATATATAGGTTTTTCAGATTGAATTCTTTCACTTAGTAATATACTTGAAGTCCCTCCACATTGTTCCATGACTTGATAGCTCATATTTTTTTGTGCTAAATAATATTCCATTGTCTGGAAATACTACAATTTACTTATTTATTCACCTACTGAAGGACATATCGGTTGCTTCCAAGTTTGGGCAATTATGAATAAAGCTGCTATAACATCCATGTGTAACTTTTTTATGGACATAAATTTTCACTTCCTTTGGGTACATATCAAGAATCATGAATGCTCAGTTCTTTGACAAGTTTGTTTAATTTTGCAAGAAACCATCAGTTTTCCAAAGTGGCTATGCCATTTGCATTCCCACAAGCAAAATATGGGAGTTCCTGTTGCTTCTCCTCATCACCAGATTTGGTGTTCTCAGTGTTCCGTATTTAGATTATCTTAATAGGTGTGCAGTGATTTCTTTGTTGTTTTAATTTGCATTTTCCTGATGATATGTGTACTTATTCTTCTTTCCATGTACTTATTTGCCACCTGTATATCTTCTTTGATGAGATGTTTGTTGATATTTAGCCTATTTTTTAACCACTGTTTTCATATTGTTGATGTTTAAGAGTTCTTTGGATATTTTGGATAATAGTCCTTTATCAGATGTGTCCTTTACAAATAATTTCTCCCACTTTGTGGCTTGTCTTCTCATTTTTTTGATACTGTCTTTCACAGAGCAGAAGTTTTCAATTTTAATAGTCCAGCTTATCAGTCATTTCTTTCATAGGTGGTGTCTTTGATACTGTATCTAAAAAAGCATCATACCCGAGTCATACTAGTTTTCTCCTATGTTATTATCTTCTAAGGGTTTTGTAGCTTTGTGTTTACATTTTGGTCTGTGATTCATTTTGACTTAATTTGTGGAGGATGTAAGCTCTGTCTAGATTCATTTCTTTGCATGTGGATATCCAGTTATTCCAGCACAATTTGTTTAAGAAAATATCTTGTTCTATTGCATTGCCTTTGCTACATTGTCAAAAATCAGTTGACTATATTTGTGGAGGTCTATTTCTGGACTCTGTATTCCTTTACATTGATCTATTTGTTTATTCCTTCACCCATGAAATACTGTCTTGATTATTTTAGCTTTATAGTAAGTCTTGAAGTTGGATAGCATCTGTCCTCTTATTTCATTCTTCTCCTTCAATATTATAATTGTTATTCTGGGTCTTTTGCCTTTGCATATCAACTTTGGAATCAGATTGTCCATATCCATAAAATAATTTACTGGGAATGATAGATTTTTTAATGTGCCTGATAAAATCTGCAAATAAAAAAAAATTAACTTTTCTCCACTTAAGAGATATCATACATTTTTCTCACAGAGTAATTTCTTATTTAAAAAGATTTCCAAGATTTGGGGCACCTGGGTGGCTCAGTAATTAAGCATCTGCCTTCGGCTCAGGTCATGATCCCAGGGTCCTGGGATCGAGTCCCGCATCGGGCTCCCTGCTCGGCGGGGAGCCTGCTTCTCCCTCTCCCACTCCCCCTGCTTGTGTTCCCTCTCTCACTGTCTTTCTCTCTGTCAAATAAATAAATAAAATCTTTAAAAAAAATATTTCCAAGGTTCAACTTGAATGATAACAGTAATGACAGACATGCTTTTATAAATTCTTTCTCCAAGTTTAAAAGAAATGCATTTTAGTATCTCCACAGATTTTAATAATTGTTTTAAGTGCATGTAATATAGACATCATAAGTTTAGAATGTTCCCTTTTATTCCTTTATATTGAGTGTGTTTTTTAAGATGACACATGTAAAATAAATTTATCAAAATATTTCTCTGAGTCTATTGATATTATCACTGTAATATTTTTTAATATAGCAAAATACAAAGTAGATTACAAATGAGACATTCGCAATAAAACAGTCCAAGATTTAAACAAAGCATTGCAGTACATAGAAAGATTTTCCACTGACTATTACCTTTTTCTGATAATTCCCCAAAGACACACACTATATCCTGATGACATTTTTTTAAATGTCTTCTATTTCTAAAGGATTTTCACACAGAATTTTATGTCAGTTTTCCAGATCCACATACTTCTCTCTCTCCTTGCACTTCTGAAGAAGCATTCCTATTTTTGGAAGAAAGCCAGCAGCTCATGCTGGCTATCCCTTTCTTTTTTTCTCATATGGAAATTTATTATATCATAAATTTGACATTCCAAATCTGTGAGTTAAATATTAGGTATTCACAAATTGATGTTGGATAATGCCTTCTGCATATAAAAAATTAAATTTAGGTTTATAGTTTGCATATACAAAAATTAATGGAAATTAGAGAACTAATCATAAATAGAAAAACTCAAAAAGTATTGGAAAAAATGTGTTTATAACTAAAAAAGAGCTTTTATTAACAACATCTAAAAGTTAACTACATCAACATTAAAAATAATAGTATAAAACAAAGTGCTTGTATAGACAATGATTTAAAAATAACATTTTTAAAGAAATAATCTGTACCTATATAATATTGACAAGGTATTAATATCTAGGCCAAAGGAAAAAAGAAAATATATCATGAGTGATATATTAGTAAAATAATGAAATTCTCAAGAACCAAAGATTATAGAAATATTTAATATAATTTTAAGTAACAACATTTAATTGATTTAAATTAAAGAAATTAAACGTATAAGAAATTCAAACATATAAACATCCAAAGAGACAAGATGATTTTAAAATTACTTAAATGTGATCTCTAAGAGTGTTATTAAGTTTGAATCATAGAAGCTTATTGAATGTTAAACAGTAAATTCAACTTGGCTGAAAAAATAGAAAGACCTGAAATTGAGATACACATTATAGTATAGTCAGAAAGAAGGAATAATATAAAAGGGACTATAATGAGCCAGGAGGCTATTTAGCATGCCTAGTAGGAATTGTCATGGAAGGAAATAGAAGGAATGGAGAGATGGCAAAGGAATAATTTTATGAAAGAAATGACTTCTCAGATTCAAAATGCAGCTTTAAGTAGGATAAATCTGAATGTCAGAGTATCTCAGTAAAACTTCAGGGAACTAAATGCGATGAGAAGGGGCGCCTGGGTGGCTCAGATGGTTAAGCGTCTGCCTTCAGCTCAGGTCACGATCCCAGGATCCTGGGATCGAGTCCCGCATCGGGCTCCCTGCTCCTTGGGAGCCTGCTTCTCCCTCTGCCTCTCGGTCTCTCATGAATAAATAAATAAAATCTTAAAAAAAATAAAAATAAATAAATGCGATGAGAAGTTTTTAAAGCAATTAGATCCTGGCATATCAATATGTAGAGTAAGTTATCGAAACATTAATATAGTATCTTATGGATTGCTCAGGAAAGAAATTAGTTACCAATTGTATCATATATAAATCTGCGCTACCCCAGAGCAGATTATTTTAAGATTGTACATATTATTTTTAAAACTTGTTAAGTCAATAAATAAATAAATAAATTTTGTCAATTCTAGGATATATGATAAAATTTCAAAAGTAGTCTTTTAAGGAAAAGAATAACAATGTATAAATTTTAAACAAATCTATGGAGAGGGGAAAAAATAAACATCCAAGGTCCAAGATATCAGAAATAAAAGCATAAAAATATTGAGTAAAGGAACACACAAATTATGATGGTGGAAATTAGTCCTAACATATTGAAAATCACAATAAAAATGGTCTAAATTGCCACATACAAGGTAGATGTGTTTTAAGAATATTATAGCAGGAAAATTCTAAGTAAAGGAAAATTGTCATTGTTATAATATCATTAGAGAAAATAACTTTAAAACAAACGTCTATTAAAAGATAAACTGAGGCACATTACATTTACAAGAATTTATATGAACAAACATCAATTACAATGAAATAGAGGCAAACCAAAACTGGTAAGGAGCATTCCACAGACAAAAGGTAGTGAAAGGGTTTTATGGTGAATATGTGGAAGCAAAGCAAATTATATATACATATATATAGTTGTATATTATATATATACATGTATATATAATTTGTTCATCTATTGCTTCAGCAACTGCCTTATTTGGGAAAGCCTATTTGGCTGTTTGTGATAAGTTGTTCTTATTTATTTATTTATTTATTATTTATTTAAGATTTTATTTATTTATTTGAGAGAGAGAGTGCACAAGTGGGGGGAGAAGCAGAGGGAGAAGCAGACTCCCCACTAAATGAGGAGCTGAGCTTGAGGCTCCACATGGGGATGGATTCCAGGACCCTGAGATCATGACCTGAGCTGAAGTCAGATGCTTAACTGACTGAGTTGCCCAGGCATCCCTGTATTTGACAAAATACAGCATCTTTTTGATTAAAATTCTTCAGAGTATAGGGATAGAGGGAACATTGCTCAAGTTCATAAAATCCATCTATGAAAAACCCACAGCAAATATCATTCTCAATGGGGAAAAGCTGAGAGCCTTTCCCTTAAGATCAGGAACATGTCAATGATACCCCCTCTCACCTCTATTTTTCAACATAGTACTAGAAGTCCTAGCAACAGCAATCAGACAACAAAAAGAAATAAAAGCTATTCAAATTGGCGAAGAAGAAGTCAAACTCTCTCTTTTCGCAGATGACATGATACTTTATGTGGAAAACCCAAAAGACTCCACCCCCAAATTACTAGAACTCATACAGCAATTCAGTAATGTGGCAGGATACAAAATCAATGCACAGAAATCAGTTGCTTTCTTCTACACTAACAATGCAACTGTAGGAAGAGAAACTAGCCTGCCTTTCTCAAGGACCTGGAAACCATCACTTTGAAATGTAATCATGAACGAAGATAATACCTCTCTCAATCTGAGGGAAGATAGAATTCTAACCTCTATAGACACCTTGCTTCAACTGCCATAGACACCGCCAAGGTTGCCCATTAAAGTTACCCTGCTTCTCTTTCTAATAGACTGACCTTAATATTCTTGCCATTCTTGGCCATGGTGGTCTACAGGAAATGTGGACATGGACCAAGCATAGCTATGGAAACAGAGGGTCAGCAAGTCACTTAGGATCCTCCAACATGAGAGTTGAGCACTGCATTTTCACGTCTTCCTTAGTGCATACTGCTTACTTCTCAATACAAGTTCAGGAAGCAGCTCTTTCATGGTTCCTGTGGGCAATTTTTTTCTGGCTGGTTGGACTTATAAGGAATAGTTTCATGTCAAGGGCCATGTGTTGGCCTCTCTTGTTTTAAAGAAGTACGATTTTTTATTTTTGGAGTTTTTATTTATCTCACAGTGATGGTATAATTTTATACCCTCAAATAATATTTTACTAAATTAATTTTTAGCATGTTAAATCCAGCAGTGTTAAAAAATTTAATAAACATTATTTGAAGGTATATGTCCATATCAGCACTATGAGATGAATAAAGATTTCAAACATAAAAGTGCTGCCTTTTTGAAATAAACCACTTTAAAAGTGTTAGTCTTTTCTACCATTTTTTGCCAATATTTTTTCTACATCAAATAATCTTTCATACTTGGGTTTGTTTTAGCACAAAAGTGTCTTTGTTATGCTTATATATTAAAGAACTCTGCTCTACAGTATAAGATCATAGTAAGATCTTCATGTTATGTCACTCTTAAATGTTGTGCTTGCTTTTATTCTGGAGGCACTTCAAAAGACAAAACAGGTGTATTCAGAAAATTTAATACTATGGGTTTCAACTGAATATGAATACTATATGTGTACAGTCAAGTGCATATACAAATATTACACTAAATGTCATTGATTTATAATTTTAGTAAATGTACTAAGTGATAAAATGTCTACAGAGAAGTGCACATGTTATTTTTCTCCAAGTTTCACAAAGTGAATCTACCATTATAACCAGCACTCACCAGTCTTCCAGGGAATCCCCTTTTACTTTCTCCTCAGGCTCAATCTCCAGCTCAATGAGGTTTACCACTATTTTTCCTTAAACAATAGAGTTTACTTTTATGTGGTGTTTCAACTTCAGATAAAGAAAATAATTCATGATGCATCCTTTTGGGTTGGGTTGTTTGCTCAACATCATATTGGTAAGATCCATCCAAGTTATTGTGTGTAGTCATATGTTATGTATTCTCATTTATGGAAGATATTAAATTATATAAATATACTACAGTTTATCTATTCTATAGTTAATGGACATTTGTCAATTTCCAGTTTGGAGCTATTAAAAACAGGCTACTATGAACATTAAGGTTCAAGTCTCTTGGTGAACATATGTTTACATTTGCAGGGGTGCATATAAGCCCAGAATTAGAAGTGCTGAAAAACAAGGCTCAGCTTTAGTGGATTGAGCTGACAGCAGTATGTGAGACTTATCAAGTTTTTTAATCTTTTCAGAGAATGGATTTTTGGTTTTGATTTTTCTCTACTGTAGGTATGCATTTTGTTTTTGTTATTTGATTATTTTTATTTTTAATTATTTCTACTTTGAGTTTGATTTATTTTATTCTACTTTTATAAAAGAATGATAAATCATTAGATTTTAGTCTTTCTCCTTTTTTAATATATGCATTATGGCTTTTAACTTCTAGGTAAACACTACTTTACTTGTACTCCCTGTCATTTCTTTCTGATCAGGCAGTTCAAATTATTTTCAGTTTCTTTGTGATTTCTTCTTTGATCCAAAACTTAATTTTCAAACAGAAAATATCTATTAATTATTAAATCCACAGATATTAGAGAACATTCTCTAAGTGATTTTACATCTTTAAAATATATTGAATCTCAAAAACGAATGTATAATAATCTATCATATGATCGATTTTGGGAACTATTTCATTTTTACATGAAAATAATGTACCTTCTGTTGATGTTGGGCACAATGTTTTACATCTGAAATGTAGCTCAAGTTTATTAGCTGTATTGTGAAAAATCTATGTTATTACTGGTTATTTTTGTCTGTTGGATCTACAAGTTAAAGTGAATTAATGTCTCCTGTTATTATTATGGATCAGGTTATTTTCTTTTTAGTTCTATCATTTAATGCTTTATAATTTTGAAGTATTGTTATTATGTACATATTGATTTAAAATCAATGTATCTTTCTGGTAGATTATTTCACTCCATAGCAAACCCTAAAGAAGTCAGTGTCCTTGCAAAGCATCCTTCCTCTGCATTTTTCTATCAAATTATGTGTTCAGATGCCTCTTCCTTTCTTACCTGGACTTCTAAAATAGTTTCTTTTACTCCTCTAGTCTTCCTTTATTCTCTTCAGTCCATCACAAACACTACTTCCTAAGGTACAGTTCTACTTAAATCATGATTCTGTTCAGAACCTCATTTCCTTTAGGGCTGTTGCAGGTCAACTAATTTAAGATTAAGAAGCAGAGTCTTAACCAAACAGGTGACCTGAGAATAGCTTCTGTGAATTTTACTGATGAAAACAATGCATGGCTGGAAGAAAGGAGTACAGAAGCAAGTTCACTGCTTGTGAATTGAAGTTGCCTTAACCATATCTGGCAGACACTTGCAGATCCACCCTAATCCTCAAATTAGGACTGAAGGCTCATATACTGGCCTCTCCTGAGCTCAAGGAGTGGGATGCTGGAGGGAGGTTTCTCAACCTTCCCCAGGAGTACAAGGCAGAACTTCTCCTAGGCTTGCACAGGTGTAGCATCACTGGATTTCCCTTCTCCCCTCATGCCACTGCCAGTGTGTCCTGGACCTGCTACCTTGAGAGTAAAATATATTTTACTAAGAAATGTACCAGGATATGGCTTAATAATAGTTTGATGTTAGATCATGTTTGGAAATAGTTCAATGTAACAGTAGATGCTACCTTACTTGGAAGATTTAGTGACATATGTTTACACTCAATTCAGTCATATAAAAGTAATTTCAAAGGATGAAACTTATGAAAGAACTCTCCTACTTTGAAATTAACTAGTATTTGGTTTGCTGCAATGGCTATTAAGCTAATCAAATTCTTGTTAAAACAACAATAAGTTGGACTATAGTCAAACTATAAGTATGACATTATTTTGTAGTCTTTTTAAGCTATTAGGCAAACTTTTCATAGAGGAGTACTGGAAATTACTGAGGAAAAGAGATAAACATTTGTTTTAAAGAACCCATTTTATTTCTAGTTTGAATCAAAATCTATAATTATTCTGTAGACCAAAGTGTTATGAAATTTTTATGTATAAAGAGAAATTTGGCAAGTTTAAATTTGACATGGTTACATTAGACAAAAACATTCCCAGATTACTGTGGCAATGTTAATTTTTAATACTGTTAAGGTGAAAACTATTTTTGATATTCAAAGTTAAATTTCACATATTAAAATTGATGTTATTCTAAGAGGATTTTGATCATTATTTATTTTCATTCTTGTCTCTTGTATTTACATAGATAAAAATTAAGTGTGTAAATTATATTGCATCTGCTGTCATTGAAGAACAAGAAAGGTGATTAGTGAACAAGGAAAAATATTTTAATAATTAAGGGAATAAACTTCTCAAATGTTATTTTTTCTTTTAAAGTGCATATTAGCTTTCATTCACATAACAAATACTCAATATTTCCTATGTCTTCAATTTTGACACTTGACTATAATTTCTTCATCCAGTCCTGTAAGGGAAAGGCAGTGGGGTTAGGTTAATACAGTGATTCAAGACAAGTGCCAAGTGCATGTCTCATGAGACTTATAGTCTCCATAGAGAGAATCACAGAAGCATGGAGCATGGTGATATATATGAGTGTGGCACCAAAGTTCTACAGATGGATGTAGATAAATTGAGTTAGGCACTTAAAGCAATTGCTTTCAGTCATCTCAGTGATAAGCAGTCACAGATGAGATGTGTGCATTTGAGATGAAAGAGGTTGGTGTAAATTTAAATCAAATCCAAAGTCTGACATTTATCTCATTTTGGTTGGAGAGGAAAGAAATATATTTAAGGTTGAGAAACAAATTTAAACACTCAAGATGAGTTAAAAAGAGTAAGAAGTTCTGTCACAGATCTTCACTTAGCTTCACTGTACAAAAATGAGTTGTCGACTGCCTCATATATTTGTATTTAGGTAAATAGAAGAGTTCTTTGATTATGGGCTGAAATCAGATAATGTGTGAAGATGAGTTATAGGGCCATCATCTGATTGTTTAATTATGAGAGACAATCAAGAAGGGGAACCATGATCATAAGGAAATATACATCAGTGTTCTAGGTCCATTCAGTATAAATCATGCTACACATGGAGTAGACAAGACAAGGTAATACATAAAAAAATTAAAATCACTGGGTCCTACTGACTACAATACACAACAAAACATAAGCTGCTGTTCATCATAAGCTACTGTGAATTCAGACTTCACAAGAGAATTTCTATATTTTTAATTACACATATGACCCTTTCATATACAATGTTCCCAGTATTTTTAAATAGGTAAATCAGGAAAAAAGGAGGCAAATGAGACAGAAGTAATACTCAGAAACATTCATGAAGTATTTTAGTTTATCTAATATTTATTAGATACAGAATCATCATAAGGAATTTTCCCCAATGCCAAAAGGAATGATCACTCAATATCAGGTTCCGAAAAAATAGAGGGGCTGGAATTTTTTTTTTATCCCATTCCCGTTTTTACATTATGTTCAGTAAGCCAACATATAGTATATCATTAGGTTTTGATGTAGTGTTCAACAATTGTGTATAACACCCAGTGCTCATCACAACACGTGCCCTCCTTAATACCCATCACCCAGCTACCCCATACCCCTACCCCCATCCCTTCTGTAACCTTCAGTTTGGTCCCCAGAGTCCAGAGTCTCTCATGGTTTGTCTCCCTCTCTGATTTCTTCCCATTCAGTTTTCCCTCCCTTCCCCTGTTGTCGTCCGCTCTATTTCTTGTGTTCCACATATGAGTGAGACCATATAATGTGGCTGGAATTTTTTACTGTGTGCAGCACCTAAAGGGGGAATTAAAGCTAACATCCAACTAAATGATCATGAGCTTCTGCCGGGCAGAAGGCTTTTATGATCTGAACATTCACCTTCATTATGAATGTGGCTAGGAACAGAGGAGATGTGAATGACTAAAACTTAACAGTAGTTTTGACCAACACTGGGAACTTTTTCCCAATTGCTTAAAAGGGGGAAGTAAGTGGGAAATTTTGATTTTAAGATGTTATCTGAAACAGCAGGTTCTATAGCAATCCCTGCAAATAATCACTATTTACTTTTAGTGTAGATCTCCTCTATAAAGAACATTCCTCACCTTACCACAAAATAGTCTGTTCATCTTTGGCCACTGAGAAACATTACCCCATCAAAAGTAGATATTTTGATTAGCTATTTTATCCAAAATAACTACTTATTTTAAAACAAGAACTCTTCTTACCCATAAATTTTTGAAATATTTAAAATAAACATATTTTTCCTGTCACATTCAAGAGGCTATTACTTCTGCTTTTTACCAGTGGGTTTGCAGGCCATAAGTACACTCTGCCTGTGCTGTCTTTTTGCCATTCCTCACAAAAAGAATATACCATTACAAGTGTAGAGAACTATGAAGTTAATCTACCACAGTTCCACAGATTCTGACAGAGGACATGAGTCTCTTGGGCCACAAATAAACTGTATTATTCACTAAGCATTAAGTAGCATGATTCTATATTTGCATTGGATTCCACTTGCCCCCCCAAGACTACTGAGTTAATCTGGAAGTGGCCCCAATTCTACAAAGAACATACAGCGAATTTTTGTAACAGCTAAGGAACTCCAAGCTTAAGAAAACCCTGTCTTATGAAGGGGTTGCTAGCAAACCTGACCAAACTTTGCCCCAGATAGAGACATCATTTTTATCAAACTTGTCAGGAAACATACCTGCCCTCTATCCTCAAAGGGAAACATGATTTCTATCATCTAAGGCTTTTTGTTATACAAACATCTTTGAAAATAGAGTTAGCAACAAAAGCTATCACAAGACATGCAAAAATACCTTGGAAGATGGCCTTCAAAAACAAACATAAATCAAAATATTTGAGAATCAATTAAGAGAAAGCAGAAGTTGAGGTAACATCCTGAATAAAAAATATGAATCAAATAGAATAGGAAGTCTAATCCCTCTTTAACATTACATGTGCCCATTAATTAAAACTTAATGATAATATCTTCTCTGTAGCAGGTTCTTTCTACAGTGCCTTTTTTTTTTGTAAGTGCTCTTGCTTCTTCTCCATTGCCAGAATATTCAAAGGAGGTTTCTTCTCATCTGTTGACCTTTCATTTAATTTAGTAATCATATTTTTTCAATAGATGCCATTTATCACCATTGAGATATTTTGTGACCACTACACACAAACTACTTGTATAGATGTTATAAACCACGGAAACACTAAGCTGAATCATTTTTCAAAGGGTCTTTATTTTCCTTAAAAAAATAAAAAACAGTTACAGGTAGATAAACATAAACACTAAAGAATTTATACAGAATGAAAGGGATCCAGATATAATAAATGAAAAAGAAAATAAATTCTTATAATGTCAAGATTTCATCACTTTTTAAAAAGATTTTATCTTTTACAATTATCCTAAGGAGGCTTTTGTATTTTTTTTCTTTTCAACTGGAGACATTACCTGTCTTTATTGGCTGGAGCTTACTAAAGATTTGTAGCCTCAACTAAAATATATGGTCTGTTTAACCTTCATCAGCCTTATTGTAACTTTTCCCCATGGTGCCAGAGAATAGATTTCCTGAAATTTACAGCCACTCTGCTCTTGGTGTATTGGAATTGGCACAATGTAGAATATCTGAAACAGTAATTCCTATTACCTAACAGTACAGACCTAAAGTGAGACAAATCCATTGTTCCAATCAAGCAAGACTTCTCAGGCAGCTCATGACTAATTGATATGAAAGTTCCTCTGGTTTCAAGTTTCTCACCACCACTAGGTAACATTTCATTAACAATATTCCATTCACTTATTTTTTTTTAAATTGACTATACAATTAGAAAAAGAAAAATATTTGCTTTGTATTTCTTAATAAGTTCTTATGAATAATTTATATACTTTATTTATTTTAACATTTAGTACAAGCTATTTTTTGACCTTATTTTTTTAAGATTTATTTAAATTCCAATTAGTTAATGTACAGTGTAATATTAGTTTCAGGTGTACAATTTAGTGGTTCAACACTTCCATAAAACACCCGGTGTTCATCACAAGTGCATTATTTGGTCCCCATCACCTATTTCACCATCACCCCACTGACCTCCCCTCTGATAATCATGAGTTTGTCCTCTATAGTTAAGACTCTGTTTCCTGGTTTGCCTTTCTCTTTTTTTCCCCTTATACTCATTTGTGTTTTATTTCTTAAATTCCACATATGAGTGAAATCATATGGTATTTGTCTCTCTGGTTGACTTTTTTTTTTTGCATAATACTCTCTAACTCCACCCACATCGTTGCAAATGGCAAGATTTCACCTTTTTATAGCTGATATTCTTTATCCATTCATTCACTAGTTGGTGAACATTTGAGATGTTTCCATAATTTGACTATTGTAGATAATGCTGCTATAAACATTGGGGTGCATATATCCCTTTGGGTAAATATCTAGCATATATTCTTTGGGTAAATACCTAGCAGTGTAATTGCTGGATCATAGGGTAGTTCTATTTTTAACTTTTTCAGGAACCTCCATACTATGTTCCAGAGTGGCTGCACCAGTTTGCTTTCCCACCAAGAGTGCAGGAGGATTCCCATTTATTCACATGCTTGCCAACAGTTGTTGTTCCTTGTGTTGTTGATTTTAGCCAACCTGACAGGTGTGAAGTCATATCTCATCATAGTTTTGATTTGTATTTCCCTGATGATGATGTTAGGGAACCTGGACTGGATTGCCCGACAGAAGAACCCAGACACTTGGAGGATAGGAGGTTTATTTAATGCCAGTGGGCTCAGAGGAGAGTGGTCTCCAAAGGTCTGAGCCCCGAGCACAAACAAAAGGGGCAATTTATACACATCTACTTCTGCATACTTGGCACTTTTGGCACATGCATGAAGCAGAGCAGGGAGAAGAGCCCAGAAGAACTCCGGGGCAAGGACTGGGACTCTCTTGCTGGCTAGGTCGGCCATCTTAGGACACAGATTTTCCTTATCAATGAGTGATGTTGAGCATCTTTTCATTTGACTCTTGCCCATATGCATGTCTGCTTTGGAAAAAAATGTCTATTCATGTCCTCTGCCCATTTTTTAATTGATAAACTTTGAGCAGACTTATAAAAAAAAAAAGAAAGAGAGAGAGAGAGAGAGAAAGAAAGAAAGAAAGAAAGAAAGAAAGAAAGAAAGAAAGAAAGAAAGAAAAAAAGAAAAAAGAAGAAGAAAGAAAGAAAAAAGAAAGAAAAAAGGACCCAA
Organism: Callorhinus ursinus; assembly: GCF_003265705.2. NCBI lineage: Eukaryota > Metazoa > Chordata > Mammalia > Carnivora > Otariidae > Callorhinus > Callorhinus ursinus. The sequence goes on along the minus strand of NW_027397065.1, from coordinate 73,933,976 downwards.
ATAAATAAAATCACAAATGAGAGGGGAGAAATAACAACCAAGACTACAGAAACACAAACAATTATAAGGGAATATTATGAAAAACTACGTGCCAATGAATTGGACAACTTGGAAGAAATAGATAAATTCCTGGAAACATATGAACTAACAAAACTGAAACAGTAAGAAATAAAAAAAAACTTAAAGAGATCAATAACCAGCAGAGAAATTGAATCAGTATAAAAAAAAATCTCCCAATAAATAAAAGTCCACAGCCAGATGGCTTCACAGGTGAATCTCACCAAACATTTAAAGAAGAGTTAATACTTATTCTCAAGCTATTCCAAAAAATCGAAAAGGAAGGAAAACTTCCAAATTCATTCTATGAGACCAGCATTGCCCTGATACCAAAACTAAATAAAGACTCCACTAAAAAAGAGAACTATAGGACAATATACCTGATTAACATAGATGCAAAAATTCTCAATAAAATACTAGCAAACTGAATCCAAAAATACATTAAGAGAACATTCACCAAGATTAAATAGGATTTATTCCTGGGTTGCAAGAGTGGTTCAATATTTGCAATTCAATCAACCAGATATACCATACTAATAAAAGAAGGGATAAGAACTATATGATCATTTTAATAGATGCAGAAAAAGCACTTGACAAAGTACAATATCCATTCATAATAAAAACCTTCAACAAAGTAGGTTTAGGGGGAACATGTTTTAATATAATTAAGGCCATATATGAAAAACCCACTACTAATATAACCTTAAAAGCAGAAAAACAACTTTTTGCAAGGTAGGAGGTGCAGAACCTTGAATCCTCAGGGGAAATATCGGAAGATAAATGGAGGAGGGAGGGAACCTCCATAAGCTGGCCACTGGAAAGTGATATATATAACACCAGAGCAAAAAATTGGGACCCCTGGAAATCTGCTCTAGTGAGAGACACCCCTTTCTGAAAAGGGCACAAGGGATGAATAGGGCAGAATTCTAGGTGGATCACTGTGGTCTCAGGAATCCAGGAGACTCCGAAAAAACGGGGGAGCCTGAACTGATAGAGTGCCCAAGCAGTGGAGTGGGGACACTGGTTATGGTCAGTGAGCCCAGAAGGGACGCTCAGCTCCAGTCACCATAAACCATGAGCCGGGCTGCTAGGGAGACCGCTCTCTGCCTGACCACCCTGAAAAGTACTAGAAGGTGTGGGCTGTTTAACATCCTAGGGTAGATATAAAATAGCTTGTGTCCACGACAGGGCAACAGCTCTCAGGGCAATGTGTCCCATGAAAGGACACTGGGGCAGCACCCAGCCATGAACTGGGATCCGCAGAAAAGGGTGCATGCGTGAGCCTACTGCTGATAGCAATTACAATGTCACAAAGCACAGAGATGCTCACAGGTCCCCGTAATTTCCCGGGAGGGGGGGAACTGCAGTGGGTATGAATAGCGCGAGTCTGTGGAGTTTGGTACACACAGAGGTGGAGACAGTTTGACTTGGAGGGTTTATTGAAGAAAGGGGACCTCAACCTTGTGGCTCTGGGCCAGAGACTCTCGCAGGGCCATATTTGCTCTGATCCTCTAAAGAAGCACTGAAAGCCAAAATGAGGAGCTCACATTAAGCCCATCCCCCTGACAAGGGGTGAGGCAACTCCAACCAGGCAAAGACCCCTGAGAAGAGGAGCATCAGGCCCATCCCCCAGAAGACAGACTGGAAGAACAGATGAATGATAAGCTTATTTCTCACAGGACTACAAAACTCCAGCACCAGGGGAAAATAATATAGGGAGCTTCAGGTATTCCCTCATGACTTGTTTATACCTCAGGCTAAAATTTTACATTTCTTTTTTGTTCTTTTTTTATTCTTTTTTTTTTTATCCTTCTCCCATTTCAAATAGATTCTTATTTTCCAACTTATGTTTTTAAGTCGCTTTTTAACTTTTATTTTTTTTGCATCCACGTTTTATAGATTTATGCCCCATACTAGCCCGTTTTTCACTCTATTCAAATTTATCTTGATATATATATATAAATTATGATTTCTTTGCAATTTTGGAATATAGTGTCTTCTAACAAAGAGACCAAAAATTAATCAGGAACAGGCAGATGACCCTGCTTTGTCCACCTTAAGAGATTATAATACCCCCCCCTTTTTTATTGTTTTGGATCATCTTGGCTTTGGTTGCATATCTGTGGTAGCCTCTGACCACTGTGGATTTTTTCTAGGGTGCATTTTGCTTGGGTTGTGGTTGATATTTTGGACTCTGTTCATTTGCTCAACCATCCCTCGACAGAATGACTAGGAGGAGGAACTCTCAACAAAGAAAAAACCAGAGACAGTGTCCTCTGCCACAGAACTAATGGATATAGATGTAAGCAAGATGTTAGGGATAGAATTCAGGATAGCAATCACGAAGTCAATAGGCTTGAAAAAAGCATTAGTGACAATATAGAATCTCTAAGAGTAGAAATGAGATCTAATCAGGGTGAACTTAAAAATGCTATGAATGAGATGCAGTCTAAACTGAATACTCTAACATCCAGAGTAAATGAGGCAGAAGAATGAATCAGTGCTCTAGAAGATCTAGAAGATAAGCTGATAGAGAGGAAGGAAACTGAGGAAAATAGGGATAGGCAGCCAGTAGCCCATGAAAATAGACTTAGAGAGATCAATTGTGCCATGAAACGTTCCAATGTCAGAATTATTGGGATCCCTGAGGGGGGGAGAGAGAGGACTATAAGGTATATTTGAGTAAATAAAAGCTGAGAACTTCCCTATTCTGGGGAAGGAAATAAACATTCATGCCCAAAGCAGAGAGGACACCTCCCAAAATCAGTAAAAATAGATCAACACCCCAACATATAATAATGAAGCTTACAAATCTTAAAGCCAAGGAAGCTATCCTGAGAGCAGTTAGGGGGAAGAGATTTCTTACATATGGAGGAGGAACATCAGAATAATATCAGACCTTATCCACAGAGACCTGGCAAGCCAGAAAGGGCAAGCAAGATATATTCAAGGTACTAAATGAGAAGTACATGCAGCCAAGAATACTTAATCCAGCAAGGTTGTCATTCAGGATGGATGGAGAGATAAAGAGCTTCCAGAACAGGCAGAAACTGAAATAATATGTGACCACTGAGCCAGCCCTTCAAGAAATATTAAGAGGGATTCTATAAAAGAAGAAAAACCCCAAGACTAATATAGATCAGAAATTAACAAAGACAATCTATAGAAACAGAGACTTTACAGGCAATACAATGGCACTAAATTCATATCTTTCAGTAGTTACTCTCAATATGAACAGGCTGAATCCTCCCATCAAAAGACACAGGGTTTCAGATTGGATAAAAAAGCAAGACCCATCTATATGCTGTCTACAAGAGACTCATTTTGAATCTAAAGACACCTCTGGATTGAAAGTGAGGGGATAGAGAATATTTACCATGCCAATGGACCTCAAAAAGAAAAAAGCTGAGGTAGCAACCCTCATATTAGATAAATTAGATTTTAAAACAAAGACTATAATAAGAGATGAGGAAGGACACTATATCATACTTAAAGGGTCTATCCAACAAGAAAATCTAATAATTGTAAATATCTATGCCCCCAACCTAGAAGCAGCCAATTACATAAAACAACTAATAACCAAAATAAAGAAACATACTGATAATAATACAGTAATAGTAGGAGACTTCAACGCTCCATTCACAGCAATGGACAGATCACCTAAGCAGAATATCAACAAAGAAACAAGAGCTTTGAATGACACACTGGACCAGATGGACTTCATAGATATATACAGAACATTCCACCCTAAAACAACAGAATACTCATTCTTCTCAAGTGCACATGGAAATTTCTCCAGAATAGATCACATACTGGGTCACAAATCAGGTCTCAACTGACACCAAAAGATTGAGATTATTCACTGCATATTTTCAGACCACAATGATTCACCTTCAAAAAACAGTTCTGTGCTTTAAGAGTCTGAAGGAAAATGTCAGCGAAAGCTGTTTCTCAGTACCTTCATTCTTCAGTTTTATTCCAGAATCATCTTGGACAACAAACTCAATCCCATCTCTTGTCCCTGTAGTTGGTAAGAAGGCTTGAATTCAGATCTTGAAGTTTCTCCAGCACAAATGGTTTGCACTCCGTTTCTAAGTCTTACTCCCTTATCAGATGCCTTTAAAATGTATTGCTTCAGCTTCAACTTTCTTCAGAGTCATTTAGTGATGGTTGGACTACATCAGGCATCTGAGAAATTTATGACTTATTATCCCTTCAAAACTTTTTTTCCCGGTGCCTGGGTGGCTCAGTTGGTTAAGCGACTGCCTTCGGCTCAGGTCATGATCCTGGATTTCCAGGATCGAGTCCCGCATCGGGCTCCCTGCTCAGCAGGGAGTCTGCTTCTCCCTCTAACCCTCTCTCCTCTCATGTGTGCTCTCTCTCTCTCATTCTCTCTCTCAAATAAATAAATAAACTTTTTTTCCTACAAGTGTACTTTTCACAATACCATTCTAAAATTTTAACATGGATAATACTTCTAAGTCCAAGTTCAAAAATACTTTTTTTCCAGAAACATGCATGAAATGTTCTTTTTTCTCTTATTTTCCTCTCCCTTATACTTTGCTTTATACTCTGGGATCATATCACATTTCTTTTGGTCAAAAATCATAGAAACAGAAAGAGCAATGTTAATAATAGCAATATAAATATTATATTTTAATACTGTCAAAGTACTTTCATAGGAATTAATATACTTGACATTTATGTCAGCTCTGTAAGATCTGAAAATAATTCTCATCTTCATATTACAGATGAGAAAACTGAGGCATATTAAGGACATGGTATGTCCTTAAGCCTAACAATACTAAAGGAAAAGGTCAGAGACTGAACCTGGGATTTTTTTTTTAATTAAAACTTAAAAAGAAATACTCTTGACAACACTTCACAGAGCTTTCCTTTATTATTAGTTGTTCCATGCATTTATGTTTTGACTAATCATTTGGAGTTAAAAGGAAATTAGAAGTTTATTTGCCTGAATAATCTCAAATCATTATGCACATTCACACTAAAAAATTCTTGTGCTTTTTTGCATGTAAGAGTTCTTTAATTTGTATCACATGAAGAAGTAACTGAAGCTGTCAGACTTCACATGCTGATGTTCTGTTTGATAACAACCTGTGTTTGTACTTTCTTATATAACTGCTATGGAGTCCTTGTATTTGCGCAAATCTGTTTCCGTTTTTGGAATCATTAGGCATATATAATGTAGTTCATTACTATAAGAACTTCATGCTTATATAATATAATTGACTCATAGTAATTAATAGGATGCTTATTTTTGCCTGAAGTTAGAAATTTTCCTTTTTCTTCCCTTTGACTCTTGGGTCAGAGATATAAAGCTAAGTAGAAATTTGTATAATTATCCTGTGGATTTCAAAAGTTCTAGGGTGTCTAACCTATTTAAGTGATTAAATAGGGCTTTTTTATCCTTTTTTTTCCAAAATCTGTGAATTCAGGAACATATAAAGCCTTTCATATGTAATTATTTTAAGAAATCACATTTTATTTCACTTTGCCTAGGCTACTTCTTATTATCAACATTCCTAGCCTATATACTAAAAAAAATTAATTAAAATGTTATTTTAATCACTACATTGTTGGCATTTAAAAAAGCAAGACTTTTATTTTTTTTAATGTTACAGCATTTGTTCCCAAACTCACTTCAGTGATGAGTTCATTTATCAACTATGCATTTTATGTATCAGATAATGAGGTAGGTAATTGAATAGAAATATAAATAGGGCATGTCCTTGTTTTGACTTTATATATTACATATTTAAAGGAGTAGGCAAAAATAGTTGAAGTAGAATGTCATAAATACTCTAACAGAGGTGTGTATGTGTTACTTTGGTAACGCAGAAGAAGAGGAAGACACACTCAGTCTGCAGGTAGATTGGTTGTCAGGGGAGCTTTCCCAGAGAAGGCTGCTTTTAATCAGAATCCTACAGTATCTGGAGCAGTTTGCCAAGCATACCAGGTAGGATATAGGGAAAAGGCACACACACACAAAAACAGGTATCTTAGAGTGCATGGATTTTTCAAGCAGAGTGACCAAAAAATTATTTGGAGGGAAAGGAAAGTGAAGGGTATCGGGCAGGTGGCTTAGCAAGAAAACAACTTTTAAATGTTAAATTTGAAAGGGACATTGAAGTATGGTTGAATTGTGGGCAATGGAAAAAGCAGAACCTGGTTTGAATCCTCCTTCTACACCATAACAACTGCTTCACCTTGGACAAATTACTTGACAGCTATGTCTTAGTTTTCATATTGGAAATATGTGGGTGAGTGTATATATATATATATATATATGTATATATATATATATATATACACACCATTTATAGGTTTTTCAGGTTTAAATAAAATAATGAAATTTATGTGGTGAACATAGTGCTGAATTCTACTCAGATTTCAACTATCAATGTGGTTCCTATTCTTATTGTTATAACTATTATTAGGGCTTTATTCCATAGGAAGATCATTCCAGCAGCTTTGTAGAGGACTCATCAGTAGAGAAAAACACTGCTGGCTAGGGAATTTATAGAGTATTACAACCACCCAGTCTACTGAACAAAGCAGAATAATAATATTGATAATAACAACAAAAACATAATATAAAATCATTTAGTGCATTGTACAGGGAAACAGAACCAATATTTGACACACTCAGAGATACAGAGAGACAGATAAAAAGAGACAAACAGAAGAAAGAGACAGAGACAGGGAAGCAAAGAGGTAGAGAGAGATTTATATTAAGGAATTGGCTCCCATGATTGTGGAGGCTAGAAACCCTGAAATCTGCAAGGTAGATGGCAGGCTAGAAATGCAGACAGAATTTCTATGTTACAGTCTTCTGGCAGAATTCCTTCTCCTTCCAGAAACCTCAGTTTTTGCTCTTAAAGCCTTAACTGGTTGGACTTCCCATTAGGGAGGATAATCTACTTTACTCAATTCTACTGGTTGTAAATGTTAATCACATCTAAAAAGTATATATAACTTCACAGCAATAGCCAGATTGGTGTTTGACCAAACAACTGGACACCAGAGCCTAGCCAAGTTGACACATGAGATTAACCGTCACTATAAGGCTGATGAAACCAAGGTTTAGTACCCTTAGCTGATAACATGTTAGATGTCTGAGAGGTAGTGGCTGAGCCCCTGGCTATCTGACTTCATACTCAGAATGTGTCCCATCTGTCATCGCATCTACTAATAGGAGTAGATATAGAGAAGGGGGAACCCATGTGACAGCTATGTCTACATGAGGGGAATGAGAAAGCAGAGGGAGCATTAAATTGTTTCTTATAGTTCATTTTTAATGATTAGGTGACTGGTAGAAGAATCTGAAAAGGAGCGATCGTGGAGGATGAAGAAATGGTGTGTTTTGAATCACAGAAGTTTGAGCCCTGCAAAGATCAACCTGTTACCTCCCTGAGTAAAAAACTTGGATGGAAAAAAAAAAATCATTGTTCTTTGCCTTCTTCCTTTCCAAATATCATCCCTGCTGCGTGAAATGTCTTTCCACATTTATCCACACACGGCACCCAACTCCTCCTTCAAGTTTTAGATAGACTAGTGTCTTCCTTGTGAAGTCTTCTGTGAGTTTCCAGGCACACTTAGTCATCCTTCCCTTGCCTCTATAGGCACAGCTTTGTCAATGCTGTCACACTCCCCAGCAACCCCCGGCAGATGGGGACCCATGTCTGACCCAGCTTTGTATACTCAGCATCTCACAGAGTGCTTGGTCCCCAGCACTGGGCAACAAGCCACTCCTGAACAAATAAAGATTAATCTCCTCATTTTATTAATATAAGTATGCATATGGTTGGTCAGGATTCTAAAATATTATGACAGATTTATGGATCCTTTTAAATATCTGGCTTACGTATGAAATAATAGGTTGACCGTCCTATAAAGTGAACTATAACCGCAAAGTAAAATGTTGTGCCTGAACCCATTCCTATCTCTCTGTATTTGGTTGTCTCAGTGTTGACCCCAAGTTATATATCATTCTTATGCCTATAGGTTCATATGATTAGATGTGCTAGAAAAAAGACAATTGATACATATCACTGCTTATTATGGTGTAACTCGAACTAAGTCTAAAAATAAATAAAGGGAGGAAGGAATTAGTATATATTGCATTACTGAATACATTCAGCTTTAGAAAAGGCTTTACTTCCTTTCATATTGAAATGGGCAAACAAATTAGTCTTTTGTGTTTTCATTTTTTTGTGGGGGGGCATCTCACCCAGGTATTTCTTTTTTTTATTTTTTTAATTCAGGAAAATAAGGTGGCTCTCTAATATTTTGGTATAGTTATATAACATTGTACTACAACTTAAAATTTTATAATCAGATAATTGATTCCAATTCTAATGACTAACATTTAGTTAATAATAGCAACTTTAGAAGTACATACTCTGCTCAAATGATAATGCATATGAATTTATTTGGAAGGAAGAGCGAGTGTGGATTTATATATTTATATTTATATATTGTGACTTATATTCTGCTTTATATTCCTATCTATATATTCACTTTCAAGGTCCTGAAATTCCATCTGTCTTTGCAGCATTGGACCACATCAGAAGTGGGTCAGACTTTCAGAGGCACATATAGGTGTCCAGTGAAATTGTGTTTGGCAGCTTGCATAGCCAGTGAACACATCAATGACTGAGCACAGGTTCTCTCATCTCAGTTGGAGCCACTTTCTGATTCACTTTTGCATCTGTATATGGTTTTAGGCCAAAAATGAATGGATTAGCAGCAGCTTTGAGCAGCACATTGGATAAATACTTAGGACTTTCTTTTATAAAGGGCTTAAATTTGAATAATATTGGCATATAAGATTCCAGAAAGAGAAACAGAATGCTCACTAACTTTCATTAAAAAATAATTCCATTGTGAATAATAGAGATGCACGAATAAGTTTTACAACCATCCACATTAAAGAAGCATAGAAAATATACATTTTTAGATAAAAGGATGTTTTTAGTACGCAGCATATTCTAATGTTAGAATCTTTATTGACCTAGTTACACTTGGCCTAGTCTGTTCTAGGTGAAATGTTTATTTTTTTGTTCTATTCTTTAAATGATTGCTTGTGCAGTGTTAAGCATTCTTAATTTTAAGCCTCTGAATAGATACAGAATTGCTAACTCAATAATAGTCTGTGAAATACAAAATATATCCTATTCAGATCAAAACTTTACATTTCCTTTATTACTAAATTATTACATTATGTGGATAAATAACAAGTTGTAATTAGGCTATTTTACTCAATATGAAATATATGTTTCTTTTATAAATGTATCCTATTCTTAAAATGAATGTGCGTATTTGGATTCAGATTAGCCTCCAGAACATTCTCATGCCTCCAGGGAGCTTCTCAGATGCCAACCCCTTCTTCTTATTTCACCTATAGTTTAAGGCATTTTAAGACACTTTACATAATGACTTTGCCCTCATTTTTTTTTCTCTTGTATTTTTAACTCTCTTTCTTGTAATAAATCAACAAACATTTAGTGAGTGCCCACTAGGTGTCAGACAATCTCCTAGTAATTAAAAAAAAAAAAAGACAGAAGGAAAACTTTTCTTGATATCTTCACATATGTAGAAAGAATGAGACAAGAAACAGCACAGTGTGAGAAAGAAGTAATTTTCTGCTATTTCTCTTAGAAAATGATGAAGTAGCCTGCTTCCTGAACATTTTTCAACTGGAGCTGGCTTTACAATTGACTGGATTATAACACTATCTCTTTAAAAAATGGTTTTGCACAATAAATTAGCACAATAACGTAATTACTCTCTTAAAGACTCATTTGTAGAAGATGCTGCGTTGTTTATGCGGAAAATATTTTAAAGAAGTTTGTAAATAATATATTTTTTCATTTATTCACAAAACATTGTTGGAATGTCTACTATATATATGGAGGTCCTATTCACAGTTTCTGTGAAGAAAACATAAATAAAAAATGGTGCTTATTCTCAAAGGAACTTATACCTAGCAAGAGAGAAATTAATATAATCATATTCAGAAATGCAAGTTGGAATGTGAACTTTACATGCTCAACCGACAAAGACAGATTTTAGGTGCCAATATAAAACTTAATTCCATTCTTATACCTTTGGACAATTTTCACATTAAAAAATCTATGGCATGAACTATAAGACTATTCATTTTAACTAAAGATATGCAGACTTAAAGGAAAATAAAAGTTCAAATTCAAAAAAAAACGTGTTGCATGCCTTGATTGTATTGCAAAAGAGGTCCATTTCTTGTTCTTATGCAATGAACATTATTTTGAAAATACTTAGGCATGCTCCTAACTAAAAAGAGGCTTTAGGAAACTATAAAGTAAAGACATCCACATTATAAAGGAATTTACAAATTTCTACATTAAAAGAAGATAATTATTTTCAACTGTATTTTAAATACAGTATGCTATACATATTGATAATTTACATTATGTTGAAGTAAAAATGTAATCTACAATTCATTGGTTGATTCCTGTTTATTTTTTTAAAGATTTATTCGTTTGTTTTAGAGAGAGAGTGCGCAGGCATGAAGGGGGAGGGGCAAAGGGAGAGAGAGAGAGAGAGGGAGACTCCCAAGCAGACTCCCCACTAAGCTCAGAGCCCTCTGGGGAGCCGGGAGGGTGGGGCTCCATTTCACCACCCTGAGATCATGACCTGAGCCGAAATCAAGAGCTGGACACTGAACCATCTGAGCCACCCAGGGGCCCCAGTTGATTCTTTTCTATATATGCAATATCCAAAGACATATTTCTGAAGACTTTTTATGATATCTATCCTAAAATCTTCTATTTCCTATGTTTATTGGTTAATTCTACTGTTTTAATTCATTGCTTTAGTGTCATTGTAAAAGATTTTTTTCCAATATTGGGTGACTCTAACTTAATTTAATAATAATAATATAATTATTAATATATTATATTATTAATAATAACATGATTATTTGGAAATCCTATTCCAGTTCTACTTTGCAGGGGTCTGTTCCTAGATGTTGCATAAGATGGACAGCATGTACTGCTCCCACTGAGAGGTATGTACCAGGGTCATTTCCTTTGGCTATGAGCTGTTCCCTCCCTTCAGGGTATAATTAGCTTCTAAGAACCTTTCTCTATCTCCTCATTCACAGGAATGACACTGCTCCAGCTCCACGACCAAGTGCCACTACTGTGAGTTCTGAGCAAAATGGGAAAAACTCAAATGGTCTCTCCATTCCAAATCTATTTTCCCCATTAGTCGCCTTGACAACCGATGTTTCTAAGTTCATTGCTGCATCTTGCATGCATTGAGTCAGTTTGGCATTCTCTGATGCTGCCCCCACTTTTGCAGTAATTATCTGCTGTACTTGTTCTGGGAAGCGGTTTCTTCAGGTTTGAGAAGCGAACATGTATACTTTCTAAATGTTGGGGTTCCCCTCAGTATTTCTGTAAAGTGACATCGCTTTTCATTGTTTTGTTAGACATCGTAGGCTTATTCATACTTGTGAAATACTTTTTTGGTTCATTTCATGGAATGTTAAGTGAGAGATAGAGTGTATATATTTCTTACTTTATTATTTTGTTCCTTGTTGCAAACTCATATTTATCTTTCAATACCCTGAACATTGTACCCTTCCTAACACAATTTGCTACTTTAATAAAGAGGTTGTTATTTGAAAATGGGCTTCTTCGATTCTTTGTTTCTTTTCCTCCAGGAATGACAACAACGTTCCCTCACTATCCCTACACAAAACTTTAAAGTCTTGCCTCTTTAATCCTATCCCCTCCATTTAAACTATCCAGTGAGGTTTTCTTAATCTGTTAATTGTAACTGTTTTTTTTTTTTTCTCTAATACTCTGTATTAAATGTTTTCAAAATTTCCTTCACTGTCCATTTTTCACTACCACTGTTTGGTTCCACATCTATTGTTTCTTGACTGGTCTACTGCATTCACCTCAGCGGTCATTGACTTCTTTAATGTGCCCAACTAATTAATTTATCTTACAGCAGATAAAATTATTCCTAAAGTGTCAATCAGATCTCATTTTCCCATGAATCTCCAATGCCTCTAGAGAATGACCTATCATCCTAAATGAAGTACAAACTCCTTCATGATTTTCAGTTCATATCTCTCCGACTGATTCTTGGCATCCATTAAATTTGGAGTTCTCTCTGATTCCCAGACTCTTTCTAATAATCTTGGTTGTGCATAGAACACAACTGGACATCTAGTCACTCTAGTGTACAAATGGATGCCTCTTCAGAAAAATAGTTTCTTCATTTCTTGAATACCTTTTGATTACAGGCCCTAAATTTTGATCAGGTGGACGCTTGGTAGGTACCATTATTAAAACTCTCCCTCTCTCTTGCTTTCTAAGTATTTTGCTTCTGGCTTCAGTTTTCTGTACACTTCTCAGTAATCAAAGAAAAGAAAAGACAACAACAACAATAACAACAAACTCTCTCAGAAAAGCACAAATAGTCCACTAGGCTTACCCTTTTTTTGACTCACTTTATTCACCACCAACCTAAGAAATTGCACTGCTGCCTCCTCCTATAGAAAACACAAATCAGAGTTAACTTTCTAATATCAGATTGAACCATATAAAATTAACAGTTTTTTTCTTAGTCAAAAATGTCAGATTTTGCCAATGTTATGTGATTTAACCTAGTATGTACAGTATTACATTCGACAAAATACTAGCAAAAGTTACTGTCTCTATGTTGTTACCTCTCCAGTGATGATGTGGTACTGCTCAGAGTTTGGTCTATCAGACACCTGGCATGCTGATCTACCTCTTCCTGGGTATTTAATTCAGATAAGATATTTTTTCTGGCTGAAATGGCTCTAGCCATTCTTAGAAAATAGACTTTATTTCTTAGAGCAGTTTTAAGTTCACAACAAAATTGAGTGGGAAGTACAGAGTTTCCTTTTACCCCTCTGTCCCACATAGGACAGCATCTCCCACTATCAGTATCCCCTGACTAGAGTGGGACATTTGTTGCAATCAATAATGCTACACTGGGACATCATAATTGCCCCAAATCTTTAGCTTACATTGAGTTAACTGTAGGTCTCGTACATTCTATGGGTTATGATTAATGCGTAATGACGTATATTCGCCATTAGAGTGTCATGCAGAATAATTTCACCACGTAAAAAGTCCTCTATGCTCCACCTATTCATCCTTTCCTCCCTTATCCCAATTCCTGGCATCCACTGACCTTTTTACATCTCTATGGTTTGCCTTTTCCAGATTGTCACATGGTTGGAATCATACAGTGTGCAGCCATTTCAGATTGGCTTCTTTCACTTAGTAGAATCCATTCAAAACTTGTCTATGTTTTTTCATGACTCATTTCTTTTTAGTGCTGAACCATACTTATTTATACATTCATCTACTGAAAGACATCGTAGGTGTTTACAAACTTTGGCAATTTTGAATAAAGCTTCTATAAACATCCATGTGCAGGTTTTTGTATGGACATGTGTTTCAGCTTGCTTGGATAAATACCAAGGGCATTATTGCAGGATGTTAAGAGTATATTTAATTTTATTAGAAAAGACTTCTAGAATAGTGATACCATTATGAATTCTCATCAGGCTTCACCACTTTTGATAGCTAGGAGGACTCTCATACACTATTCAGGTGGAGCCCAGTTCTCATTTTTTTATGAAACTCACAATCTCCAGATAAACCTGAGCATTTTAATCTTTATTCCGCCAGAAATCTTATTTTTTTAAAGCATATGTTAAGTAGACTCCGAATGAAGCCAAGTCTAGGAAAAGAGGACAAGTGTCCTTGCAAGGGTCAACTCACCTGAGAAAGCTTATGGTATAAGTTGGGTAACTCTGGTCAAATATCAGAACTGAGTTATTGAAGAAAACAAGTTTCTGGGGGGAATATATATGTATTATATATATATATATGCATATATATATGAAACTATTCTATAGGATGGTTATTCTATAGGATGGTAACTCCTGTCAAATATCAGAACTAAGTTATTGAAGAAGACATGTTTTTTGGGGGAATATATATATATATATGGATATATATATATATGAATATATATATATGGATATATATATATATGAGAAACTATTCTGTATGACACTATAATGGCGAATACATGTCATTTTGCATTGATCATAACCCATAGAATATACGAGACCAACAGTTAACTCATATATATATATATATATATATATATATATATATAATTAGATATATTAGATATTGTGTATCATATATAAGGGTATTGTCGGTATCTTTCTGGACTCCACCACACTAGTCTATGGCTGCATACCAATGAATTAAATTACAGGTTGCTTACAGCTTCTCATGTGGGAGCCCTGATTTATTTTGGCATGAAGGTCCTATCTGAGCACCACATGGGAAGAGAGACTTCCTACCCTCAATATTGAAGTAGTACTTGGCAGATTGGGAACAGCACAGTGCCCTCATCCAGGGTGCTTCCTATTGGGAACAGCTGCAGGATGGCAGAACTCAGCAGGAGAATTTGACTGGAGGAAAGGACTGCTTGGTCATAGTTGTAATCTGGCTTTGAAACCATGACTCTTGAACAAAATTCTTAAGGAAATTGAGACCAACACTTAGTGATGTCCAGGCATCAGTTGATTTGTAGCTCAACCTTAAGGGTTAAGGACTGACAAAAATTACTCAGGAGAAGGAATCAGTATGGGAATAAAACCTCAAAATCAGCAGAAGGCAGATGCCCTTGAAATATGGCTAATAAAATAAGCATGAAACGATCTATCAGTTATAGGAATGATTAGAGATCAAATAAAATAATGTATATTATTTTACTTTGAAATAACATTCTATACAAGATAAAGTATTATTTATTATAGAAATAAATATATTTAACTGTACTTTAAAAACATTAAAAATAACTGCATTTTACTGCAGTTAATATCCCTTAATGGGTAAGATTAATATAAGAAAAAGTCTCAAAAATTATTTTATTTGGTATGAAAATACAAATATAATTATATGTTTCAGGTTTATATTTTTTATAATCTTCTGACATTTTTGACATTACCACTATCAAAGAAAAAAAAAACTGAGTTCACATAATGCAGTAGATAAATGGCCCGAGGAACTAAAAAATTCAATGCAAATCCTCAGGAGGGCTAACCTGTTACAATTTTTAACTTTCCACATTGAAAAAATGATCATCATTAGGTTTTAAAAATGTATTCACATGTTTAAATGCTTGCCAATCCGACAGTGAGTCTTTAAATATTATTGTTTTTCTCATCGTTAAACCAAGTGACATTGACAGAAACAAGGATATATGCCAAGAAGAAACATTTTTATTTCTTATTCAGTAAGGTAATAGAGATTAGACACTTTAATTCATCAAATACTCAAACTTAGAGATTTTAGAAAAAAGTTGTATCATTTTAAAATTTCAAAATGCTTATACAAATTTATATGTAATGTAGATTTGAGGTGTATGCAATTTCTGTGAAATTAATAAATGATGGTATGCATTTGACTGATTAGAAAAGATTGCTAAATATAATAGTGGTTAAGAACACAGATTCAGGTGTTAAACTTACAGCGTCAAATCTTATTTTGACAAATTATTATCTCAGTGACCTTGGGTAAATTAACAGTAACTTTTACACTGAGATGGTATGGGGTTTGAATGAGTTGACATCTGTAAATGACTTAGAATAATGTGTTCAACATTTAAAATCAATCAGTGTAATTTACCACATTAACAGAATAAAGAATAAAATCAATATGATCATCTTAATAGATGTAGAAAAGGCATTTAACAAAATTCAAATCCCAGTCGTAATAAACACCTTCAATGACATAGTTATGAAGGAAACATCTTTAACATGATAAAATATTCCACGAAAAATCTATAGCTAGAATAATACTTAGTAAACAGACTACAAAATTCCTTAAGCTGATTGAGAACAAAGCAAGGATGTCTGCCTTCACTTTTATTCAATATTGTGCTAGAGTTCCTAGCCAATGCAAAAAGGAAGTTCAGTTGAAAAACAGAATTTCAATGCAAAAAATACAGTTCAGATAAGAACAGAAGAATAAAAAAAAATTGGCAGAAAACATGATTGCATTTATACAAAATACTAATTAATCTGGGGGGAACTAAGATTGCTAATAAACGAATTTATCAAGATCATAGGGTTCAAATCAATATGAAAGAGTTAATTATATTTTAGTATACTAGTAAGCTATTGGAAATTATCATTTTAAAAACAACATTCATGACAATTTATTTTTAATTTAATTTAATGCTTAAACTAATATATATATATTTGCAATAAATATGATAAGCCCACTATAATGAAAACTATAAAATAGAGCGGAGAGAAATTAAAGAAAATTTAAATAAATGGAGATATAGTTTATGTCATAAATTTAAAGGATTTAAATACTATTAATACGTAAGTCTTCTCAAAAATAATATACAAATTCAAGGTCCATCCCCGTAAATAACTCAAGAGGCTTTCTTGTAGAAATTGACAACTTGATTCTATGTTTTTTTTAAAGATTTTATTTATTTATTTGACAGAGAGAGGCACAGCGAGGGAGGGAACACAAGCAGGGGGAGTGGGAGAGGGAGAAGCAGGCTTCCCGCTGAGCAGGGAGCCCGATGCGGGGCTCGATTCCAGGACCCTGGGACCACGACCTGAGCCGAAGGCAGACGCTTAACGACTGAGCCACCCAGGTGCCCAACAAATTGATTCTAAAATGGACACACAAAAGCAAAGGACCAAAAGAGAAGACTTATACTGCTTAATTTTAATACCATAGTTAGTGTAAATAATCAGGAGAATGTAGTGGTAGGCAAATAGGTCAATACGACAGAGTAGAGATTCCAGAAATAGAAATAAACAGATATAATCAATTAAATTTTGACCCAAGTACTAAGGTAATTAACTGGGGAAAGGTTTTTCTCCTCAACAAATGTTCTGAAACAACTGAAAATACGTATGTGGGAAAATAAATCAATATCCCTACTTCAAATGATTCATAAAAATTAAATTGAAATGGGTAATTGAACTGAATATAAAAGTTCACGCTATAAAGCTTCAGAAGCAAACTAAGGATGATATCTTTGCAACTTCTAAGTAGGTAAAGATTTCTTATAAAAATACCAAAGTCATTAAATATGGAAGAAAAAATGGATAAATTGACTTTATAAAAATTATACATCTCTACTCCTCAAAATACATATTGATAAAACAAAAGGGCAATCCACAAATTAGCAAAAAACACTTAATGGATGTGAAGCTGTCAAAACACTTGTATCCAGAATTATCTATGTCTCTGTTTGCATGTGTGTGCATATCTATAATTTAATAATATGAATAACTTTATAAAATGTGCAAAAGACTTCTGAATCCCATGGAAAGATGCTCAAAATATTAATCATCAGGGATGCAAATTGAAACCACCATGAAAAAGCACTTCACATTCACTTTAATAACAAAAATTAAAGTCTGAAACTATCATGTTAGTGAGAATGAGTGCTATTGAATCCCATTCACATTTCCGCTGGGAGTATTAGATATTACAGTCACTTCAGAACATAGTTTGGCAGTTTCTTGTAAACAAGACCTATAATATGATGAATCAATTCCAATCCACTAAACACATGACTCAGCAATTACTCCCAAGAGAATATTCACAAAAGCTTCTCTCATAGTAACCAAAAAGGGGAAATGACACTAATATCCGTTAATGACTCTATCCACTAATGGATAAAGAAATTGAGGCATTCAAACAATTCATATCCAGTAATAAAATGGACAAACAACCGATGCATTCAGTGACATCGAGGAATTTCAAAACTCTGTGGTAAGTGAAAGAAGCCAGTTACGACATAGTATGTATTGCATGATTCCATTTATATCAAGTTCTAAACAGGCAGATCTAAGTAATGGTGAGAAGTCAGAAATTTTTTTGCACTGGAGGACTTGGGAGTGTGGATTTACTGACATAGGACCTGAGAAACATAAAGTGGTGATGAAAATGTTCCAAGGTGAATTGGGATGGGGATTGCATATTGCACGTATTTGGCAAAACCCCCCAAATTCTATACTTAAAACGTACCTTATAAAAAACTAAAACAGGGCGCCTGAGTGGCTCAGTTGGTTAAGCGACTGCCTTCGGCTCAGGTCATGATCCTGGAGTCCCGGGATCGAGTCCCACATCGGGCTCCCTGCTCAGCAGGGAGTCTGCTTCTCCCTCTGACTCTCCCCCCTCTCACGTTCTCTCTCTCTATCTCATTCTCTCTTTCAAATAAATAAGTAAAATCTTAAAAAAAAAACTAAAACAAAACAAAAAACAGTCCACATGAAAGCAAAATAATTTAATCTATGACTACTGATCTATAACAAAAAACAGCTACAAGGAAGTAATATATATAAAACCACATAATAATATCTATATAATTATGTAAATATATAATTACAGGTAGTTCTATGACAGTTTTATATGTATACATATAACAGCATTATATAGGAGATATGCATATATTTGTATGAATTTATATACATATATACAGGTGTGTGTATGTATGTAATAAATGTGATATGTCTCCCAGGATATGCCAGTAAATGTTAAAAAGATGGTTAAGAGGGCGCCTGGGTGGCTCAGTTGGTTAAGCGACTGCCTTCGGCTCAGGTCATGATCCCGGAGTCCTGGGATCGAGTCCCACATTCGGGCTCCCGGCTCAGCGGGGACCCTGCTTCTCCCTCTGACCCTCTCCCCCTCTCATGCTGTTTCTCTCTCTCTCTCTCTCTCTCAAATAAATAAATAAATAAAATCTTTAAAAAAAAAGATGGTTAAGAATAAACAAGAAAATTCAATATATATTTAAATATATTTTAAAGCCTGATCTTCAGTTATTCAACCACATATTGAAAAGTTCATTTGAATATATTCAACCACATCTTAAAAAGCATGTTTACATAGTTATTATTCCTCCACACCTAGGTAAAGCTTATTTTTAATATGTTGGTGATTCATGCAGATAATTTTAAAGAGATAAATTTTGTTTGTATACTTAACATATTATTTTTTAAAAGCAGGGGGTTTTTTTTTGCTTTTTATTATAACAGAATAATGTAGGGTTTTCTTTCTTCCTTGTAAAACAATCCTAAAATATTCTTAATAATTACAGTCTTAATCATAAACATACTTAAAGCCTTAGTAAGTAAATAAGTCTGCTTTTTTCTCTTCTTTGGCAAATAAAAAAAAAGTATTAACTAATATTCCTTTAATCTTATTCTTTTCCTATAATTTCAAATCCTCTTTTCTCAAATAACTGAGAAGATATAAACCAAGACATAAGACGGTAGAATGTTAAGAAAGACTTGAGCCAACAATCAAGTTTTTGACCAAGGGAAAAACACACCTCGGCTCCCAGACTCCACCTTGAACCCATGGGAGGGAATGAAATTGATGGAACTGGCTTTAGTAGTACCACCAAATGCTGAGAACTTTGTGGGAAATATATGAGGAGCCTATGTGGGAGGAATGGGAGAAATGGAACCCAACATTGGAGAAAGTACTACCTTTGTGTGAGAGAAGACAAGAGGACACACATTATGATAGAACAGGCTGGAGTAATTATATTACCTGTGTGGTTGTTCCTTTGCAAATTGACCAAGAGGTATCTTATCTTACTGTTGACTCACTAAGACAAGCAAGTACGGCAGATGCCATATAGCAAAATAAGAATGGAAGAGTCCTGAAGTTCGTATGGATAATTAGGTACCAGCAATGTGTAAAGCAAAGTATATCAGTGTGTTCCTTCTTATTTTTCCAAATCTACTTCCCAGCAAATATCATAATCAAAATTCTTGTCATATACAACAGACAATTGCAGGCTAAAGATATTGCAGTGCCTAAAACAGTGGTGATTGAGAAATTATTTGAGGTTATAGGAAAATCTGTACACGCCCAACACACACACACACACAGCAGAAGTAAATTTTATTAATACTAATATCCAAATAAAGCATCCAAATAAATATCCAAAATAAGCTTTCTGAGTTTTTAAAAAGTAACAAAAATCCCCCCAAATCAGATATCCAAATTAAGAAAAATACACAAAAAGAGGAATAAATGCAAAGAGATTTGATAGGATTCAGATAAGTCAAGAAAAAGGAAAAATATATGTCAGCAATAAAAAAATAGTATAAAAGTTGTCAAATTAACATAGATTAAGATGATATGTAATAAAAAAATTCATGAAAGGAAACAAAGAAGAATGAAAATTAAATAAAGAAGTGAAAATGTCAGAAGTAAAATGTCAGAAGCTTCTGGTTGAAACAGAGGACGGGCAAAGAAACTCCACTGTCCATGTAGTAGAAGTCCTTGACGAAGAAAGCGAAGCAAACAAGGAATACATAAAACTATAGTGCAAAAAAAAAAAAAAAATTGTGGAAATGATTTTTAAAACCTTAAATCTATTGAAATTATCCACCATATACCTAAGAAAAAATGGGGCTGCAAAAAAATCAATCCTGAGATATATTTTAGTTAAAGTTTTAGACCTTAAAAGACAAAAATGATCTTGGAAACTCTAAGCAAAAATACCCAGCTACTTAGAAGTCAGTGAACTTCCACTGGTGTTAGTTTTCTTAAATGCTGTATATAAACCTGGGCAATGGGACAGTAGACTTTCAAGAAACTCAGGAAACAAATGCCAAGGATTTTATATTCCATCAAAAATGGATTCAGAAGCAACATTTTGAAAAGACAAACACTCAGGGACTGTCCATGGTTGAGAGTTTAATGGGACACTCCATAATATTGCTGCCTTGGCATCCAGTTTGTCTGTGGCAGCCTTGAACTGACACTAGCCCTGCCCATGAGCCACAAGTGTGTGCAACTTCCTGATGGGACTCTCCCAATTACCTTGTGAGAAGCAATTTTTCCTGCCTCCCAGGATCTTCCCCTCATGTGCCTCCTCAATAGGACCCCCAAGAAGCTCACCAAGACCTGATTCCTTTGATCTGAATTGACCAACCTGGCCTTAGCCCAGGAACCACAAAGCACTTCCCCTGTGGACCCTACCAAAAGCATGTGTCCCAGATCTAGTCCCACTCCTTCTGCCTATACCCCATCGTGACATTTTATGGCCCCTCAAGGTTTGCTGTGTGCCTCCTCCAGAACCCGTGAATTAAACTTCTTTATTTCACTCTGCCTTGTTGTACCCTAATTCACCATTGGACACTTCAAGGCTTTACTTAACAAATGTTAATTAATAACAAAATTACAACCATTGGCTTCACCAACAGAACTGGATAGATTGAATCCCACTTGCAAAAGACCACGGGGTTTGCCTTTTAGCAGTGAATGGCTTTCTGACTAACTCTCCTAGAAGGGTAATTCCATCTGAGAGGGGTTCGCGGCTTGCTGGCCTTCAGTTGTACTCTTGTTTGCTGCATTGTATTGACTGTGCAGGGTTTTAACTTGGCCTCTCATCCCAAAATATAAGCTCTGAAAAAAGGAACCAGAAACCTCCTGAACCTCAGAGTATTGTTCATTGGAGCTGGCTAGAGATGCCACGGATGTGATTTCCACCATTAACACCTCATGGGGTAAAATCCCCAAGTGGGTGTTAGGCTTTAGGTATATTTCCTGATTCTAAGCACAAACCCAGCTGTCCTTCTCTTCCTTCTACGGGTACTGCCTGGACCCTCTATACAGTAGCCCACACTTGGGCTGAGGTTGCCACTCTCATGTCTGGCCATTAACTAATGCAACAGGATTGCAAAACTCTTAGTCAATTCTCATAATCCTGTTGCATTAGTTAATGGCCGGGGCATTACTGGGCTACTGTATAGAGGGGCCAGGCAGTGCCCTTAGGAGGAGAGGGAGAGTCCCCTTCCCTGACCACGGCACCAGGACTCTGAGTTCTAACCACTACATGTGGGGCACCCTCGCTCAGGAAGTCATGGCCCCTGGCAAAGGTGGGACTGGTTAGGTCATGTGGTCCCTCTGTCACTGCATACCTTGCTACTGTCACACCTTATCTCCCAACCCCATGGATATCATAGGCCCCATCCCTGGCACATGGTGTCTCAAGTTCTAATGGCTGAATACAAATGGCTGAAACACCTAGTGCTAGCTCCCGCTAAAGCTCTCAAGGAATTAAAGAGCTTCTTACTAAATCTAAAATGCCCATGAAAGGACTGGGCACCCCTCAGGGCCACAGCAGAACAATGTGCCAAAGCTCTGATTCTACATTCTTTAAGACCTAGAGGCCGGTCCTCAAGATCCTGCCACCATTGCACTAGGATCTCAATCCCAGTGAGCTCGATTGGGACACCCTGGAGAGGCAATCAGCCGAGGATGAGTCAAGCCAATGTCTTGAGACATCTCCAAAATTTACACCAGTAACACAAAATTTACAGCAGAGAGGATGGGCCATTGCCCTACATAAGATCAAAGGACCGGCCACCGAGGTCAGCTGACTTCAAGGGACTCATTCAGCAGAGGTCCTCAAAATTCCTCTCCCTGTAAAACATCAGCTCACAATCAAGCTGTGCAGTAGGACAGCACATATTAGGTCTCTTCGTTTTTCAGAGGCAGCACATTCCACACTTGCCCATTCCACTTAAGACTACTTCTGCTCTTACATGCAAATCAGTGTCTTCCCATTAAAGAGGGTTTCAACAAACTGCTTTGAAGATGGCCCAGCAAGCCCTGCCTTTAGGCCCTAGAGACTCAGATTTCTGAGTTGAGTCACAGGTGACATCACATGGAGGTAAGTGTGATTCCATCTGGCTGCCCATGGGGTCCAGGATCAAATGCCTGCCCGGACAGCAGCCAGGTACATACCACTCAAGCACCAAAGTTTGACAGCCCACTGGACCCTTTTAGAGACAGAGGCATTATCAGGTTCACAGCTCATTCTACTTCACACAAGTCCCCATCCTGCCTTGGCAGTCTTAGCACGGCGACTGAGGTCTCACTGTTAAAAGGGGATGGGGTACCTTCAGGAAAGGGCTAAATTTGATATCAAGGGCCTTTCTAGATAATATTAGAATGTAGCATCCCCCATGCTCAGCCTCTTGCCCACTGACATTGAGGTGAAGCTACTGGTACCCTCAGGAATGGCCCCACTAGCAGTCAGGAGAACTCCTGGGGACCAACTGACTGACATGGGAAGGGAGTCAGCATTCTTCAACAATGGCAGCACCACCATTGTACACAGTGCAGCCTGCTGGGAGGCTGCATCATTTCATCCTGCTAGATGGGCATATCCCCAGTCGAGAAGGCCTCTCCTGGCTTGGTGCCTCTGATAGAATTAGTGGCAATGTTCTTGGCTCTATAAGAGGCCATAAAAATAAAGCTGCAAAAGGCAGACTTTTTTTACTGATTCCTGGGTGGTAGCCAATAAGCTCACAGTTTGGTCTGGACAAGGGCAAAATAATAATGTAATGATTCAAGGAAAGTCTCTCTGTGGTGCCTCCATTTGCAAAGAGATAGCCAATTCACATATGTTGATTATCATCCCTCGTGTTTGTGAATACATGCCAACCAACACCAGAAGCACATTATAATAACATTGCAGACTCCTTATCCAAATTGTCCCACATGAGCCACCTCCTAGAGTATCAGTCACAACTCCAGATACAACTATTCCGCCCGGAGATGCCATCATCTATTAGCAGAGTGGATCCATGTTGTGTCGGGTAATGTGGGAGTAACAGCACTCACTGATTGGGCATACAGATGCATATCCACCCTCCCCACCCTGGCTCTAGCCAAAGTAGTGGTAAATAATCACCCTTTTTGGTCCCATATAAAACTCTAGCAGGCCCCAGATGGGGACATGTACCCCTGGGCAACAGAGCCTATTCTATTCGAGAAGGTTAAAAAATTGATTTTATTGGACCACTGTGTTAGTAGGTTAGTAGGTATGCAGCTACCATTATTGATACTTTCATGGGGTTCCTGGGATTGCTTCTTCCAGAAATGCTGCTTCGCATCATGTAAACTCCTTCTTAATCAGATATGTGCTTATCTCCTTAGGCCCACCAAATATTATAGATCCAGGTTAAGGTTCTTATTCACCTCCAAGCTGTTCCATCGTGGGCTATAGAACATGGAATCTCATGGAATTTCCATCTAGCTTACTAGCCCCCAAGCAGTTGGATTTACAGAGAGGCATAACAGTCTACTCAAAGATATGCTCCATAAGCTTTTAAACGATAAATGGTCCTCCAAATGGACAGGTATTTTATCCCAGCTCTAATACAGCTTAATTTCTGGTCCTCAGATTTTCCAACCTCCCAATACCAACTACCAGTCTCCTCTAAGGACTGCCTTGTTGGTACTTACAGGGAACCTTACCTTAACACCTTTGACATTAGAGAGGACATAGTTCACATCCACTCAGCAAATAAATGTTCCACTCACCATCTTGATTTTTTCTACATACTGATGCACAAAGGTGTATTGTGTAATATGACTCTCATATCAGAGAGCCAAAGGGGACAAAGTCCTACCAAATTGCTTAGGAAGCATAACTATACAGATTTTACGAGCCCAGACAATGGCCCACCATCAGCAGTGAAGTTCAGGCCAAATGTGTGTGGTTAAAAACTACTAGTTTTTTCTGTTATTAGAAGGTTTGTTCCCCATAACACTGCTGAAAGAAATCTCACTATCATCACTACCCCAAAATATCAAGATTGATTATTTTGTCTTCACCAATAGTGGGTTTGGGTTTAAGAGGACTACCTTAGACTTGAGTCCCCCTGCTCCTCTATGTAAAAAGAGTAGAACCTTGGGCGATTTTATGTAATTCTCACTGATATTTTTCTAATATGTCAAATGGAGATACTAACAGTAATTACCTCACAGAGTCATTGTGACAATTAAATGTGTTAGTATATGTTAGACACTTTGAACAGTTCTTGACATATTAATAGGCACATAAATGTTAGTTATCATCATCATCATCACCTCTATCATCTTAATCATTACTATTATAGTAAATAGGACACAGCCTTACAATTATATGTACAAGTTTTCCAAGCACACACATTAAAGATAATGTTAATCATTGACAGGTACTTAATTTACAATTAGTATTAATTTACCATTTTAAAAATGCACCATTGCATTTTAAGTGTTGGGGAGAATAACCTTTCGGTTTGTCCTTATATTTCCTACTTTTCAACAAAATTTTAAAGTGTATACTAGGGGCACCTTGGTGGCTCAGTCAGTTAAGTGTCTGCCTTCAGCTAAGGTCTTGATCCCAGGGTCCTGGGATCGAGCCCTGCATCAGGCTCCTTGTTCAGTGGGGAGCCTGCTTCTCCCTCTGCCCCTCTCCCTGCTTGTGCTTGTGCTCTCTCTCTCTCTCTCTCACTCTGTCAAATAAATAAAGAATAAAACCTTAAAAAATAAAGTGTATACTAATGAATGTATCAAGATACAAAATCAATTGTGTTCAATATTCTATATTAATAATGCACTGAGATTTTAGCTTCATAGAGAGGGACACTGAGACACAATGTGATTATCTTTAAATAACTTAAGTTATTCACTTTGCCAACAAGTAAACTAAAAATTGAATTTCACTTTTTTCCATTCTTGTCTCAAAAATAAAGTTTATAAAGAGTGCATCGAGTTTGGGTTTCCTTCCATCTAGTTATCTAAATGCTGTCTGCTCAAGCTATCACTTTTGGGAAGATGATATAAGAACGTTTCAATATATAGTTGGCATGATTGTGCATAGCTGCTGTCAAGAATTCCTAGGCAGAGACTGTCATCTGAAAAGGTTACTGTGACATTTCTAGAATATGCTTTTTCAAATATGAATGAAACATGCTGCCTTTTTGGTTGAGGATAAGGAAGGCATGGAACCTGACATTTTCCACAGTGCCAAAATTAGAAAACAAAGTATTAAAATGCCAAGATTAATCCATCACTCAACAAGTATTTGTGTAGTACCTGCTTAGGTGTCCCATGCACTGTTCAGGACTAGCATTTTATCAGGTATAAGTGTTAGTCAAATGAAACCTAAAAATCAAGCTGTTGCTTTAACCTAAATTATATAAATCTGCCCCAAGAGAATGTTCCATATGTTGGAACTACTGAAGTACCTACACACTTTTGAATGAATATTTTCTATGCTCAGAATTATTACAAATGCAAAATCAAATTCTGCCTCTAATAAAATTTCACTCTTTCAAGAAATAGAAATATGAAATTTATGCAGTTAAGATGTGTATATATATATATATATATACACACACACATATATATAAAATCATTACATTGTATACCTTAAACTTATACAATGTTATATGTCAATTATATTTCAAGAAAGCTGGAAAAAATAAATAATAATTTCAAACAAATAACTTGCAATACTAAAGACATGCTCTTCTAAAAGAAAAGTATTCCAGAAGTAGAATCAATCACTCAGCTTGACTGTTCTTTATAAAGATGTACTGACATTAACAAAACTATTCAGGAAAGACTTATCTTAGGCTATATTAGTAATGTGGATAATGGAAATAAATATAAACTGTAACACAATGGCATGGATTTTACACATTGATTTAACAAACTCATTTAAAATCCTCTTGATTGTGAAAGGAGAGAGGCAAAGATCATGGCAAGAGTCTTAGGAATGCTTCTAAATATTTCACATTGTGTAGGAGGTTTATTGAGATAAATTTGGGAATGAAGTTGCTGCACAATGCTTCCTGTGGAGTTGTAAATGTCATGTTCCAAATTCAGGATAATTCCATAACTGGAAAGGAGTTTTCGCAAACTGTCTACCAGTTTTCTATTATGCTCTTATTAATTGTTAATCCTTTCTTATACAAATCCCTTAATTTAATAAAGGCTGCTCATTGTGATACTTTATGCATACTTTAAAATAATCCTATTTATAATAACAGTAGAAAGTAGGGTTGAACAAATTATCTTTATTTGCCATTTTTGGTTTTACTCCTACTAATTAGAATTGTGGAAAATGCCTTTTTTTCCTCTTCTTTTGCTTAATTAATTTCCATGTCTGAAAATGAAATAGCTCGTTCAGCATAGAGGGAAATACTATATTTGTAGCCTCAATAAAATAGTGAGATTATAAGGGGAATTGGATGCAAACTATAATATATATAATAAATGTTTGAGTAGACTAAAATAAATTATATATATGTTATATATAATTATATAATTATATAATTATATAATTATATAATAAATTATATATAACATATATTGTTTTGCTGGCTTTGGTTTGGGATATTATATAAAAAGGTATATATGTACATATACTTAATTTTTTTTTTAACCATCAGTGCACTTTGGCTCCAAGCATCTTCGCTCATTCATATCAGTTCTCTTGGCTCATTTCCTTGGTTTTGTTGTGGGTTCCTGATTCATGGTTGTCCCTAGAGTCCCTACTCAGTTTAAGTTTGAAGGTTGTCCTCATTGTATATCAGTAACTTGGTATGTTTTTGGCAATTGCAACAAGTGAAATTTTCTAAAAATAATCAAGAAAATATAGTCTTCTGTTCCACTTCAACATTCTTTTTCATCATAGTCTTCCTCGAAACCTTCCCTGATCAACAGTCCCTTTATTTGGCCTTCTCACAGCACTATATAAGTCCCCCAATTATGATACAGACCCTAACGACACCAAAACAAAACCTGAAAAAGTAGTCATCTGTTTCTAGCACTTCTTTTATTTCATGTCAATTCCCACTATCATAATTTTTGGTACTTCACAAATGTTCCAAACACATTTGCAATGTAACTTCATTTGAAACAATGTTGACTTTCTCAGATTTGTGTGTCCTTTAAGATTTATCTCTGCTTTCTTAAAGTAATTAGCCAAAATAACCATTGGCCAATTAACATTTATCTTTAAAATGATGGCCCAGTACAGAACCAGTCTGGAAGAAAAGTTTTCTAGTAAATAACCAAAAAAGTCACCGAGATTCCTCCTATAACTTTAAGTAGTTCACTATCTAAGGAAGCAGAATTTTCAGATGCAAAGAATATGTTTATCTATACGCATACCTGTAAAATTAAGTATAATATGCGATAAATCCAATAGTACAATATTTATTAATCCTTCCAACAAATGTTTATTGAGCACCTAAACAGATCTAATTCTGTCTATGGTGCATTACAATGAACAAAACACAAAATCCATACTCTCATGAATTTTAGATTCTATTTGAGAGAGACAGAAAGTAATCATAGTAAACAAGTAAGTAATAGAACATGTTAAAAGACAGTAGTGTTAGGGAGAAAACATATGCAGTATAAGAGCAATAGGACAGTCTGTAACTTTCAAGTAGTTTGGACAGGGTAAGACCTCAAGTTAAAAATAACATTTAATAAAGATATTTTTCTTTTTTTTAAGATTTTATTTATTTATTTGACGGAGAGAGAGAGACAGAGAGAGGAAACACAAGCAGGGGCAGTGGGAGAGGGAGAAGCAGGCTTCCCGTGGAGCACGGAGCCTGATGGGGGCTCCATCCCAGGACCCCGGGACCATGACCTGAGCCGAAGGCAGACGCTTAACGACTGAGCCACCCAGGCACCCCAAGATATTTTTCTTATTTGATAAAGAATTTGCAGAAGGTAGGGACACAGCTGGTGAAGAGAAATGGTCAGTGTAAACTCGTGAAGGCAAGGAGAAACAGCAGAGTCAGTGGCACGGTGAATAAATGGGAGAAGAGATCAAAGGGCTTTGCAGAAGCTTTAAGGATATTATAAGGAGGGGCGCCTGGGTGGCTCAGTTGGTTAAGCGACTGCCTTCAGCTCAGGTCATGATCCTGGAGTCCCGGGATCGAGTCCCACATCGGGCTCCCTGCTCAGCAGGGAGTCTGCTTCTCCCTCTGACCCTCCCCCCTCTCATGCTCTCTATCTCTCATTCTCTCTCTCTCGAATAAATAAATAAAATCTTTAAAAAAAAAAGGATATTATAAGGATTTTGCCTTTGACTCAGTAAAATGAGGAAAGAGTAGAGTTTAGAACCAGGGAACAACCAAAGGGAAATTTATTTTGAAAATATTTCAGAGACCTCAATGCTGACAGTAGAGTGTAAGTGGGGAAGGTGACAACAGAGATACCATGTAGGAAGTTAATTGCTCCTAGTAATTGAGAAAAGGGGTGTTGGGCAGAGTAATGGAAATGATGAGAAGTGATGGGATCCTGTTCATGTTTTAAAAATGAAATGAATTCAACGTCTTGAATGTGGGATTTACAAGAAACAGTATGAATGATTGCAAAGTCTTGAACTTGGGCATAACGTTGGAGTAAAAGGGGAAAGACAGCCCTTGCAAATAGATGCTGTTGTCTTACACTATTTACAACCTGCAGTATAACTTGGTGGATCAAGTGTAAGGGCTGAGCCCCTCTCCCTGAACCAATACTGCACTCTTTCAAAGCAATGGGAGAGTCCCAGCATCTGGAGAGATGATACAAGGAGACCAACGGTCCACTTTATTTCGAACTCGGTAGCAAGCTTCACTCCGGCAGATCTGAGTCAGGGAGATTCTTTTGCGGCCACCAGGGAGCTTGCCGAGGTATTCCTGCAGCGCCGCCTAGGGGTGCTGCCCAGGCGCAAGGTCCTGGAACAAGGGAACTGCAGGCTAGGGTCAGCGGGTTTCAGGCAACAGATGGCCAGTAGAGAGGGGGTTGTAGCTGGTGAAGGCATTATGAAGGCAATATATATAGATACTTCGGTAGATGTATTTATCACTGAACTCAGATATTCCTAATTCTCAATCCTAAATCTTAGGGACTTTTAAATTTTTTATTTTATACTATTTTAAACAGTTAATTATTCATAATTTATATGTTTAAGTCTACTAATAAATCTCTAGAACTTTTGCACTTGTGTGACAGTATCTACTTGACATATTGAGAAAAATTTCAGCCTAAGAGCATTAATTTATCTTTCCATAAACTTTCTTTGATATTTTTTTTAAAATAAAACCAATGAGAATTGACTTAATCACCATTTCTGATGACCAAAGATTATAAATCATTTTATTCACTTATCTTGAATATTTAAAACATGAAAAAGGATGATAGAATAATTTTTCTCTGTGTTTAAAAAAATTAATAACAGTGAAAGTTAAGTATTTTGTTAAAAATTAGGAGTGTTTTAATAACAATCTTATTTTTTTTCATTTTCACTAATAGAGGAGTTATTAACATATATAAAACTTATCTACAATTTATTATTACATCTCTAGGGTCAGGAACACCCTTTGATTTTTATAAAAGGTGCTCAAAATATTTAATGAATGAATAAATGGATGAATAAAAATGAAAGACCCACAGTTGTCTGATATAATCAATTACACGATACTGAGAGGCATTTTCCCCATTTCCAATATAAAAAAAATTGGACATAGAGTAATCTCCGTATTGGGCATTCTTTGGGAAAGCATCATACAAGGGAGACTACTGAGAGAGTCTGAGCAATGAGAGTCATTGTAGGGACCCTTTTTAATTTCAGGCTCTCCAAGAAATTTAACATATCACCTTCATTATCAAAAAATAATAGGATATCTGTCATTAAGGACTGTTTCAGAACTCTGAAAAAATGGTTTCTGTACAACATAGGTCCTCTATTGCCAAAGAAACCTGCTAATCAATCTCCTTCAGGATAATTTTTGGAAACTTGATTTGACGATACTAGAGATGACTGCCACAATTTTTAAATTTATTAAAAGTGGGTGATAAAATAAGTGACAGGGCAAGTTAATATCAGTTTGAAATTATCTGAATGAAGATAATTAAAAATATTCAAAAAAGAATTCCAATTACTGATATGAAATATTAATAAAAATAGCTAACACGAAATTTTTTAACTAATTTTCAATCAAATGAATATTATATTTGAATCATAATTAACGTGAAATGTTCATAAGATATACCTTCTTCTAACTTTTCCATTTTTTGTTGATTTTATTTGAATGAATAATCCTAGGGCGTTTCTCTCCCTTCATTTCAGTTTTTATTCCCCTTAAGCTCTGTCTTTTTAACAGTCAGGCTTCTGGTTGTATGAATGGGTTCTTGGAATATAATAAGTCAAACAAGTTAAGTTTTACTATGATTTGATATGTCAGCCTTGTAATGTGACTAATTTTAACTAGACCACGTGGGTTGTTTTTCTTTTGTAATTATATTACCATGCAAACTAAAATGTCTATAGTCAGAGAAGTTTGTGCCTTTTCACCCTGGAAGTTGGGGGAAAAAATATCATTCAAGAAGACTGAAATAAATAATTCTGCATTAAGGATATGTCAGTATTGTACTCTCACTCCAAAAGCATAGCATTTTCACTAATTGGAAAGCACATAAATCTTTGGTATTGTTTATGATATACTCAGCAGGGAATGTGACTTCCTAGCGTAGGCCCAACAGAGTGCTCCATTTATAAATAAATCATATTTGGAGCTTGAGAAACAAGAAATCAGTTGGTGGCAGTTGGCCTCTGTGAATCTCAGGAACTCCAGATAATTAACTGCCAGTATTTTTTTTTTCCCTTTCTATTGAATCATTCATTGACAGAAAAACAGACTTAATTACAAATAAATATGTAATACATTTCTGAAAACTTGACACATTCATAATGCTGTATCTTAATGGAATATTCAGCATTATTACTGTCATTACTATGCATTTTCAAAGTCACCATGGGAGGTAAGTGTATTTTCCATTAAAGGATTATTTCAGTCTGAAATCGGTCTGAACTATTATTACCTATAACCCTCAGTAGCACAAATGTCATACAAAAATAAGAAAATGTAATATTCTTTGTTATTATTTAAGTGAATAGAACAAAACAAAATTACTATATTGTTGATATTTTGAGATAGCATAAAGATGGCCATGTTTTAAATTGGCTTGTGATAAATTTTTAAGTGGTCTATACATGACTATTACTTTTAATATGACAACTTTTTCACAAATCAGAGCATAACAAAACTCACTGGTAAAAGAATTCTTACCTAAATCATGTTAATTTGGCTAGAGGTCTCAATAGTAACCATAATGACTTTGGGCCCTTACCTGCATTCAATGTCATGTTGTACCAAGATCGTGAGTCCATGGAGAAACTTTTCTTCCTAGGGAAAAAAATGAAGCTGGAGACAAGGTAGTTGTAAAAACTTGTTTATTTTTTTTAAAAATAAATACAAAAATATAAATATAAAACATTAGCAGATAGATTTTGATGAAATTAAATTGCACAAACGTTTGTATACCAGGTTGCAAATCACACCTACTAACACCACATGTACGTTTTTTTCTTTTTAATTTAATGTACAGAACAGGATATACCTTAAAGTTTTTCTTCACCTTTTTAAAAGCTTCATTTGCAAGGGCAGGACGTATATCTAACAGAAGCGGCTTGTTTGTGAGGTTGCTTAAGGGAGAACTATCCTGTTCATGTTTCTGAAATTATCTTTTATTTCTAAGATGGACAACACTGAATTTCCATAGCTTTGGCTCTTGGAAGTGATTAAATAAAATTTCGTATATATTCCATGAAACATCCTACAGGAAAAAGAATTAATGTAATTAATGAACAAATTAAAAAGTAAATGGGAAAAAATTGTGCTGAGTGGCAGGAAAATTCTCCTGAATATCAAATATTGTAAAGTGGTGGGGACGGGGTCCGTCAAGTTACTTCCTCTTGTTTGAATAGAATATATATATATATCTATAGATATATCTATAGATATAGATATATCTATATCTATCTCCTAGGTTAAGAGTCTTTGTCACTTTCCCCGCCACCGTACATTTCCGCCAGCTTATTAAACCGAGGGCCCCATTCTCGGAGGTAATCGTAGTTTTGGTCTCCATCAGTAGTACCTGATTCTAAGGAGCTCAGAGATTCTGCAATGGAATCATTTCCTTCGTAGGCGTAAGTTGCAAGTGAGTCGTAGGGAGGCGCGGTGGGGTCGAGATCATGCTCTTTGAGCCTTTCATTAATGAAATCTCGGACATCCGTGTTATCTGGAGCCGTGGGAGTCCTCCGAGGTATAAATAAAGTTTCCGGAATAATATCTCGTCGGAGCTTCTTCTCCTCGATCGCTGCGGGGTTCCTCAGGGTGCCGATGTCAAACGCCTGAGTGTCTTCCTCGCCACCACCTTCATCGTTATAGCTCACAATGTTGTCTCTGATGTCTTCTTTAGACAAGATCAGAGGCTCTTTCTTTCGCTGCCTTTTCAGGGCTGCAAACAGTACTACTATGACTTGAAAAAAAAAGAAAGAAAGAAAAGATTAATTAGCTGTCCGTCTAAAACACTATATAAATAACGAGCGGAAGTACTGTGGAGGAATTTGAGTTATTTAGGTTTTCGGGGACAGGCTAGGATTTTTAGATTAATTTTGAACTTCCATCATTTGGGGAGGGCAGGGGTGGAAAGGAGAGAGGCAATTGAGGATTTAGCCAGGATGGGTGGGGTATGCAAGCAGTGTTTCTAATGTATTTTTAAAGCCATCTGGGATATTTCTCAAATACAGTGAGATATTTTGTCTATTTTCCTAAGAACTGTTTAAAGTTAGTTCCTGATTGTACAGACATTATTTATACTTTGCATTGAATAGTGACATAAGGTGTTACATAAAAAATAGACACAAGTTGAATTCAGCTTCAAATAAAACAATTGAGGACAAAAGTATGCCCATATTTTGCACATCCTTATACAATATTGAAAATGCAGCATTCTTCACAAGATACAGTGTTGGTTTTGGTTAAATAGTTTTGCTGATGGATTTGCATAGATATTTTTTCTTACATTGTTAAAAGAAGGGAAGGGCAAATGACCTCCTGATTAGGCACTATTGGTTTATCAATCTTTGAGGTATTACATGGAAATATATATCACACATGAGACCAAAAAGAAAGTTATCAGATCACATGATAGCAAAGAATAAATTTCAATTTCTACCTTGAATTACCTCCAGAAAGCATGTAGGAACCTTAGCTAGATATATCTCAAACAACTGGAGATTTACAAATAGAAATGTATATCATTCAGAAAGGACATTTCCCTACTACTGATACCTGAGAAGGTATCAATAATAATAATATAATGATTTTACTAATCATGATGATAATAGCATAAAAGATAGGAGAATGTTAAATTCTCTCTGGCTGTTATTAGTTTTCCACCCTCATTTACTATCCCCAAATACTTGGGACATGAGCCTTGAGAATGATGATTTGGGGTAACAGATCTGAATTCAATTAAATAAGAAAAGAGAGGGAAAATATTTTACCGGGTATATGTATGATGAAATATCTATGTTTATTAATAGCTTCTTTAGAAGAAACATTTAAAGAATATGGGATTTATTATCATTATGAACTGAATCTGTCCTCTCAAAATTCATGTTTAAAGCCTAAATCCCCAAAGTGATGGTATTTGGAAGGGGTGTCTTTAGGGGGTAGTTAAGTCAAAGGGTAGAGCACTCATGAATTGAATTAGTGCTTTTATGAAAAGAAACAAGAGAGATTATTGCCATCTGCCATGTGGGGATACAGCCTAGACAGCCATCTTGAAACTAGGAAGTATGCCCTCACCAAATTTGGAATCTGCCAGTGCCTTGATTTTGGACTTTCCAGCCTCCAAAACTATGAGAAATACATTTCTGGGGTTGAAACCATGCAGTCTATGGTATGCTTATAGCAGACTGAACTAAGAGAATTACATTAGTATGGGAAGGGCTCTTAAATTTTGTTTTCTCTTTTATTAACATAGGACAGTCAGTCTACCTGCCTTGAAGCTTCTCTGAAGGGACTTTTTTAATGCCTAGAAAAAATAAGGTTTTAATCCATTGATAAGTATTCTTGATCTTCAAAGTGGTTAAAAAATAAATAGGCCACCACTAAGAGAGAAAAAAAATTGTTTATTCTTCAAGTCTTTGAGAAAAATATGACATTTTACTTTGCTTAAATTCATATTTTCATGCACACACATAAACTTATGATGTGAAGATTTTAAACCTTAGATTGTTTATTGTCAGCCAAATGATCTTACCCGGTAAAAAATGTTCTAATAATGAGGCTAATGAAACTAAGATTGGCTCCAAAATCCAAGTTCATTTTACTGCTTCTTAGAATGTCAGATACAATGTTTTTGATTAGGGTCATAGGAATATGCACAATAGTTTTAAGATAA
Source organism: Callorhinus ursinus (assembly GCF_003265705.2). Taxonomy (NCBI): domain Eukaryota; kingdom Metazoa; phylum Chordata; class Mammalia; order Carnivora; family Otariidae; genus Callorhinus; species Callorhinus ursinus. The sequence continues at coordinate 73,898,691 of NW_027397065.1, read as the reverse complement.
GGCAACTGGAGAGTAAACTTAATCTGATTTTTCATTCAAAAGCAGTTAAAAAGCAATTTGCTCTAGGTTATAAAATCAAGTATTATTGTTGCAGGGGAAAGTGAACCAGGTAAAGGGCTATTTTAACATGATTTCAATGGAAAGACTCCAACCAGCCCTCATATGAAAAAAAAAAAAAAACCTGGAAATAAACTTTAGATTTCCTGAAAAACTAGCTATAACAGACAGCAAAGTATCTTGCCTTGTTTAAGCCACTCAGAAATTGTGTAACCTTGCAAAATGTTTTGAATATCTCTAACTTTCGGTCTTATAATTTAAGAAAGAAAGGTAATAACTATCTGATCAGATAAAATATTTTAATATAAACAACATCCCGTCATTAACTTAGGTCTATCTTAGATGTTGGAGTTAATGGGGGAGGAGTTATTTTAATAAGAGAATTTCTTATTGACAAATACACTAATGTAAACAGTCCAGGAAATAATCACATTTTCTTTCCTTTTTTTTTTTAAGATTTTATTTATTTGTCAGAGAGAGAGCACAAGCAGAGGGAGAAGCAGCCTCCCTGCTGAGGAAGGAGCCAGACGCGGGACTCCATTCCAGGACGCCGGCATCATGACCTGAGCCAAAGATGGACACTTAACTGACTGAGCCACCCAGGCGTCCTTCTAATCATGTTCTCTTTGAGGTTTCTTACCCAGTAGAATAATGATGCAGAGGAGGATGGCGATGAGCGCTCCCGTGCTGAGGCCCGCGGGGAGGAGCAAGGCTTCGGCGCTGCAGGATTGCATGTTGCCTTGGCTGTCACAGGTGCACACTCGGATGCTCAAAGTACCCGTGCTGCTCTGAATCGGGTAATCATTGTCTGATATCACCACAGGCAAGAGATAGGTACTTATTTCGTGTCTATTGAATCCATTTTTTCTGGTTAAAATTCGGGCAGTATTATCTAAAATAAATTTTAACATATTACAGATGGCTTGGGACCGTAAGTTTCTCTCATGCTGCTCACCCAGGCTTGACAATACAAGTAAAGAGATGTTTATGTAAAATATTAAATGAAGATCAATTTTCCTGTAACATGCCTACAATGCAACATTTGAAAATACAGGTAAGATAAATTAATTTGAGGAGTCTCCGACTATGATTGCTTATTTGACAGGTTTCTAACTTTTTCGCACATAATGCTTTTACGATGGTGAATTTTTATAAGTGAACATTTTACCGGGACTGCGAGGATAATGGCATATTGTTTTTCAGAGTTTTCAGAAAATATAAATAAGCATACCAAGGAAAAAATCATAGTAAATTGTTTTTATTTGTATATGCATATATGTTTATACATGTGCACACACATACAGAGAGAAAACACACATTAATCCAATACTCATGAAGAAAAATATGAATGAGTAAATTTTACGTGTAGTTGCGTTTTTAAAATCAATCATGCACTCAAAACCATTCAAGAGTCACAATATATAAACAGTGGTGAACAAGTTCGTTCATTAGTTCTTTGTTTTCTTTCTTTCTTTCCTTCTTCCTTTTTTCTTTATTTTTTCCTTCCTTTTTTTTTTCTTTTAAAGATTTTATTTATTTATTTATTTATTTATTTATTTATTTATTTCATATTGAAAGAGAGTGTGAGCAGGGAGAGGGGCAAAGGGAGAGGAAAGAGAGAGAATCCCAAGCCGACTCCACACTGAGCACAGAGCCTGATGCAGGGCTCAATCCCACAACTCTCAGATCATGACCTGAGCCTAAGTCAAGTGTAGGATGCTCAACCAACTGAGCCACCCTGGTGCCCCAGCAAGTTATTTAATGTTTCTGAAGTTTGATTTCTACCCATTAAAATGAATATAATCTATAAATCAAGGTATTGGTGGATGACCACTGATATGGATTACTTAATAAATGCATAGACAGATGTAAGGATTTAATAAACCCAAGCATCCTACTAACTAGTATATTGCTACAGTTATTTTTTTTATCTGATAACACCCAGTATTCTTAAATGGAGGCTGTGGTTTTAATAAAAAAGATTTCACCTAACCCTCTATAATCAATATTTAGATTTTTTCTTTTATTTATTTGACAGAAAAAGAGAGCGAGAGAACGAGCAAGCAGGGGGAGCAGAAGAGGGAGAAGTAGGCTTCCTGCTGAGCAGGGAGCCCGATGCAGGGCTCGATCCCAGGGCTCTGGGGCTCAGTTGCTTAACTGACTGAGCCATCCAGGTGCCCCTGTAATCAATATTTAAAAAAAATTAATATGTACTTGGATGATAATTTCCTATTCTGTTTGTCCAATGCACTTAGTCTTCTTTAGCCAATCCCATAAGCCTGTTCAAAATGCTAATGTAGGGAAGGGAGTGAGTCAGCCAATTGCTAAATCAAATACAACAAGAAAAAAGAAAGGTGAAAATTTCTTGCAGGTATAGTGGTTGAACATAAAGCAGTAATTTCCTAAATTATTAGTAAGAAGTTATTTCTACTACATCAGTTAACTATAAAAGCTAGGAAAGAGGATTAGCAAAATAGAAGATATACATAAGCAAATTTAAAAAATAAATTTAATCCTGATAATTTTTCAAATTTGACTTATCTTCCAAAAAGTATTAGGATATAATTCTTCCATTCTCTAACTTACACTAAAATAAATATTTATATGTACATGGGTATATATCTTTTTCCTATTTTCTTTTTCTTAAGTTTTTATTTATATTTTAGTCAGTTTTTTTTTTAAGATTTTATTTATTTATTTGAGAGAGAGAGAGAGAGAATGAGAGATAGAAAGCACGAGAGGGAAGAGGGTCAGAGGGAGAAGCAGACTCCCCTCTGAGCAGGGAGCCCGATGTGGGACTCGATCCCAGGACTCCAGGATCATGACCTGAGCCGAAGGCAGTCGCTTAACCAACTGAGCCACCCAGGCGCGCTATATTTTAGTCAGTTAACATACAGTGTAATATTAACTTCAGGCATAGAATTTAGTAATTCATCCACTTCCATACAACATCTGGTGCCCATCATATGTGCACTCCTTAATCCCCATCATCTATTTTACCTGTTCACCCACCTCCCCTCTGATAATCATCAGTTTGTTCTCTATAGTTAAGAGTTTATTTCTTGGTTATTTTTTGGTTTGCCTCTCTTTCTCTCTTTTTCCCCTTACTCCTTTGCTTTGTTTCTTGAATTCCACATATGAATGAAATCATATGGTATTTGTCTTTCTCTGACTGGCTTATTTAGCATAATACTCTGGAGCTCCACCCATGTCTTTGCAAATGGCCAAGATTTCATTCTTTTTTTGTGGCTGAGTAATATTCCATTTTATATATATATACCACCTCTTCTTTATCCATTCATCAGTTGATGGATACTAGGGCTGTTTCCATAATTTGGCTATGGTAGATAGTGCTGCTATAAACATTAGGGTGCATCCCTTTGAATTAGTATTTTTGTATTCTTTGGGTAAATTCCTAGTAGTGCAATTGCTATATCATAGGATACTTCTATTTTTAAATTTTTCAGGAACCTCCATACTGTTTTCCAGAGTGGCTACACCAACTAGCATTCCCACCAAGAGTGCAAGAGGATTCCCCTTTCTCCACATCCTCAGTCAACACTCATTCATGATAAAAACCCTCAACAAAGTAGGTTTAGAGGGAACATACCTCAACATCATAAAGGCCATATATGAAAAACACACATTTTATATCTAAAATATTTAAAGAAGTTATAAAACTCAACACCCAAGAAACAAATAACCCTCCAAAACAAAAACAAAGAACAAATAATCCAATTAAAAAGTTGGCAGAAGATATGAATAGGCATTTTTCCAAAGGAAACATACAGATGGCCAACAGATACATGAAAAGGTGCTCAATATCACTGATCAGCAGGAAAATACAAATCAAAACTATAATGAGATATCACCTCACACCTGTCAGAATGACTAAAATCCACAACACAAGAAACAACAGATGTTGGTATACGGGTATATTTAGAAACTTCTTGCCTTATTCTTTTTTAACTTTTTAAAAGTTTCTAAATCTTAATTTTGTCTACAATACTTTTAATATATTGAAGAATAAAATGAAGCTATACCCTAAACTAACCCATCTATTCAAATCACTTTATTAAATATTCAGAAAGTCATCATACAGTTAGGCTTTTGACCTATAAGTTAGTGAAAAGCATGGGAATTTTAAGAATCAAAAGCTCCAAGTGTGGTATCACAGAAGCAGGAAATTAATTTTAAAAAATGATACCATAAAATTAAAGTTTTCTAAGATGAACATGTAGATAAACACAAGGGCATTTTCTCAAGAAGAGCAATAAGGTGATGTCTATGTCATTGGATTTTCTTTTCAAAATGCACTCAATAACAAAATAGTGAGTTTATGCACTCTGGAATAGTGAGTTTTGGAATAGTGAGTTTATTCCGTCTGACTTTAGTGGTATTCTATATAGTGACATGTTCAAATTTATATTCATAGGGCTTCAACTCTTGCTTTGAGTAACTCATATAAGATCAGGAACTCTTCTGAATATAGGAAGATGGCACTACTTATCAAAAATTAATTAAGATTAGCCTTGAGGTGCTTACCTAGTAACTGTGAAATTCTGTGATAACACTTTTTCAAGTCTCTACTGCTTTTTAAAATTGAGAGGTGGTTTGTTGGGGTCCAGTTTAACAAAAATATACATTAAAATGCACTTAGAAAGAGGTATAATATTGTCAAATCAGTGCTAGGGATGTCTCATCTAAGTTCTATATTTAGGATGCCAGATTCAGCAAATAAAATGATGGGTGCTGTTTTGCTGATAATCAGAAGAAACTAGACATCTTGTATCTTATCTGCCAATTCTATGAGAATTTTTCGCATTGCAGTTATTTAGATGTTCAGAGGGATGGAAAAGAGACATTTCAGAAACTACGATTTAGTATACAGATGTTACCAGTGGATGCCCTCTTTTCAACTGATTTGTGCAGTTTTCTGCCATATCAAATACCTCAAAGAATAATTGGGTTAATGTAAAACTATCTGTTATCTTAAACTTCTTTCTGATATTCTGAAAGCCACCTAGAGGTGATATATAGCAATCTAGCTCTGCCAGGGGATATACATTGTTATGAAGGTATTATAAATATGTCAATGTAGTTATTAAATTTATTTTAAGAATAACTATATCTACACTCACCCTAAGACAAGTATGCCTTTTTTTACAAAAGATCAGCTGATATAATTAGTTTAACATAAATTTATTAAGGGGAAACAGCTCTAACTATACACTTTTATTTAGATGAGAATAATTACCATATATATTTTTCCAAGAATAAAGTTGTTCAGCTTTTTAAAAATAGTAAGCATTTTCATATTTTTTCCTCTAAAATATGTTTTTGCTCTCTTTGGGAATGCAAGAAATACAATTTCAGTATCTTTTATCACAGAGACATTATAAAATTTACATATTGCCCAGAAGAATAGTGTATCTTGCCCTGGCAACTGCTTTTGCACTTAAACCCCTCACAGACTAATATGGATACTTCTTCTTACCCATATTCCATGCCTTTTTGGCTTTGGTGAATCTGTTGCTACTAAATCTCATTGAAATTTGCACAAGGGTCTCACTGAATCATTCATTTCTCTACCCAGTGTGTCTGATTATTTCCAGGCTTTCTAATGTTTTCAAGATTCAGTCTTTTCATTAGTACTCATATTGAAACTTATTTCAAATCTTTATTATTTTGCAATTTAAGAGAATGAACAGTGTATATCTTATTAATATATAAAGAAGCAAGAAATTAATATCTCATTAAATATCTGATGAAAACAACATTTTGTAACACAGATCAATAAATTAAAACATATAGCAATTGTTCCTTTGGAGAAAAGCTCTTATTAAATGTCACCTGAAATCATAATGACAGCATTCTAAAATTTACCTTCATTATCCTGTACTGTGAAGTTTGGATTGACAGCAGCTAAACTGAAGAAAAATTTCTGTCCACCTAAGGGGTCATCTTTGTCTACTGCGCTTATAGTCTGTATTAGCTGCAAAAAAGAGAAAAATGCATATTTATCAAACTTCTGTGGGTATAATCTGCTTTACAATATGTAATGTTTTAACATTCAATTTTGTCTAAATTTAAAGGCAGTTGATTTTCTTTCTTGCGCATGTATCTTTATTTTATTCCATCTTTTTTATTATTACTTTGACTTTAACAAAGTCTCTCTCTCTTTCCCTCCCTCCCCTCTCTGCTTCTCTCTGTCTCTGTTTCTTGCTGTCCCTCCTTCTCAATTTCTCCTACATATTATCCATGGCTTCAAAATAACAAATGACAATATCATATTCTTTGCAGTCTTATTAATTTAGATATAGCATTTGACATGAGTAGGTTATTTCATATATATTTAAACATTGATCTGGAAAAGTTTATCTAATGGAGGAAAAATTTAGAAAACTATTGTGATTATGGCTTTTCTCTTTATCAAAAGTAAAAACTATTCGAAGAATGTACAGATTTTATAGATAATACTATGTAAAACTTTTTAAAGGAAAGACTTAAAGATTATGATCTACTTTAAGAGTAATGGTTCACTTGCATTGTCAATAAAATTACATTTTTTAATTCAGTATATATATACCATGGGAAATGGTTATTTTATTTTATTTTTTTTTATTTTTTATTTTTTTTTAAAGATTTTATTTATTTATTTGACAGAGAGAGACAGCGAGAGCAGTAACACAAGCAGGGGGAGTGGGAGAGGGAGAAGCAGGCTTCCCGCGGAGCAGGGAGCCCAATGTGGGGCTCGATCCCAGGACCCTGAGATCATGACCTGAGCCAAAGGCAGACGCTTAACGACGGAGCCACCCAGGCGCCCTGGGAAATGGTTATTTTATAAAGATCATCTCTGATTTATTTTAGGGTAAGAGACAATATAAGAAGCTATCTGGGAACAAAGCATAAAATGTAACACCTTTTACTATAATCAGATCACTTCTTTGAACATACATGATTAATAATATTATACAAATATATATGTAACATATGGCTATGTACTTTTTTGCATATATATCCAATTTGTCCTTAACTTATATGTATAACATTTTATATAATTTTTTGCATATCTTAATATTGCAAGAGAGGTTCAGAAGTTGTTCAATTTGTATACCTATATAAATGGCCAAATTTATGCTTAACTAAAAGGAATATGCTTTACTGCTTTGACTTATTTAACAGGGTGTCGATATTTGATGAAAATATTTGTTACTGTTGTTTTGTTGATATAAAAAGAGATTTCAAGTTTAAAATATCACATAATTATAAAAAAATTAAGGAGTTATTTTAACTCTTCTGTATTCAATTAATTTTCTTTTAAATTATCTTATAAAAATAAAAATGTGATAAATTTTAGCTACTCCCTATTTAATTACAACACTAACCACTTATTTCAAAATAATACAAGAAATATAATTGTATCAAACAAAGATAAATGTTTATCCTCTACGAATAAGCAGCCCCCAAAAATCACTTAAACTTTGAATAATCTTAAAATATATTTTAAAATATAACATAACTATTTAATGAAATTTTAGAGGTGATTTAAGATTAAATAGAAAGCAAGGATTTATTGCTAATGGCTTACCCAGCCAATACAAAACCAAAAATGGTGCATATGTGAAGGAATTTAAGAGAAAAATGTATAAAAAGTGTTCGCTGATGCCCTTTAAGAGGTGTCAATTCAGTTACAAAATCATCCTTGACTGACTTGTTTGTCGAGCAGTCTAAAAGATTTTATTTTATTTTTTTTAAGATTTTATTTATTGATTTGAGACAGAGAGAATGAGGGAAAGAGAGAGAGCACGAGAGGGGTGAGGGTCAGAGGGAGAAGCAGACTCTCTGCCGAGCAGGGAGCCCGATGTGGGACTCGAGCCAGGGACTCCAGGATCATGACCTGAGCCAAAGGCAGTCGCTTAATCAACTGAGCCACCCAGGCGCCCTAAAAGATTTTATTTTTAAAACGTGATTTATAAGAATAAGTTAAAGGGAAAAATGACAAATGAAACAACATCAAGAAAGGTAGAAGACTTAATAAAACTTCTATGTTTCTCTCTATATATATCATTAAGATTAATATGTTAGTATATATATATATATATATATATATGAAAGAAATTTAAAAGTAGAGCTAATGGTCTTTTAAGAAATATAATGTCTTAAAATAAATATGCATTTTCAACTGTGATTACAAATTACAATTTCAGTTTATTTTTATAAACCAAAATAATACATTTCCAAGAACAAAATGGCCACATCTTTGCAAATATCTACAGGAAGTTATAATGGTTTACACAAAAATTCTTAATTAAAATGTTATTTGAATAAAAGATGTTAGCATTGTTGGTTTCAAAATTAGTGATTCACTGATATATTTTCTTTAAGTGTTATAAAAGAAATAAACCATGCGTTGTTCAAGGATCAAGTGTATTTTGTTTTGGTATATGTTTGTTTATTTGTTTTGGTATATATACCACATACATATGGGTATGTACATATACCATATGCATGTAAGATGGTGTTAAAATAGAAAACAGAAGTTGGTAACATGAAGGAGATAAAACCATCTCCCTGGTCTCTCTATATAAGCACTTGTTATTTTATTCCTACTGGACACAAGTTCATTTTGACTCATTTCCAATAAAATAAGTTGCACAATTATGGAGAAAAAAACAAACAAACAAATACTGGTGATGTCCGGTATTCATTTTGAGCATATGAAGAATAGACCCAGATAAGTCATTTATATTTTACCTTCTTAGCTGTTATAAAATTGGTTCATATTTTCACTAGGCTGTTCTAAAATAATCTCAAATCAGCTTGAGGGCTTTTTCAGTGATCATACCATAATGGAGTGTGGGATGACAAATGAATTTTAAGATATTTAAGTAAGAAAACTGGTCACTAAGTTTTAATGTTTTAGGTTTTGCTGTGGGAAGAGTAGCAGTTAGGTAAGTAACTCAACATTGTTCCATGGAAATATGTAAAGGGATATTTGGGGTCTGACAAAGGCCTAGAGCTTAGATACTACCTGTGGGTAAATACAAGCAGAAGTCCTCCCTGGGGAACTCTCTGGGAATCCTGCGGCCCTGCTTTGAAATAGTATTTCCTTCCCATAAAGATGAAAAATTATTAAAATATGCTTTATTGACTGAAGGAGTGAGGCATGCATGAGGGAAAATGAAAGAAAACTGAAACAGCCAGTCTTCTCTCCTCTCCTTTCCCAAGGGACTTCCTGAGGTGGAAAAGATGGGGAGTCAGGTAGCCTAGTGCAGGCACAAGAGGTGACTGTTAATTTACATCAAGTTTAAGTTGCCTCTTTTCCAAGGAGGAAAGTCTTCTACCTTTAGAGAACGGAAGAGGCAGAAAAGAAAGAGGGGATGGCAGTTAACTTTACCTGTCCTCTCATTTTGTCCACACAAATAGATGGAATCATTTCCTATGTCCTTGTTCGAAGTGCTACTTTTTATTTATTTATTTATTTATTTATTTATTTATTTATTTATTTATTTATTTTATCGTGTTCAGTGCTATTTTAAAACAGTACTTAATTCAGAGAAGAATTGAGTGGGTTGAAATACTCTATAAATAACTAAATTACACCCAGACGTCCTAACAAGCTCCTACTTCCCTAGAGGGAGGGGAGAAAGTTAACAAATAAATCTCAAAGAAGGTTCAGTGAAGGACTTTTCCAAATAAACACCTTGGTTTTGCCTGCTGGGCTGTTGTAATCTAGAATTCCATCACTGAGTACCTAACAGTTTAGTTTAAGTGACCATTTATCAGCCAAGAGACCAAAATGGCATTTAACAAACTGATCTTATTAAAAATAGCTACTATGGGAGGCTATTGCACATTCAGCCAATTAGACAAAATTACTAATCATGTTATTCCTATCAAGTTTGTCAAAAGGCTACTTTTTAAATTAAAATTGTCTTTGCTTTTATTATTTTCCTGCAATATGCCAACTGGTTTTTAAAATCCAAAAAATATAAAGTTACTGAACCAGATTTAGTTTATTTATTTTTTTTTTTAAGAGGCATAAGAAAAAAAAAAACACCATCCCTTATTTGGTATATTGTGAATACATTTGGAAATCAGTATTTAAAATGACTCAAATGCTCTGAAAAGATATCTCTTAAAAATCAAATAGAATAACCATAGAGGAAGCTATGCATGCAGCTGTTGTAAAGTGGGTAATTTATCTCTTAGAGAAAAGGCTTCAACTTATACCATGCTGAGCCTGCCAAGCAGAGGACTATTTGGAATGGTATTTTCAGGGCAAACACTGTTTCATTACGAAGTAGGTCGGAAGTAGCTTTGTCATTTAAATATTCCAAATTAAACATTTCCATAACATTTTCAAATAAAAAAAATGAATCCAATGGCAGCAATTTCGCCATTTCAAACAATAGACAGGCTATTGAATTCCTGTTAGAATCTTCAGAAGGAAGAATTTGTGTTATCCCACAACGTAATTTGCATAAAAATGTAACGATGACATTGATGTTTATAAAGAGCATCAAATGATGTGAAAACACAATGCAGTTTTGTGATGGCTACTCTTTCTTTAATAAAACACATTTGATTCCCAATTATTATTTATAACATGCCGCTTCCTTCTGTGAAGATAGCACTCAAACCAATTAGGAGCATTTCTTTCAGCCATATACACTGTAGCTTTTCAAACAACAAAATGAGTCCACTGAGGAAAAGACTTAAAGAGTTATAAACAAAGCTGATGTAGGAAGAATGTTTTAAAGGACAAAAACTAAGTCATGAAGCACTCTTAAGTGTTGCTATAATGATGAAATAAAAGTATAAATTTAAGGAGTGAATCCTGCGGCCCTGCTTTGAAATCATTTGCATACATTGGAATATTGATGCACTCTTTCACTGATCCCATGAATCTGTCGCTGTGTTTCTCCTAACTTCCACCTCCCATCTCTTCTAGCAGGTATCAATATTTACCTAGAGAAACAGCAGAGGTTTTTTTTTTTTTTCCTGGTTTTGTTTGTGAAAAGTTAAAAAGTGAAAGTTTTTTCTTCTTACACCTTAATTTTTGTGGCAACAATAAAATCTTATATTTTCATTAGAATGTCACAAAAGAAATGTGAAACATGCTATAGTGTCATTTAGAATCCTAAAAATATCAGTCTTTTTTTTTTTTATATTACTGGGACTTACATGACCGTTTTTATCTCTGTTTACTTATTCTTCTTAAGATTGGGAAAAGAAAACATTTAACAAGCTGTTAAAATCTTCCAAAGCTTTTAAGTCCTATGGGTGCTCACCTGCCCTGGTCTCGCGTTTTCACATACAAAAGTATCATAGAACACAGCAAATTGTGGGGCATTGTCGTTAACATCCAAAATCCTCACAAAAACAGCCACGCGAGTCATCTCTTTGGGATTGTCTAGAAAAGGCAAAGGAAAACTTTGTTTAGGAAGACACATTTGTGCACCAGATTTCATTTATATAAGCATCTTGTGGATATTAAGTGCTCGCATAAAAATAAGCATCGCGTTCATTCTGCAACATAATGAGCAAATACAATAAAGAAAATTACTACAGAGTCTAATTAAGTAGTCATAAATTCGGTTATTATTGGTCTCCAGAGAACTACTATTATTTTGGAAAATCTTTTTAAAAGCACAATCCAGTGTAATTGAGTTCATATTGTATTTGTGTCCTTGGTCCAAATATGTAAAATAAGAACAAATATTTATTAAATCTTTGTCATGCAGTATTATATTAAGCTTTACTGAGTTTTTGGACGAAGTAATAATTTTAAATAAACTATCAACTTGCCCATGGTCATTAACTCCTAAGTGGTAGTTGTTATGTTACAACTCATCCTCCTGACTACTTTAATAGCGAAAATGTATTCCAATAGCTACTCCGAACTCCCCTTTTGGAAATTTTAATATATAGCTACTAATTTTACAAGTTGGGTGGAAATTTACAGGAAAATATAAGCACTTGAATGTTTCATTAATTTGTACTGGTACCATTTCAACAATCCAGGCTCAATTTTGTATAACAAAATTAGCTCAATAGTAACATATAGTATAATAATTATGATTTTTTTGCTACAAATACTAAAATCAAGAGCATCAAATTTTTCAGATAAAAATATGCATTAAAAATTGTGTTGATTTGTAAATGGAATTTTAAAAATATGAATGTCTATTTAGCTTAGCCTTGGGTAACACCCTTGTATTAGTCAAAATTGCATTATCTCACAAATGGGCTTTTCTAGACACTAGTATTGGTATCTGAGTGTTTTGACATCTTAAATTCAATTTATATTTATCAGCCTTTGTGATATCAAAATCTTAGTCTTTGGTAGTTCAACTTCTGTGTGGACTTCAGCAAAGTCAAACTGAAGATCAATAGAAAAGGAGAAAAGAGGTAATTAGCTAAAAACAAAGCAAAATAAAACAAAAACAAATAACAGATTAAGTGAGGGACAATAGCAATCTTATTAAGTGGCCTCTACTAACATGGGTTATGGATCATACTATTTACCTTTGTGAAATGTATCTGACTTTCTAATTTTATCTATATAATTTTCAAATACAAGGATAAAAAATATTATCATGTACAGATAGGAAGGATATTACTATGCAAAATAATTTATTTCTCCTTTCTCTCCATGTAATTATAATGTTACTAAAATAATGAAGTCAGCACTTTTAAAAATAATATGGGAGAACTGATTACTCAGCAAGGACCTTTACAAGGTTGAGTCATATGAAGGAAGGCAGATAGAATTCTAAATCCATGTGAAGTGTATTTATCTGCCTTTTATTTTTTTTCAAGAGAAACTTTGAAAGGCATCCTCTCTTTAACACTCCTTTCCAGTCTTAGTCTTTTTCACCCATGTGCATTCCATTCTCAGGTTCTGATTTCCCATTTGCTAATGTATTGCTGCCTATTGTTCACTTCTTCCTATGTCAGGTGGTTGTAGAGTCCAGACCCTGGAGTATAACAGAGCTGCTTGAATTCCCAGATTCACCATTCACTCATTGTGTGCCTTTGGCCAATTTACTCCAACTCTCTAATGCCTCAATTTACCCAATAGAAATCAAAATAGAACTTCTAATCTATGGTGTTATTTGAAAAATTAGGTCAGTTAATGCACGAAAACTATCAAAAGCTATTATCAAAGTATTAGTTGGTTGGTAAGCACTCAATACATGTCAACTATTAAGATCATCTTTATTATCACCGTGATACCTTTTTCATTTTCTTACATTACTTGACAGCTTATTCTATGTTACTCCACAACAAAGCTCTCACGCAATAAAAAATACATGTATTAACTAGTTTCCCTACAGTTCATACAGGCCTGAAGCAGACTACATTTGGGGAGCAGTGGAGAAAGGAGAAAAAAAAAGAAAAAAAATCCTATCCCACTCTTTTCCTACCTCCCCTTGTCCTAAACCATTTGCAAATAGCCAGAATTCACCTACAAAGGGTTCACCTACAAATGAATCCACAACCTACCTAGAGCTATGCATTGCTATGGTATGAATAAGAAGGTATGATTCTTCCATATTTTCTAGCAAGAGCTTTTCAGCTAATATAGTTAGTGGACATAGCAGAATATTTTCTTTCAATAGTCTTGACAAATATAACTCTTGTTGGAAGTCAAGAGAGGCAGAACAATATAAGAACAATATCAGATCTAAAATACTGCACTGTCAGTCCATTCCCGGACACAAAATGAAGACTCTCCAGCTTCTTTACAGATAGCTCAAAAAGTCTCTTCAAATGAAAAGCTAAATTCACAAGGATAAATGTGTTTATGTAACATCAGGCCTAGAGTCACCTACTCAAACAACAGTGCTTACACTCATCTTTTTACTGGTAGATGTTGCAGCTCATGTACAAGTAAAAACAAAGCATTCCAAGAAGCGTCATATGGAATGGCAGTTGGCATATTTACCACCTGATTCTCAGAGTCATCTAGGCACACTCTACTATAGCAAGAATGTATCAGCAGTAAAGGATCTTATAATGTGAAAGCATTCCGATGTATCCACAGTCTTTTCCATATCCAAGAAAAGGAAAGCTTAAATGGTTTTCTAGAAATCCTAACCTTAGAAAGATTTATCTTTTCTACCTGCTTAGGGCAAGAATTTCCACTCTCAAGGGCTAGGTATAAATAATGGAGTTCTTTGATCATAAGCTTTATTCTACTGTTCTCAGACTGTATTGCAATGATTACAGTAAAGTTTTCAGATGGGGTGAGAGGAACTCATTAGTTTCTACAACGGATTTCTAAGATCCAATTATGACCTTCATTTTAGATTCTTTATTCTCCAAATGGCATTTAAAAAATATTTTTGAAGAAGAAAAGGAGAAGTTATTTCATGGTATAATGCACTAAATAATTACCTGAGGTAGTACTTGCCGTATGATGTGATATACTGCTGTGGAATGTGGAATTAAACTGTTAGAGGTAGGGCTTGAAAACACATTGGTAAGAAGTGCATTTAAACGTCATTCTGCCCTCTTAGGGCTTGGTGTAATGCACACTTACCACAAACCCAGTGCTTAAAATCTAGTAAAAACAATTTCCTATATGCTGTTTCCCTCTCTCCCTTAGCCCTTTAATACCCAGACCAGCATAATGGGCCTCTGACTGCTTGTGGCTTGGCAGGTAGGAATTTCCAGCAGTTTACTCCATAAATTGATATCACTTAAGGGCAAAAAATAGGTTTAGTTCTTAAAAAGAAGAACATAATTGGCTTAGCTTTTTACAGAATTGTAATTACTTCAGCTAGCTTTAGAACTTAAATTTCTCAAAGTATCTGAAATGGAAAAGGCAATTCCTAACTCATTAGGCTTGAATTAGAATCTTGAATCAAGCAGAGAGCACAAACAACCATGATTCTGGAATGATCAGACTGGACCGTGTCAGGCACATCTAACTGTGGTGATGTGGAGATAGATAATAGAAATAAAAGCTTTCCTTAAAAGAAAAACTCAAAAAAATCTTCAGTTGGCCTTAAAAGGCACAGCCATTTATAACTTACTATGGAAAAACTGGGTCATTTGGATGGTGGAGTTAATCCGTATTTCAGAGCCAGATTTAAGGAGAAAGCTAAGTTTACTATTTTATCCTGAAGCTTTGAATTCATTGTTAATGATCTGTCCAGCCTCATTCCATCCTTCTGAGACTTTTGGCAATTTGGCCCCATTGCTCTGCCTTCCAAATCCTGAAATGGTGGCTTCAGATAACTTGACCTTGATACATGTTTGCGGATTCAGCTTCGTATTTCAGGTCTGGAATTTATAGGCTTAGTTTTCACCAAGATTCAGTCCCTAATTAATGCTTCTTTTTAAAATAGAGTTGCTTTACTCCAGTAAATCACAGTACAGGAATTGCAGACCATGAACACGTTTGCATGAGTGGACAAAGGGGCTTCATTAGCATGTGCAATTGTACCGGGCCTCACTCTAAGAAGGGCCCCATGCTTATTTTAAGGCTCTACCGTTGCCATGTTAAATGTCTTAATCATTTTTTAACAAGAGGTCTGACGTTTTATTTTATAACGGGCTCCATAAATTACGTCACAAGTCCTGTGAATGGGCAAGAACCTTTGCAATTAGAGACAGATATGATTTTGAATACTGGCTTTGCCTGTTATTACTTATATGAAATTTTGTAAATTAGGTGTAGAATTAAGTATTGGATCTAGAAACCGAATGACTAGTTTTAAATCTCAGTTTTACTACTTCTGGCATCATGACTTCGGGCAAGTTACCAAAACCTCTGGAGCCTTAGTTCCTTCTCTGTTAAATAAGGTCAATAAAAATATTACTAGGAGAAAATTAATATAAAATTCTTAGGATAATACCTGGCATAGTGTGCTTAATGTTAGCTATTATTACAATACCTTGGTTTCCTCATCTGTAAAAAGGAAGAAATAATACCTACATACATGTTTGTTGTTAAATGGTACGCACCCACCATTTAGCATAGATTTTAATTTATAGTGCCCATGTAATAAATCTAATGCATTTATTTTTCCCCAAAAGAGGATATCTTTAGTGCCCAATTCTAAATAATCTTTATTAGTCAATATTAAATGTTGATTTGGGATACCTATAACTATCCCTCAGTATATATAGAAACTATTGAAAAGAATCATAGGTGTTGAGAAGCCTTTTTTTTTTTGCTTGAAATCAATGCTTTATTCTTTTTTTTCAAGATTTTATTTAAATTCAAGTTAGTTAATATATATTGTAGTATTAGTTTGAAGACTTTTAAAAGCAGATTAAAATTATAATTCATGCATATAATGAGAAGAAATTATTTTTAATATGAAATAAAACCTAATATATGTTAAATATTATATACATAAAATTCATCTTACTGATTTCAGCAGCTATAACAGTAAGATTGTGCCATTGAGATAGTTCACGGTCAAGTGGCTTTGATGTATAAAGGGATCCGTTTCCAGAATGTATGTTAAAAATCCTGTCAAGGTCAGTGTGGCGATCCAAGGAAAATCTGAACATAGAAAGCAAAGAAAAATACATGGAAGTATTATTGGTTTGTAGGAGAAAATGGTGTAATGGAAACACACACACACGGTAACATGTAATAATTTCATAAGAGTACATATTACTGATGTAGAATGAAAACTGTTTCATTGATTTATCATGAACACATGCACACACACATCAGGAACTCCTCCCCCCCCCCCACACACACCCACCATCTCTACCTTCCTCCTCTTCCCAAGGCATGAGCTGGTACTTTGTTCAGCATTCAAAATGATGGCCTTCTGAATATTTGTTTTATTAAATCACTATCTATTGCCATATTCAACTGACTGGGAAGTATTTTTTTGTTCCACAAAGTAGTTGGCATTACAGATGGTTAGATTACCAACTGACCTTACCTAGGAGTTGAAAATTCTGTTAAGGAATTACTGTAAGGATCAAATGCAAAAAAGCATTCCCAGAAGCAAAGTCTTTTTCATAGTGATGAAATTGGAGCCAACATTAGTTTCAACAGATTAGTTAGGTTATCAATTTATGATGATGTTTAGTAACTTCATGGTATGATACCCATGTAGCTTCAGTTTTTAACCATATGTATCATTAAAAAAATGTATACATTTTAACTAAAGATGTTTTAAAAACAGAAAATTTGGGGTAGGAGTTTTCACACATTTTTACCAAGTCTCAGAAAACAAATAAAAAATTAAAAAATGAAGTCTTAGCTTATGTATAAGAAACCAACTATGCTGCACATTGATTAAAGACATTGTGTTGAGTGTCATTCTAAAGCCTAACACCACGTTTATCAATCAGGTTGTTATAGTTGGGATAAATCCCATTATTTGGGAGATTGTCAGGCAAGGTTTAAGATAGTTATATCCCTCATCAGTCCCTGCCACTTCACAATCCTAGTGGCTTACAAATGCTTTATAGTCCTTGAGTTAGCAAGCATAATCCTCAAGTTATATTTAATGCTCCATATTAAAAAAATAAACAAAGCAAAACAAAGATGACAAGTCCAGGAGTAACATTCAGTAATGGCATATCTTTTCCTAAGCCACAACTGTCACTTATTTTTAGGAAAATTTTATGAAATACTATTTTTAAATTGTGGTTTGTGAGTACTAATACAAAATAATTTTTAAAGTGCCATAAAACTCTTCTCTTTTAATGTTCCAAACCTGTACGATATTTCCAAAAATCAATTGAAACTTACAGTCCCTATTCTGGGTTTTGAATAAATTGCATTTGAAGAACAACTTAAGCCATCAATACAGCTAATTTGATTTTACTTTGGAGGACTGCTTATTTTAGGTTTTATTTTAAATCAGTTCTAACTGGAACAGACCAGTATTTAACAAATCTCCTTAATAAGCTCTAGCCCTCTCTATTAATACAATATGAATTCAGTTTTGCATTCAAACAGCAGGTCTTATCATTCACACATAAGTTTGCAAAACACTGAATCTGTATATCTGGAATAATTCACAAATTCTCAAGTTGACAAAATTATTTTACTACTGAAAGACTCAACATAAATTTACCTCCTCCTTTGAGTGTTTCATGATTACCTAAAGTAGAAGCTTATTTGTCTCCTCCCATCCCAAGTATCTTTTACTGCTCATCTCTAAATGTAGTATCTAAATGTATCATTTACCACATTGTGTTAGGAATTCAACATCAAAATATGAGTTACATTTCAAACAGAAAATCAAACATGAAAAAAACCAAGCATCATTCTTGAAGTATAGTAAGCACTCAATGAATATTATTTCTCATACTGAATCTTCTTCCCTAACAGACTGAGAACTTCTTGAGAAATATGTTTATATCTGATATGGTGATCCACAAATATTTATTAAATGAAAAAAAGGACAACCGAATTCTTTGGTATTTTGGCAAATAAGGTTTCTTATTTCTATAGAAATATGATGTGAAGTTGCAATATGTAAATCAATATAAACATTATTGTCCTTGTTAAATCATTTTATGTGTGTTTTGTCTTATTTCTTACAATTTAGTTTATTTATTTTTTTTTAAAGATTTTATTTATTTATTTGAGAGAGAGAGAACGAGAGATAGAGAGCATGAGAGGGAAGAGGGTCAGAGGGAGAAGCAGACTCCCTGCTGAGCAGGGAGCCCGATGTGGGACTCGATCCCGGGACTCCAGGATCATGACCCGAGCTGAAGGCAGTCGCTTAACCAACTGAGCCACCCAGGCGCCCCATCTTACAATTTAGTTTAAAAACGGATGTCAAAATTTAGAGGGTTATGCAAAATTATCTTAAAGATACAGAGAGATCCTGGTTCTTTTTCAAACATGATATAATTATATTTTCCAATTCTCTATTGGCAAATTATGTCTGCTAATTTTCATTTTCCTTTTTAAGATCATTTCCAGAACAAAGTAAATCCCTTTGATTATTGCATTAACATACATAATATGACTTAAACAATTTATAATATGCCCAGTATTATATTATCTATCCCATAAATACATTGCATTAGTAAAGCTATTTTATCCCTGATTTTATATATATATATATAACCTATAGTTCTATCATTATTAACATCCAAAAATATTCAATTGCATTTTATACATCAGTTAGCATAAATTCAATTATATGACAAACTTTATGGCATAGACTTTGTCATTAATAAGCATTAATTCTGTTACCATATAGTAAAGATAAATGGATTCTTTCCTTAGACTTGCATTCTGATTAAATATTTCCTTTTTGTTTCAAAATCCAGATATATTTTGCCATATAATAACCATCGGTCTATAAGAGGATGCAAAATCTATTTCTTTGCGAGGAGAATTTCTTTATATAGCCACTTTATAACACCACTGGATTTAAGTTGAACTCTTTTTTTAAAAATATTATATTTAATTTTAAAAAGGCCACTTTAAAACCAGGAACACAGCACACAGCCTGTTATAGTTACTTAGGAGCTACACCAGGAAAATGCTTGGAAAGTATTGAATGGGTAAAATTAAACATGTGTATTGGTTATATAAAAGCTTCAAAGGAAAAAAAATATCTGAGCAATACAGCAATTTCAATGAAGACAAACGGACTTGGGAAAAGGCAATTATGGGGAAGTCGTGCTGGCAGCTGGGAGCTGTACATGATTACCATATATGTAACCTGTGATGCTCTATGTGAATATAAGAAAATATTTAGGCAATTTGAAACATGGATGGACCTAGGGAGTATAAAGCTAAGCGAAGTAAGTCAATCAGAGAAAGATAAATACCATATGATTTCACTCATATGTGGAATTTAAGAGACAAAACAAATGGACAAAAAGAAAGAGAGAGAGACAAACCAAAAACAGACTCTAAACTATAGAGAATAACAGATGGTTACCAGAGGGGAGGTGCATGGGGAATGAGTGAAACAGGTGATTGAGATTGAGAGCACACTTATCTTGATGAGCACTGAGTAATATATGGAACTGTTGAATCACTATATTGTACATCAGAAACATAAAACACTGTATGTTAACTACACTGGAACTAAAAGAAACATAAAAACAAAATAAAAAAGAAAATATTTAGATAAAATTACATAAATCAAATGCTAATTTTAATATATATGAAATATGACTTCACTTGAAGATGTGGCAGAACCTATAGCACTTTTAACCTTAATGTGAGTTAGAGTCACATGGCATACAAAATTAGAGATTCTCTACATTCTGCTGTTGTATTCTTAGGAATCAGAGAAGAGTGTGCTTGGAAATTGTTAACCATCATTTAAACCCTTACTTGACTGGTCCATGTGGAACAAGGGGGAGACAAAATTAACCTGTTGAGAATAGGGAAATGAATGAAATCCAAAACACATCATGCACTAACATTTTAAAATGAACAGTCATTTTGATGGTCAATATTATATATAGATATCTGTATTTCTTTAAAATGATAGACCAAATGTCAATAAAAACTTTTGAGTCCTTCTCATTTGTATGTTTATTACATCCCATATATTTTTAGGCTGCCATAAGAAAGCAAAGCAAAAAAAAAAAATGAAATTACTATGATCTTTCTGGAATGCTTTAATATTTTTTAAAATATTTTTTGATACAGCCAAAACAAAAACAACAAACAAAAACCTTCCCTTCTTTGATGGTAGGAGTATAGGGGAGTTTCTAAAATGTAATATAACTGCATTGTAATATTGTTGTAATTATATTCTTTTAACTGTTACAACTTTCAACTTAACATATCCTTTAATAACTGAAAGCACAAATAACATGATTTGGTTACACTGTAAATGCACAGCTGACACAGTGTCCCTTTATCTGTACCCAGGTCAGAACAACAAATACCTTAAAGAAAGAGACAGATGATACAAGCTAGGTTTTAGGCTAAAAGGCATGATTTAAACTGGACCAAATGATGAAGCTGTGCATGCCTTGCCCCAAAACATTCAGAGACAATTTACTTTAAACACCTGTGCTCTTCAAATTTTTGTACAACTCATGGAAAGACTCATATATTTTAATGTATTAAATGCTATAATTAGATTTTCATGATCTCTATATTTATTTTAATTCCCATTCTTTCATCTGAAACATAGGCATACTTACCTGATGGGGCTAGAAGTAGAATCTGGGTCCCTTGCCATCACAGTACCAATGATCGTCCCCACTTCAATATCTTCATGAACTTCAAACAGGTAGGAGGATCTGCTAAAAATAGGAGGTTCATCCACATCTTCTACAGAGATTTTTACAATTGTTGTATCTTTAAATGGTCCCAGGTAATAAAAACGTGGATCCACATGGGTATTTTCTGCTTCAACCTTCAGAGTGTAAAGTCTTCGGCTCTCATAGTCAAGTGGCTGTATATATAAATAAATCATCAAATTAGAGTGAGGGAAATTGGACTATGTTCTTTTCAAGTCACAGTGTGATTTTTAAAGCCTGGTTGAGTTCTGTCAGGTTGTTCAGTGTAAATAATTAAAAGTAATAAAAAATTGTAATACGACCTTTACATTTCGGATAGGGTTCAATTTTCATTTTATGTATTCAATGCATAATACTTCAGAACATAGGAAAATTAGATTTTGAATCTTGGACAAATTGGAAAGGATATTAAAACCTATCTCATAATGTGTGACTCATTATAAAAAATGAGCTGGGAGACTGTGTGTGTTTACGTGTGCATGTGTGTGGGCTGAGGTATTGGCTGCTGCTTAATGTTTGTAAGCAAAAAATTCAGTTATCTTTTTACATTTATGTTGTGATTATTTCCATTCAGTTTAATGGCAAGGTACTACATAAACTATAAAATTTTGAAGAGTAATATAAAACTTTCAACAGTTGTAGGAAACATTGAAGATAAGGAAAGCCTTGAGTAAAGAGAACAGACAAAAACTTTGATAGCAACTTGGTAATTAAGTTACATTATGAAACAAAAAAATGGAACTTAAATATTGATGTAGTGTAACTGTCACAAGTATGAAATCAAGCTCCTCCCCTCACTCTTCTAAAATGTATGCTTTGTTAACAGAAAAAAGACATTGTTGATTCAGATTCCTTCAACCTTCCTTTTTTTTTTATCTAATAAGCAGTAGATTCTACTTGCATTACTATTACTTTCCAGGCATGAAAAACAACAAAGAAGCTGCTTCCTCCTTTGCTGGTCACTGTCCATTTAAAAACATTTGGTAGGAGCGCCTGGGTGGCTCAGTTGATTAGGCGACTGCCTTCGGCTCAGGTCATGATCCTGGAGTCCTGGGATCGAGTCCCACACCGGGCTCCCTGCTCAGCGGGGAGTCTGCTTCTCCCTCTGACCCTCTCCTCTCTCATGCTCTCTCTCTATCTCATTCTCTCTCTCAAATAAATAAATAAAATCTTTAAAAAAATAAAAATAAAAAAAATAAAAACATTTGGTTGCGTACCTTGGCCTTGGCAACTGAATCTCTGGAAAGTTTTGTGATTACTCAGTGTTTCAGTGGTTACTTCATGCAATAGAGTTTTTAGCACATTTCAATATGATCTAACTTTTATGGGACCTTAACTTTTACGGGACCTTAATTTTTTCTTATACTGGTGGTACTGACTCTACAATAAAAAAAAAAACTAGTTACTTTTAAACTGTAACACTGAGCATATATTAGCAGAAAAGTTTAATTTATATAGCAGAAAGGAAAATGTGAACAATTAAATTATCTTTCAAAATATGTTGTCTCTTTATATTAGCAGCTCTAATTATTTCTTCATACATCTGGATAGATGGCATGCTACTTTTTATGCCTCCAACTGGGATGATATATTGCCATTTTTAGCTATTAACTGCTTTTTCTTAAGAAAACAATGTTATTATGGAGGGGCTTTTATTCACAAGACTCAGAAATGGAGTCACACATCTATTAATTTGCCTTTTAAATTTTGTAAGAACTCAGGTTTCATGTTTCAATCAACAAAAGCACTTGGTCAAAATGTCCAAGGAGAACTTTGGCTTTGTGTTTCTCATACTTGTGCACAATATAAATCACATTTGGACTGATAGTGACGTCTCCTAATGGATAATGCCTGAGGGGATAGCACATAATGAAATCTCTATTTGCTAAATGGGCAGGTGCTTATTTAAACTGATGCTGTAAACCTTTTTCACAGTTATGATGCCTTCCTGTGTGTCCTTCTCAGTTATGATGTCAAACATATCAGTCCCATCACCGTCAATAATTCGGTATTCTACTTCTGCATTTTTCCCAGTGTCAGCGTCAGTTGCTTTTACGCTCCCAATGGCTGTGCCAATTGGGGAAGACTCAAGAACTCGAAGGTGAATGGTGTCTGCAAAATATATAGAAGAGGGGGAGAGAAGAGAGAGAGAGAGAGAGAGAGAGAGGTTTCTCAATAGAATATTCAAAGGTAAATTGTGTATGAGAAAACATTATAAATCTTAAGCTCTACATCGATGTTGACTGATTAATGAGTTGAATACACATGGTATGGATAACACGAAATTAAGGTCTAAGAATGGAAAAAGTGGCATTTGGGAGGCTTGGGTCTGTGCATATTACAAATACTGAGTACCAATCTCTAAGAGTGTTAAGAATTCTGGTTTGAAAATGAGCACATTGTCTTTTATTGCATTTGCACAAATAACTAGAGATCAGCTTTGAGTGCAGAGAGGTACCTGTGTTTGCTTATACAATCACAACAAACCCCAGAATATACAGTGAATATTTATATTTAACCATTTTCCCTTTGTTGTATTTAGTTATTAACTACTCTTATGTTATTTGAGCTAAAGGACAGAACATTATGAAATTCCCTGAAATCAGCTGTACTGGGGAGGAATCCTCTTTCTATTTGTGACAGGAGAAACAAAGTATAGTCTGTAGGAGAAATACAAAGAGGCCCTTTATAGTGTCGCTGTGAAAACACTCAATTCTGACAAATTCCTCTCTATTCCACAGCAAAACAAGAATTTAGCTAAGCTCCTAATGCACCTAGATGAGCTTTCAGGGGGAACAATCTCTACTGCTAATGAGATTTATGTTCTAGCCCCTGATCATAAACTACGTATTACTGACAGATTAATCGACCTGAAGCACACTTCTGATTCATGCTCATAAACCCTAAGTAATTCTCCTTAATATACACAGTAAAGCCCAGACCTCTTAGCTAGTCATGCTCTTGCCTGAGTATATCTTTCCCAGTGTATTTTCCTTTAGTCACTTCTATGAAAGATTTGCACCAAACTGGACTTTTCAAAGTGTTCTTGTCAAAATTCAATTTCCTAAATTTCTCTCTCTGTTTCTCACACGTCATTTCCCCTCACATAAGATTCTCCCCGCATTATTCTCTTGTAATCACAATGCAATTTACCAAATCTGAGAAAATGGCACTGTTACAGTGTTACAGTAAGCGTTTGGGGGCTGTGCTCCTCAAATTTCATATATTGATGCCCGACCCCCATTCAGTACCACAGAATGTGACTGCATTAGGAGACAGGGTCTTTAAAGAGGTAATTGAAGTAATTAAGGTAAAACGGGATCATTAGGGTGGGCTCTAATCCAATATGGCTGGTGTCCTTACAGGAAAAGGAGATCTGGACACAGGCAGAGAGCGGAGACCATGTGAAGACACAGGGAGAAGACAGCCATCTAGAACCCAAGCAGAGGCCTCAGAAGACACCAACCCTGCTGATCTTGAACCTCAATCTTAGACTTTTAGCTTCCAAATCTGTGAGAAAACAAATTTCTGTTGTTTAAGCCACCCAATTATGGCAGCCCTAACAACCTAACACAGGCACCTCTATCTGCTCAGTTTGGAAAGTCATTGCCTAGGAGACATCAGTAAGACTCGGCTTCCACTACACCCCAGTTAATCACGAGCCTGTTCTTTTTTTTGTTTGTTTTTACATTTTCCTCTCCATCTATTTTTGGTAACACACTATTAAAAGCAGCTCTCGACTCATTCCTTGGCTACTGTCCTGTTGGCTCTCTACCTTTGCTGTTTCTTCTAGAAATCCCTGTCCCTGAATATTCAGATGGCTCTCACGTTCTCCAGATGACTGCTCAGTTGTGACCTCCTCAGAAGCTTTCATCAATAACCTTACTGAAAATAACCTTATTGAAAATAACACTCCCAGCCATTCTTCATATTACTTGCAATAGCTACTCATTATATTATTTACTTATTTATTCATATGTACCATGAAGATGTAATGCGAAACAGGGACTTTGTATTTTTCTGCCATTGTTTTCTCGTTCTGTTTCTTTGAATGTAGTAGCCACCATATACTGATTTGTGTATTGGACAAATGAGAAATTTTCTAACTTGTCTACCAGCAACTATACTTAACTAAATCCAATCAAATCTCAGATACTCTCATTATACACGGCAGCCATAGTATCCTTTTGAAAACAATGCTCTTATGGATAATTATCCAGAGCTTCAAACTTCAAACTTAAAGTCCCATTATACTTAAAATAAAACATACATAAGCTGCTTCTCCATAAATTGGCTTCTCTGTCTTGTCATCCTTTCTCTTAATTAATACTCTCTACAACACTGTTGTTTTTTGGTTTTTTTGGTTTAGGTTTTTCCAGTATGCTTTTATTAGTTTGATTTTCCACACAACTCTTTGCCTGGCAACCTCTGACTCTTCCTTTTGAAAATATCTGTTTCATTATACTTCTATCACAGAACATCACCAACTCAACCTATTTACTGCAAGAACATTCTTTAAAAAATTAAATTTTACAGAAGCAGTACCTTGATAAATTGATTTATTATACTGTATCAGAAATAGCTTTTCTAAAATACAAAAATAATATCACTGCTCTACTGAAAGCACTTATTAGTGATATTAGGATAGTTTTTTTTTTTTAATTTCATTATTTACATTATAACATCTATAAAAGTTGCTTTCTGTTAAAATTTTCAATACCACGATTATCTATTCTCAGATCTAGAGTATATGTGAAATATAGCCCTAATAATGCTTTTTTTAAAATTAATGATTATTTAACTAGACCAAGAATATGGAATATTTAGCAAAATAAATAATAATAATATGAAAGATTTGATTGATATATATATATATGAGACCTGCACAAACCATCTAGAGAATACAAATTTTTTTTGAAGCGGGCATGAACCATTGAATCCCATGAACCATTTGATCAAGAATTAAATTATTAGACATGTTTGAATAAATTTTAACAAATCAATATCAACTAAATTATCTGACCATGCTACAATTAAGGCAGAGGTTAGTATGAAAAAGATCACTCCAAAATACTCATATTCTTGAAAAGTTAAAAGAAAATTAGAAGTAATTCCTATGTAACTGATGGTTCAAATAAGATACAAATATAGAGACCTAAATAATTGAAAAATACATGAAAAGAAATTAAAACATGGGGCAGAGAAAATAATTCTACTTAGAGAAGGCAATTTACAACTTTATGTGTTTTTATACAAAGAAAAGACAAGCTGAAAATAATAAGTTAAGCATTAAACATAAGAACTTAGAAAAGAAAGACATAATATCCATCAAAGAAAAAGAAGGAAATAATTAAGATAAAAACAGAAAGTAATCAAGTTGAAAACAAATATACAAACAAGAGAATAAAAATACCAAAAGTAAGTTTTTTTAAAGCACTCACAAAATAAATATACATGACAAAATGGTTCATGAAAGGGGAGAAGGGGCAAAAAGTATTAGGAATTATTTTAAAGAAATGCAACTACAGAAAATGTAGTGATTTAAAAGATTAGAGAGTATTATGAACACTTATATGTCAATAAAATTAACTAGTTAGCTAGACTGGTAAATGTCTAAAGATAATTAAAAATATACCAAAGCTACTAAAAAGGAAATTAAGTTAGATTTAAAATATGATTTAATACATGATTAAATATCATTTAATATATGATAGATGATTTAAAATGATCTACCCTCTTAAATACTAGCAGCTCAAATATTTTTTAAAGATTTTATTTATTTTTGAGAGAGAGAAAGAGAGTGGGAGGGGCAGAGGGAGAAGCGGACTCCCCACTGAGCATGGAGCCCGATGCAGGACTAGATCCCAGGACCCTGGGATCATGACCTGAGGCAAAGCCAGACGATTAACTGACTGAGTCACCCAGGTGCCCTTAGCAGCTCAAATATTTTTAAGGAACATTCATGAAGCAGAAAATTCCTTATTTTCTCTTCTTATGTAAAGTCTTCTGGAGAAAAGAAAAATGAGGACTCTTTCCCAGCTCATTATGAGATCAGTAAAACCCTGATACCAAAACCAGACAAGAGTCCAGTGATTATATAGAGTGGACTAAAATTCAAGATCCACCACACCTAACTGTATAACATTTAGTAAGTTCATTTTTAATTTTTGATTCACCATCATTTATATTAAGTTTAGTTTTGGGAAATGGTATTTTAATCACTTTACTATTAACTAATTCCAATTTGGATTTCACCAGCTTTTCCAAAGCTTTTTCAGAGAGGGGCACCTCGGTGGCTCAGTTGTTGAGCGTCTGACTCTTGATTTAGGCTCAGGTCGTGATCTCAGGGTCAGGAGGTCGATCCCATTTGGCTCTGTGCTCAGTGTGGAGTCTGCTTGAGATTCTTTCTCTCCCTCTCTCTCTCTACCTCTCCCCAACCCCCTCAAAAAATAAAGGAGGAAGGAAGGAAGGAAGGAAGGAAGGAAGGAAGCCTTTTCAGAGATCCTACTTTGCAATTGGTTATCATGTTCTTTACTCCCTCCAATCTGTGAGAATTTTTCAGTTTTTCCTTGTCTTCTTTTAAGGAATACTAGTCAGTTACTCTGTAAAATGTCTTTCAGTCTGGGTCTGTTTTATATTTTCTCATGATTAGATGGAGGTTTTGTATTTTTGTCAACAGTATACAGAAGTGATCTGGTCTCAGTGTATCATATACCAGAAAGCATATGATGTCTTGATCACTTGGTTAAGAAGTTGTTTCTGTCAGTTTCTTCCCTTATTAATAAGTAATTTTTTAAAATAATTAATGCATATCTTGGGAGATATACCTTAAGATTATGCAAATATTCTGTTTCTCCTCAAAAATCTGCCCATGAATTTTAGTACTGATCAGTGATCTTAATAATTAATACTGTGGTTTTCTAATGATGATTTTCTATTTTGTTGTTTCTTTTCACATTTACTTCTTGGAATTCTCCTGAAAGGAAAAGCTGCTCTTTCTTCCCATTTGTTTATTTATATTAGTATATATTTTCATCAGTATGGACTCAAGGACATTTTCTTTTATACTATGTCCTATATATCGTTCTGTGCAATTTCTTACAGGTTTCGTCAGTGAGTGATCTTTTAGGTTGTTTACGATGCCTTTTCAACATGCCTCCATCACTTTTTTTTTAAATTAATTTCTACACCCAACATGGGGCTTGAACTCACAACCCCAAGATCAAGAGTCAAATGCTCTACCAACTCAGCCAGCCAGGTGCCCCATTATTTTTTTTTTTTTTTTAGCACTTCCTTAATATCTGGCATCACAAAATGTTACAGGTTCATCTTATATTTTCTGTGACCAAGCCCTAAAGTCGGTTATATCTCAAAGTCCTAATTCCTTTTAATAGAGATAGAACCATAATTTTGAATATAATGTAAATATAATGTAGTATTCAAAACTTATAATAAATGGAATAGGTCTAGTGTCATAATATGCAAATGTGTTAAAAAGCTAGAAGGAAGGTAACTATTTGTATTTGAAATAAGAAATCTAAAGATATCTTTGACATAAACATAAAAATAACAGTAATTTATTGTCTTTTAACTTGTTGATTGATTTTTGTTTTGAAAATAAAATATCTGTATCCTTCAAAAGAAATTTATTTTTTTTTATTTTTTTAAGATTTTATTTATTTATTTGAGAGAGAGAGAGAGAGAAACAGCATGAGAGGGGAGAGAGTCAGACGGAGAAGCAGGCTCCCCGCAGAGCCGGGAGCCCAATGCGGGACTCGATCCCAGGACTCCGGGACCATGACCTGAGCCAAAGGCAGTCACTTCACCAACTGAGCCACCCAGGCGCCCAAATCCTTCAAAAGGAATTTAGATGCTATGATTTATAATATTAATGTTTAAGTTTTCACAGCATAAGGGAAAATCCTGTATTGTAATAGAAAAAATTATTTCATAATGTTATTATAATATTACTATAATATTAAAACTGATTTTATAAATTCACACTTAGAAAATAGCTGTACATTTTTATTTTAATCGCTGTCTCTGAAAAGGTCTAGAATTTTATTCCACTAGCATGAAACACCACCCTAATGCCCAAACACTGGTCACAAGTGTTTTCTTTAGTATAAACTAAATTTTCTTGGAGATTTGATATTCTAAATTGTAGGAATGGAAAGGAAAGTAAGATCAGTATTTCCTCAGACAGAACTTGAGATATCAGATTAATGGGATCATAGAAAAACACAAAGGTCAACTTGTTACTACTGTCCATTGTTTTGAAAATTTAATCAACAATAATATAGTAATTCATTGATTAAAAATTATTAAATCAGGCTTCTGGCAATGCAAGCTAGATAACTCAGTTCAACTGAAAAACAATAACTGTGGATCATAAATTGAGCTAGAAATATACATTCAAAGGTATTTAAAAAAGTACAAGCCCCAAATTGATGGAAAATGGGAAACTACAAAAGTAAATAGAAAACTGAAGTCAGCTTTTGGCCTGAGGATATTTGCTATTTCCATAACATCGATCATTATTTTTATGGCCTCTTGAAGAAAGGAGGACATATATCAACCTCCAAATCATCCACAGACTAATTATACAACAGCAACTAGTCTCCACAATAAAGTAGGACTTGTGTTTTTCATGGAAACATGGTCTAGACACAAACCACCCCTCACAACATTTTACACTCACACTATGGGTTCAAATGAACCTAAAGAATGCTTTTACAGACCTAAGAGCTTTCACCGCTAGGGGAGAGAGCTGACACTATGGCTTCCATCAACACAATGGTAGAGGATCATCAGGCAGTCTACAGTGACTTCAGGGAGAGTCTGTGTATGGATGAGAAAACCACTGAAATTATGCCACCTGGGAGGACCTTTCTTCACTACCACTTGCCACACCTTTGTTTTTAAAGTGCTTTTTACAAAAGGGAGACCTTAAGACAAAAGACATTATAGCTCCATGAAAATACAGTTGTAAATACTTGGCTCATAAAGACACAAAGGAAGGAAAATGATGGAGTTAGGTGCCATAAGATATAGGACAACATATCAAATGCCTCTGGGCGCCTGGGTGGCTCAGTAGGTTAAGCGACTGCCTTCAGCTCAGGTCATGATCCTGGAGTCCCAGGATCGAGTCCCGCATCGGGCTCCCTGCTCAGCAGGGAGTCTGCTTCTCCCTCTGACCCTCTTCCCTCTCATGCTCTCTATCTCTCATTCTCTCTCTCTCAGAAAAATACATAAAATCTTTAAAAAAAAAATGCCTCAAATGCCTGTTGAGATCCAGACACGTGCACACACACACACACACACGGATACACACACATACATATATATATATTCATATGTACTTATATGAATATACATGTTCTTAGCAAATAGTCCTTTAATATTTTAATGGAATATTTTATCAACAATCTTTACAAATAAGCTTTTGAAATTTACTAATGAAAATTAATTCAGCCCTTCCAGAAGTTTGCAGGTTTCTATGCCTTGATTATGATAAGATTACTTCTTTGAATTAATATTGTAAGTTTCCTCCTTTTCCTTTATGTTTCAGAATAATTCTTGAACTACAAAATATTAAGTCATATCTGTATATTAATCAAATTATTTTATTGCTAAAGACAGCTTTAACCTACATGGGAGTGTGATGACACAGAGATGTGTTAATTTCCAACTTTATCCTGCAAAGGTTGCTCTTTAATTTCCTTCTAAACTTTAGTTAAAAATTTTGAGCCAATATCTTTTTGTTTATCTACAACAATTCTCAGCTCACACACACACACACACACACACACACACACACACACACACACAAACTGTTTCTAGAACTTTAATTTACAAGTAAATGTAAGCCAATAATTTAGCAATCTTTAGTAAGGGAAAGAAATCTAAAATAAGACAAATGATTAACAAAGCATTAAAAAAAAGGCTGATAAATCAATCTATGCTCCAATTAACAACTTCTATAAATAAAAGACAATATAGAGAAAGTGAAACATGTTACAAATAAAGAGAATAATTTCATATCGACAAACATAGTATCTCTAAAGATCCATAAGAAAAGGCAGATAAGCCATTGGAAAAACTAGTCAAGGATATGAACAATGAACAGTTTATAGTAGAGGAAACAAGAAAGTCAACCAAAAATATACTGGATTTTAATCAAGCAAATGCAAATTAAGGCCATGATGTGATACCATTTTATACCTACTAAACTGACAAAAATTAAAGCTGACAAAACTAAGTATTAAAAGTATGTGGTATAATGGGAACTATTATGTGGAGCTGATGGGTGTTAAATTTGGCACAATGACTTTGGGAAATGTATTAATTAGCTAGGGTTGCTTTAACAAAGTACAAAAAACTGGGTGGCTTAAAACAATAGGAATTTGTCTTACAGTTCTAAAGCCTAGAAGTCTGAGCTCTAGGTATCTGGCAGGGCCACACTTTTCGTCATGGCTATAGGGAAGAATCCTTCTTTCCCTCTTCTAGCGTCTGGTGTTTGCCAACAATCCTTGGTGTTGGTTGGCTTGTAAGCACATCAGGTCCGTTACATGGCTGTCTTCTTCCTGTGTCTCCCCTGTGTAAATGTCTCTATGTCCAAATTGCCCCTTTTTATAAGGACACCAGTCATATTGGATTAAAGCCCTAACCCTAAAGACCTCCTTTTAAATTGATTACCTCTATAAAGACCCTATTTTTATATAAGGGCACATTTTGATGTACTGAGGTTTAATAGTTAAAAATATGCTTTTTAGGGGCAGCTGGGTGGCATAGTTGGTGGAGCGTCTGACTCCTGGTTTCAACTCAGGTCATGATTGCAGGGTCCTGAGATCCTGCCCTGTGTCCTGTGTCAGGCTCCACACTCTGCAGAGAGTCTGCTTGAGAGTCTCTCTCTCTCCCTCTTCCTCGGTCCCTCCCTCACTCGAGGTCTCTCGCTCTTTCTCATTCTAAAATAAATAAACAAATCTTAAAAAAAGAGAAAAAATATTTTTTAGGGGATGCAATTCAACCCATAACAAGAAACAATATGGGATTATATAATGTGAAGTTAAATAGTAGCATAAACAAAATCCAGAAATGTGTATGAGAATAGTTGCAGAAATGCCATATGGAATTACTATTTATAAAATGAAAAAAAAAAAGAGAGAGAGAGAACCCAAATGTCAGACAGCATGAAAATAGGTAAATAACTTTTTACATAACACACATTCCTACATAATTCAAAAGTGAAAACTGTGAGCTATAGTTTTGTGGGAAAAATATGGATGAATGTTAGATACATAATAATAAGTGGAAGTAGGCATATATCAGATAATTATATACAGTATGATATTATTTTCACAAGCCATAAACAATAAGAAAGCAAGAATGTGTTTTCAGTGATACATAAGTGATATATGTACATTTATAAATAATCTCTCCATATATACATAAATATATATATCAAATAACATTAAATTTGAGGAGCATACATTTAATGCAATCTATTTTTAAAGTCTTCATGATGATTTAAAGTGGTACTACATATATTCTCTTGTAATTATTATACACTATGTGAAAAGTTAAAGCAAACAAGCAAACCCATTTACACCACAAATAATTGTCAAGTCAAGCATCACTTAAAAGTGTTGGTAGTGTTCCTAGCACATCCAGTAACAATTATATATAACAACACAAAGAAACATGAGTATCAGAGGAACACAAAAGCAAAGCATGAAAAAGCAACGATAATAAAAAATTCCAAAAGCAAAAAAACGAAACAAATAAAATCCTGTAGCTAAATCAGATCAGCAAAACATTTAATGTGGAGACATCACATAAAAAAAATTTTAAAATATATTCAGTGTGCCTTAAGAAGTAAAAGCGGTAATAAAAATCTCACCAGAGAATATAAAAAGTGGCTGGGCTTTTTTGATATAGAGCCAAATACAATAAATAGATATTTACAATATAATAGTTAAAGTTAAAAAATAGTGGATAGGCTAAACTGAAGATATATAATCATCCAAGGAGGGAATTTGTGAGCTAGAGGATAAATAGAAGGAAGTACACACAACTGAAAACTAATATTTAACTGTGGGGTTGAAAAAAAAAAAAAAGACATGGATTAAAATGTCAATGGACCTTTCAAGGTAACCCCTAATGCTAGAAAAATATTGAGCAATGTCATCAAAATTCAATGATAGAATTATTTTGGACCTCGCCAGCATATTAATCAAGTGTGATAACCAAATAAAGGCAGTTTTAGACTCAGCAAATTTCTCTCCCTTTGGGCCTTTTTAAAGAACCTAATGAAGAATGTATTCCAGGAAAATAAGAGGCTAAATAGAGATATGGGAATATATGAGACCTAGACAGCTTTGTATCCAAATTACAGAAGTGAAGAGGGAAAGTCTGGGATAGCAGGATTTCCTGAGCTATAGAGACTAGCCACCCATATGGGAATGGGACTACTGAGGGCTCTAGGTGTGCAACCCTGAAGGCTGGCAAAAAGAAGCTGAATGCTGTAGGGCTGCTCACTGACAAATGCTGAGCAGCTGTGCACACAATACATTAAAAGTACAAAGCTATAATATCTTGGAAAAATACAACTTTGCTAAAGAGGATCTCTAATATTCAATAGTTAAAATTATTGCATGGGGAAATCAAATGTCCGGGTTTGTCTCTGAGACACTTGAAAGCCAGGGCATGCTCCAGCAAACATTTTGGCACAAAAGATCAAAATTTTACATAGTTAATAGTATGGTATTTTTTGCATACTTTTTTTTGATAAGCTCATTTTGAAAATTGCTAGGTTTTTTAGACAATTAAAAAATCTCTATATATCTAGTCCTTCTATGAAAATGCTGCTGGGACAGAAAAAGAGAGACTGAGAGTGGTGGATATAAAAGAAATTTAATCACATATTTAAATTTGCTAAGATAACTGATAGAGAAATGGGGAAGAAAAAAAACACATATAATTACATCTGGGGAAAATAAGTTGAAATGTTATTGAGCATCATTTTTATCAATGGTAAAAGGAAGTCAAAGGTAATATATAAAAATATATCATCAAATAATAAGATATTGCTTAAGGAATTGTAGCTTAACCTAGATGAACTAAAAAAACAAGTTTAAAGTTGTTTTCTGTAAGGGTTAGAGCTACAGGTGAGGAATGGAAGAGGTAGCTTGTTTTCCTTTTTAAAAAAAATCTATAAACTTAATACTTTGATGCAAAATATTTTTAAAAAAATAAATAGAAAATGTTCCTGGTATTAGGGATTATCAGTTTCTGGTGAAAGGATTCCATATCATGGATCTTCTTTTAACAGAACAAGCAAGAACAAAAGAACAAAACATTTTATTGTTTCATTAATTTTACTGTCACATAGATTTCACTGAGTCTTGTCTCCAGGAATTTGTTCTCCCACTTTTTATTTTTAGCTTGGACATTTTTGAGATTGCATGTATTTTTAGGCACATGCTTAGATTCTGAAAATCTGTCTGCTTT
This sequence comes from Callorhinus ursinus, assembly GCF_003265705.2. Lineage (NCBI taxonomy): Eukaryota > Metazoa > Chordata > Mammalia > Carnivora > Otariidae > Callorhinus > Callorhinus ursinus. The sequence goes on along the minus strand of NW_027397065.1, from coordinate 73,863,897 downwards.
AAACTTGTCATTATAGTTCTGGTCAAGGATCCAAAATTATTTATCACTTCATTTTATTTTGTGGTTGGTGCAGGGTTTATCTCCATTGCAGTGTATTTCTTTTTGAGGAGAGTAGCCATTATCTGTGTTAATTTTTAGTACCTTCTGAGACTTAAACAGGAAAGCAATCATGTTCCATTGGTTCATATTATAATAAGCCTAAATTTTATATATATATATATATATATATATATACATTTTATTCCACAGTAATTTGTTGGAAGGAACACACACACACTCACACACACATATAGTAGGTGAGTTGTGAATGTTTGTGTACATACATGAACATACATATATATATTTATCCCTGAAACATTAATAAAAATATTTTCAAGGTGTCTCATACTTTCCAGAAAAGTCATGATGAAGATTGAGCCCATTCATCAAAATGGTATAGATTTAATTCTCTGTTAAGTAATTCAAACAGCTATATTATAAAGATACATATGTTTTATACACACATAAAATACACACATTCATAATTATTTTAACTATATGGCAACTTCAGTAATTAATTTGTTCAAGAAGTATTTATTCAGTACCCAACATATATAATTTGATAATGCTTTCTCTGGAATTATGTTTATGTTCATAAATCTATTTAGGGAGATTCATTTGGTCTATTTCAAAGTTAATAGACTGCATTTCTATATTTTAAATGTATGAAAGAGCTATTCATTCACATTTCTTAATTCATTTCTAAGGGTAGTCTATTGAACACAAATATCTTAGTTTGTCAAACAAACTGAAATTACTTTCACTAAGCGCCTCCAAGGGTGTTTACCATATAGGGGGAGCAGCAGGAGGGGCATCAGAAAGGAGACAGATTGTTATGCATACGGTGACAAAAGCAAAGTAGCTCCTGTCACCCGTCTTATGTTCCATTTTTCCTTAAAGACATCTATTTGCATGCTCCTTATTTTTTATCTTACAGTTGATGGAGCTTTAATTATGTGGTATGCTTTCCTATCAATTCCAATTTATAGTTGTTTTAAATTCATTCCCAGGTGTCAGATTGAATCATTTGCTTCTCTTTTAATGTTTAGAGCAGATAAATGTTTTTTCCTGGTGAGTATGTTCTTAGTTTGGTTATCGACTTAAGCACAAAGGCAGGCAGGCAAGAAGGCACTGCCATTTCTGTATCACTTATGGGAAGTTGCATTTACAAGTACAAATCTAAAAGGTAATATTGCAAAGACTTCCCAAGGACGAGGCAAAAATATGTGGTAAGTGCACCTTTAGCCATTATTGACAACCTCTCACAACATCTGAATTTTCATTATTGAAGATTTCAAACAATTTTGATGTATTTCTGGTTTTCTAGGATTTAAGACTGAACATTTCAGGTCACTCATTTTACCAAAATTTTGATCAATAGGACCTTTGCACTTGAATATTAAAAACACTACAGATTTGTGTACTAGAATTAGAAATAATTGACGGCTTGAGGTAAGAAACTTTGGAGGAAAGACAAAAGATAGGCAAAATAATTGCTGTGACAAGGTGACATCCTCAGAAACCATAAAAGAAGTGCCAGGAAACAATGGGGGGGGCAACAAGGGCACACTCAGGTTTTGAGCTCAGCAACAAATAGCTGCTGTTTTGTTTTTTCTCTAAAAAACAATAAGGTTCAAAGAGATATAATTTGTCTTTTTCCTTTGTTCCTTGCCTTTGTTTCAGGTCACATTTACATAAGAAATGTCTACATTTCCAGCACTGTGATAAAAAAGAGCACCACATATATGAATCAACAAAATAATTTAACATTAGTTTAATTTTTTATTTGCTTTGTGTGTAATCTTATTGTAACATCTCTATGCTGCATAATAATCTCAAACAATACTTGCTTTAAGAAAAATGTCACAATTACAAACCATTCCATTGTATAATGTTTAAAAGATGTTTTTTAATGAGCTTAACAGGAAGAAATTAAAAACAAGATAAAGCTCCTTGGAGGAAACTGCACAGTAGTTAAGGAAATTATGCAATGCTAAACGGGCATTTAGGAGAAAGGAGAGGAGAGCTGAAAGTCACACCAGAGACTGACAAAGGAATGAGGCTTTGCAACTGAACATTCTTACCAGAGGAAAGGCAGAACCTAAATTTGTGAGCACTGGAGACGTGGATCACCAACTTCGCTTTGGGCATTGAAGTTAAATTAGAGCAAAAGGAGATGCTGCATGATGTCTTAGTTTTCTGTTCACTGAGGAAAGCAACAGGACAAAGCTTTTAGAGAAGCTGCCATTGATCTCCAGAGGGTAGGAAATCCATCTTGATACATATCTTGGAAATTGTCTCCAAGGGAATTGACATCCATAGATGCACACAATTGCAATGTATAGAAGCAAGAATGTATATAGGACTTAGGGAAGTTAAGATAACCTTAAATTAGTCATTCAAAAACAGATTACGTTGTATCAGATACTACTTCTGTTTGCAAAGTGTTTCCCAGTAGGCACACTAAAAATTCTGTAACAGCTAAACATATTTGCACAGCTAGTTTGTATCCAAGTATTTATATGTATACCTCTCCAGGGGTATATTTCAACTTTGCTCTGGAGAATCCAGAGGAACTTTGAATCCCATTTTGCAAAATGCCAAATAGTTTAGTCTAAGGCAACTCTCCACAGGATAACAGGAGAGATTCAAGTGGATTTTTGTATAATTTCCATGCACATTATTTCTCTGAGGGATTTATATATTTCAGCACACTTGGAATATTGTGCATTTCCCCAGTCCTGTCACTCTAAGCCTTTAGCTTAGCTGAGATCATACATGTCTGTTTTCACTTGTATGTCATGTGTCTACCTGAGATCAACATATCTCACTACTAGATACTTAAAACCTACTGTCTTTCCACAGGCATCTCAATTCAAAATGTTCAAATCAAACTGAAATCCCTGTCTCTCTCTTCAAATAAGTTCTTCTGTTAGAAAGCTAGAAATTAGCTTTTTCTTTCACCCTCCTCTCTCCCTCAAACCTTTTACCGACCTAATTACTAAGTCCTGTGGATCGCCCACTTAAATATACCTCAAACCCACCCCTCCTCTCCTCAGCATTTGTTCAGACTCTCATCAACTTTTGCTCCTGTGAGCCAAGCAGGGTGCTACATTGTTGCCAGGATAATTAGGCAAAAGGAAGAACGGTGCCTGGTACTCTCAAAAAAATGTTCTTTTAGATAATATATATGGCATTTTATTTTTATATCTATCCCTTTTCCTGATGCTAACACTGCCTTCTCATCTCACCACCCCTGCTGCCAACCCTCGGGTCCAGCCACACCAAATCGTACTCATTTCCCTGATACGACCTTTTTTCTTCTGTCCTTCCTAACGAACAGTCCCTCCCCTCAGTGCCCCTTGTTTTCCTACCTAGACAACTCCCAAATAATTTTGTCTTTCCTGATCCATTTACATCTGAAGAGTTTATCATTTTATGATTTAGACTTTAATGGGCAATTATAGCATGGATCGTATTGCATCATTCTCCAATTCTATGTGTGCACATAACATATACATATGGACACATACATGCGCATACGTGCATATATGTGTAATATACTTATGCATATGTATATACACTTAATCTATATCTACATACAAAAGAAAGAAAAGAAGTGAGGAAGACAATGGATATGAGAGAAATTACAATGTAACAAACAAGGCTATATATGTGTATATGTGTGCATGTGTATGTGTGAGAGAGAGAGAGAGGGAAAGAGAGAACTTGTGTTAATACAACCTTTCAAAATACAAACCATTTGTGGATGTATCCTGTATCTCATACCCTCTTTATTAATTTATTCATATTTCCTAGCATAATTCCTGCCCACACTGTAGGGCTTCAGTCAGTGTTTTATAAACAAGGAATGCTTTTATAACACCATTCCTTTGTAATTCTTATAAACTATAGTTTTTAGAACCATGGGGAAGAAGCCTACAAATATTTTGGTGGTCACAGTAAAAACCACAGTTATATCTAATCAATATAAATTATAGAACAGTACTTTTGAATATAAAGATATCATTTTTTTTCTAGACAATAAAAAAGGGAAAAGGAGACAATTTCAATTTTGTTCCTTCTTTCTCATGCTAAAGCATCTTCCTTGGGACATACCTAACTGTTGCTCTAGTTGAAATGTGCTTGATAATTTTAAAATATGCAGATCAGCCTGAGGCCTACATTACCTTGGAATCCCCAGTAGAGGAGAGGTTGACTCTATTTACAAAGTGAAAATCAGCACTTATTAAATCAAATCTCTCTTGTACCAGGCAGGGATTATGGTAGTCTCACAGCTCACTGAATGCACGTGTCTTAAATCCCTACGTATATCATATAGACATTTCCTTGAAATACCTTGTTTCATGCAAACTTGTTTGTTTATCTGTCCAAGGAGTATAAGGATCCCAGCAAAAAAGTCAGTCATGTTTGGTCCCTGAGTATTGCAAAAGCACCAACCAATAAAGGTTTCATTTCCCTGCTTGTATAAAATGCATAGACATTTTAAGAATTTAGTATACCCTATCTAAAGTTGTCTGTATAATCTATATACAAGTAGTGAGTCATGGAATTAATGAAAAGCAAAATGCTCCAGGGAAGATAAAGAGAATCTCTGATGTACCAGCTTCTTTCTTGGTGTAGTGGTTTTTCAGCCAAAGAAACTTGATCCCCAATCTGACTTTTATTTATTTCCCAGTTATAGAACTTTGAACAACTAACTTAAGTTGACAAGTTTCTGTTTTTTTAACTAATAAAAAGGCATAGGCAATTATATTGTTATATTATTATAATTATATAAATGTGAAGTTTTAATGAACTGATATTTGTATGATATTTTATAGTGTTTAGTAAATGCTGTAACACTCTGCCTATTACTTTTATTTTTAATGCTGCTTTATTTTATTTAAGTTTAGGCAAACCAGATAACCCATATTTATGTAGTTTAATAGGCTAAATAAAGTCAGTGGCTGGGGCACCTTGGTGCTTAGTCGTTAAGCGTCTGTCTGCCTTTGGCTCAGGTCATGATCCCAGGGTCCTGGGATCAGCCCCGCATCGGGCTCCCTGCTTGGCGGGAAGCCTGCTTCTCCCTCTCCCACTCCCCCTGCTTGTGTTCCCTCTCTCGCTGTGTCTCTCTCTGTCAAATAAATAAAATCTTAAAAAAAAAAAAGTCAGTGGCCAATCTGGGTCATTCAGATAAAACACATAAATACACATATGAAATCTTTCTGTAGACTGAGTGATTCTGGAATTGTTTATTATTGCTTCTGAATTGGTTATAGTTGTGTATAATCTTTAGATATACTTTGATGGGAATATAAAGAGATGGTATTAAAATAGTCAGAAAATTAGAGTCTCATTAAGTTTATTTGTACACCCAAAGTATCCCATTACTTATAATTTATTAATAGAAACTTTCCCATAAGGGGGAAATTCTGTGTTAATTTTCAGAACAAATAACCAAATGAAGAATTGATTTTTGTTACTATTCTTAATATTTCATGGCAAAAAAATATAATAGACAGCAATAAATTCACTCTTTTGAGTATACCTGAGATAGATCTAGAAACTTACATCATACATATCAAACTTACATCATCATACATTTGACATATCATGTCAAATTCTCATATATTTGATGATTATCTACATATATAATATCCTAAAACTTATCTTAAGAGAATCAACAATAAATACAAATAAAACTATCACTCAATTTGTTTGCATTTTATAAATCCCCCCCTCAAAAAGTCTCATCTTAACTGACATTACAGAAATGTACTAGTTACTGCTCCCTGACACCCACCTATCCACATAAGCTTGGTGCAAACATGTCTGTGACTCAATACTAAGTAGACGGGGGGAATACTTCTATAACAGTTGGTTTTCTCAGGAGCTCTACCCACAGTTAAGATGATGTTAAAGTAATCTACTCTCTCTGTCTTTTGTTTCTGTGATAGGATGTGTGGGAAAGCATCTAAATGTGAATAAAGAGCTATGGTCCAGAACTATGCTCTCCAGTAGGCTCATTTGTGGTTTAGAGCTTTTTGCCTGGGTATCATATGTTTAGTTTCCTTTCTTCTTCTTGAGTCCTAGTGAAATATTGTCCCATCGAAAACCTAGAGCCAAGACCTAGGCACCAGCTGGCCGGCTGGGACCCTGACCATCTGCATAAGTGCTTTTGTAAATGCTTTTTCTCTAAGCCTGGACCTTCATTTTTGATGTCTCTTTTATTATGTTTAATGGATTTGAGAGTCTTATCCAACAGCATTCTCTGCTATATTAAGGCAAAGATAGTGGGACTAGCCTGGTCTCTGCAGATCAGATATTCCTTAATCACTTACACTGGTGTGGGTGAAAATCAGTTATCATAACATTTCCCAAGAGATGCTTAAAAAAAAAAAAAAAAAGCCAGGGTGCCTGGGTGGCTCAGTCAGTTAAGCGTCTGACTCTTGGTTTCAGCTCAGGTCCTGATGGGGTCCTGATCTCAGGGTCATGAGATCCTGCCTCCCCACCCCCAAGTCAGGCTCCGCCCTCAGCAGGGAGTCTATTGAGATTATTTCTCCCTCTACCTCTGCCCCTCCCCTCTGCCCAGCAGGGAGCCGGATGCATGGCAGGATCCAGGACCCTGGGATAATGACCCGAGCGGAAGGGAGATGCTTAACTGAGTGGGCCACCTAGGCACCCCTAAATAAATCTTAAAAAAAAAAAGCCATTGGACACAAATCTTGTCCCATTTGGTTTTGCCAAGCCCTAGAGTGATCAGGTTTCAGTAATTTAATCTTTCCATAGACCTCTTGCATGAAGCGTATTTTGCTTTTCTGGTTTTAGGGAAAGAAGAAAGGAAATGGGATGAAAGAGACTAAACTATTCAGGCAGGATACCAGGAGCTTAGATTTCAGAGGAGGAAGTGTAACATCTTCCGTGTAAACACAATGAAACTGCAACATTCAAGGACCACTGATCATTTGACTGGTTGAAGAGCGGAAAAGGTGCTCTGGAGGCCTCATTCATGCAAGTATTCATTTGTTCTTGTGAGGTAAGCACATTCATTTTGTTGTGGCTTCTGAGGTTATAGGTCTTTCCAGGCTTAAGGTGCTTTTATTTAATCTTTGGCCACAAAAGAACAGCAGCAGGGCATCAGAGACAGGAAAACAGTAAGATCAGAAACATTAGCTATACTTCTGGAGAAGGAAAAGGGAAGGGGAGGAAATCCATTTTTATCTAGAACCTATTATATATTGCAATTACTACTGAAGACGTTTTACATGTGTGACCTTATTTCTTAGCTGTAACACTCTCAGTATTGTATATGTAGGAACCCAGGTCTAGAGAAGCTAAATTGCCTAGTTTTATGCATTTTCAGTTTCTGAAGTTATACAGGCCTCCTTAGACAAGCCTTAGACAAGACAACTGCAATCATCCTCCCTAAAAGCACCCTGCCATTCGTTAGCCCCTGGCCTGCTTTCTGTTCCTCACAGCCCCTACCATACCACCAGACATCACATTATATTCATGTAGTTATCACTTTATTGTCTGCACCTTGAACCAGGAGCTCAGTCCTTTGTTGGCCACTGAAGCCTAATTCCCACTTACTGCCTGGGCTATAGGAGGCTTTCAGAAATTATCTATTAAACCACCTTTAATTCAAGATTTCTTTCTAACTACTATAATATATTCTTTTTCTATTTTATTTTCTTGTTCATCTTAGCTTCTTAAAGTACAGGCATTATTCCTTCAATCCTCTTCTGCTTTTCTTTTATTCCTCAGCTTAATATCCGCCAGCTTCTCCCAAAATGATTGCAACTAAAACCAACTGGGAAAGATCATCCACGATTACTCCCATTATGTAAATTCCAATAACTGCTATCCTGTGCTCATTTAATTGGACTTCTTGGAAACAACTGCCACTTTTGTCCTTTCTATTCTGTTAATTCTGTGGTTTTTTTTTTTAGCATTATTGAGTTATAAAAATACAGAAAAACAAACATTAAAAGCATCTACTATTTCACCACTAAAAAATCTTCACAACCACTTTGAAGCATTTGTCATTTTTTTCCCTGCACAGATTATGCCCTTTCATAAATTAGAAACTTTGTTAATTTCCAACTTGGTGAACTCTTCTTTTCCTCTCCTTATGGCATATAGTAGTTTTAAGTAGTAATTTTAAGAAAAGACTTAAATCAAGAGGTAACTTCTCCAAGAGCTGCTGAATGGCTCAGTTAAGCATCTGATTCTTAGGCTCAGTCATAATCTCAGGGTCCCGGGCTCAAGCCCCACGTTGGGGTCCACACTCAGTGCAGAGTCTCCTTGAGGTTCTTTCTCTCCCTCTGCCCCTCTCCCTGCCCATGCTCTCTCCCTCTCTCTCTCTGTGTGTCTCTCCCTCTCTAAGATAAATAAACCTTTAAAAAAAGAGAGAGAGAGGTAAGTTCTCCTTACCTTCCACTGTAAATGAGGTACTCAGACCCTCGCTCCCCTATTTGGATAAGTGCTGCTCTTCTGTTTGCCCATTGCATTCTGTGCATAATTCCTTTATTACACATGATTTCCTAATGAAATATTCTCTCCCCTGCTAGACAATAAGCCACGTGTGATCAGGAATCAAGACATTAATCTTCATGTGCTTAGGTGCAAACACAGTGCTTGTCAGTGGAAGGTAAGTGATCAATTTTTGTTCTTCACTTATTGTTTTAAAAATTAAATTATGTCACTTGAACTAACCCAGGACTATGAGACAATTTCAACAGAGGTATCTTTTTGAGAGTGAAAAATGCAAGTTAGTATCTAGAGCAAAATAGCAGAAAATACTTTTGGAACTCAGTTTTCAGGTGCCCCCTAATCTTCTAATCCATTACCTCTTTTGGAATCATGCCAAAGGTGGGTGCCCATGTTATATTAATGTTCACCTATCCATATACCTCTAAAAGCACAAGACCATGATGATAGCTTATGTCAGGCATACCTGACCTAAGTTTGTTTTTTCTTAATACCAATAAAAATTTACTATCGTCAAAGTCCCTGTGATTATAGAGCTCTTTGATCTAATCTCCCACCAACCTCCTGTTGTTTGGTATGATCCAGCCACACCATTTTTAGTTCTTGACATCCATCCCTCAATTTCCAATCTTACCGTTTCTCACATGCCATTACCTCTGCTTGGGTCTATTTCATCTTGCCATGTTTGGATAAAATATCACCTCTTGAACTAGACCTTCCCTTATTCTTCCCCGTGGCACACACGTGTTTGCCTTTTTATCCATGACTGAGCCAAGACCTCATATGTATATAATGTTTTTACTTACGTCTGATCTGCCTCCCCTACTGTAATGAAAGGTCATAGTGACAAAAACCAGGACTTTTTTTTTTTTTTGACAAAGTTCATATATCTCATTTCTATAATAATGTTTGGTACAAGTGTGTTTTCAATAAATATTTTTAGGTAAATGAATTTATGATTTCACTTGAACAGATCCTCATATAACATATCAAAGTTTCCTAACCACAGCACTGTTGACATTTTGGGCCAATTTACTCTTTCTCATGTGAATTGTGAGGATGTTCAGCAGCGTTCTCATCTTCTACCCAGTAGATGCTAGGAGTAGCCACCAGTTGAGACAAGCAAAAATGTCTCAAGACATTACCAAATGTTCTCTGGGTGGCAAAATTGTCCCTGACTGAGAATGACTGCTGTAGATCCACACAATAAAATAAGGTTAACAATGAAGCAGGACATCTGAGTTTCCACCTCTCCCTGTCGTTCTAAATGACTGAGATGTTTATCTTCCACAGATATGGCATTCTGGGAAATGTTGAATTTGGATCAGCCAATCTACATGTATGTTTAAGTTCTGAGGCTATTTTTATAATATTGACTAATAATAGTAATAGGGCAGTACTTGCACAAATCAACATTACTGAATGCATAAATACACTAGTGCCGGCCACTGAGCCAAGTGCTTCACAGATGTCAAATTGTTTAGTCTTACACTGTTCCATGGAGTATGCACTGCTATCCAGGTTTACTGAATGGCACTGAAAAATAGAGGGTTCAGTTTAACTGACCAACATGAGAAAGCTACTAAGTGAAGAAGACAACATTGGGACTCATGCAGAATGACTCCATGGTCTGCTCCAGAGCTGTCCCATATGGCAGCCACTAGCCAAGCTACTAACCCGCATGTAGCTATTGACAGGAAATGTGGTTAGTCTGAATTGAGACTTGATACAACTAGAAAATACTTGATGTAAGTGGGTATTTTAAAGAATTATGGGGAAAAAAGAATATAAAATATCTGAATAAGTTTCATATTGATATGTATAAAGGACAATATTGGGCTAAAGAAAATATATGGTAAAAATACATGTCTTCTGCTTCTTTTAACCTTTTTATATGGCTGATAAAAATTGGAATTATATATGTGCCACATACTTTTTTGGTTTGCATTATATTTCTAGTAAGCAGCATTTATTTTTTGTCTTTATCATTTCCACTCTGAATCGCCTTCATTTTTCCATACAGTGGATATAATAATTAATAATGATAATAATAACAACAACAAGGGGTCTAAATAGGTTAGTTCTGAGTTCTCAATGTTATGCTGTATATGGTCTTCCTAACGTGTGGAACTCTCTCCAAACATTGGCTATTTAATGAAATGATTAGAAATTAAAAACTAGTTTTCTGGATGTTAGATGACTTAGACTATCAAGTAACATTCTAATTGCCATGACTGAATGTTCCCAATAGTAAGATATGGTTGCAAATATTCATAGCAGACAAGATAATTGAGAAAATAAAAATCCACAAATTATGTTTCTATCTATAATTAAAAAATAATGAGACAAGATACAAGGCACTCTAAAATTCCTCTAAATGTATCATATTGTACATAGGTGGCTGGACATGGATTTCAACCCACTTCTTTCATTACTTATAGTTTGGCCTTAACATCTATAACATTGGTTTCCCCATTTGTAAAATGGAGATCATAATACTGAGCTGAATGAGTTATTGGGATTAAATAAAGTAGGTCAATAAATAAATCAGTACAGTGTCCCCCAAAAAATGTTATTCAGAAAATAGGTTATGTTGCTGCTTCTTTTTATTATCATCATTATATTATTATTGTTATTATATTATTATTATTACCAGAGCTATGACTATTAAAATTATGTTAGGGCTTGTGTAATGTGACTATCAGATACCAATCATAAATTCTGACTTCACAAAAGGAAAGGAAATAATTATCGAATGAATTAATAAAGGTGTTGTAGGAGATGAAAGAATATAAAATGAATTTTCATTGGGCATTATTATTTTTCAGATATCTAATTTTTGCCTTTAATTAGAATCCACTAATTTGCTTAATTGGATGCACCATTTTTAGATGAGCTGCATTTTTGACATATGTGTATATATGTTCCTGAGCATTTAATCATTCTCCTAATAATAAATTCATGCTAAGAGGTGGTCAGAAATATATACAAAATGTGAAATTTGAATTTTAATGCAACTAGGCATGTCTTCAGATTTATTCTAAAAGAACCATTAGGGATTATTATTGGTTTTCTTCTCCCTGCCCATGCTACAGGTAATCTGGAGCTGCAATCTGATTATTTGAAAAGAGCATAAACGAATACTCTTTTCTCTGTGTTTTGGGCCAAACACCACAACAGCATACCTAATGGGCCTATAACTTAATATCCAACAAAATGATCATAACAAATAATAAGCAAAAGATTAGTCTGCTCAAAAAAATTCGATGTGAATTTTATAATTTTTCTACACACATGATTTTAAATAATTCAATTCAAATCATCACTATTATTAATAATCAAAGTTAGATAAAAATAGCATAGAAAAAAGGTAAAATGCTTTTAAACAGTCAAAATAATAGAATGAATTCTTAGACCCTAATACCTTCTGCATTGTAGTCTTTAGTATAAAAATATAAATATCACAAAAAGCTACATTTTAATATGATATCACAAAAGTATTTAAGCTAAAACCAAACTAAAATTGGGGGATCAATTTAGAAGTTAATACACAGCAAATTCTAAAACTTAAGGACATAGATCCTACTACAGCCTGCATATTATGCCACATTTCTAACAACATAAAATTCCATCTTGAAGTATAGGATCTTTCAGGTTAGCAGGAAATTTTCTGATTCTTGGGAGTGTCCGTTCATTTCTACCAAATTTGTATAAAAAGAGAGAATAAATACATGTATCATACGGTCAGAATCTAATGATTCCTAACCTATTCTTGATCTATTTTGAGAATTTGAAGGGTTCATTTTATAACGAAAATAGATCGAAGTAGAAAACAGTAACACTAAATAGATTTAGTGTTTTATAACTAAATGGGTCAGGAATACAAAATGTTTTAGTGTAATGTATGGTGATTAACATAACAATAAAAAATTATTAAAAACATGTTTTAGTATAAAAAAATCTTTTAGTATGATTACCATTCCAAACACAGAAATAGTAACTGCAAGTCTGACCCCGTGATACTAAATGCAAGTCTGATTAGTTTGTTAGGTTCTGGCCTATATCGCCCTTTCTGGCTAAGTCTTCATATTATGACAAATTAGATACTTTATTGAAAAATTTTACCCTCGAGTTAGATCCTTCTTATTAAATTCTAAGTGTAAATAAGCACATTCATTGTAGAAGTAGGGCTTTGTATTCCAATAAAACATTATTTCCTTTTGCTAACTAAAAGAAACAGTTCCTGGATTACAGTCATAGATGCAGGTTTTGTGATCACAGATCCCCTGCTTCTAAATGAAATATGTCTGAAATATTTAATTTTTATATTTTAGTAACAGTGAATTCATCAGCATATGCACCTTTTCTTCACGTTTGTAGCAATTTTCAATGTTTCAAAAATTAAATGATTGACAATTGCTTTTTACTTTTCTCTTTTCAGTCCAAAGCTTTTGCCCTGTGGAAAGACCATGAAAGGCAGCTTACTCTGGGCGAAGCGAGGTGGATTGTCATTTACATCTGTCAGTGTGATGTTCACCGTGGTGGTCCCCGATAAGCCTCCCATCTGGCCGCCCATATCTTTGGCCTGGATTACCACTTGATATTGCTCCCTGTTTTCTCTGTTCATGTTGGGCAAAGCAGTCCTGATGATACCTTGAAGAAAATATAAAAAACTTCTGTTATCCTCATTAAAATCTCAACTAGTAGTTGACTAAGACCACAAATTATCTATCTAGTGATTTTTGAAAGACAAAGTATGATTTTGCTATTAATTTTTATTGTCTAGAAATTGCAAAAGTGATTCAATGTAAATATTTTACCATTTGCGTGGTCATATGTGCTATATAGTTGCCTAAACTTGTAGGTTAAAAAAAACATAAAAATCAGGTTTATTTCGATCAGCTCACTCAATCATTCAACTTTGAATTCTTAAATCTTTAAGTGTGGCATCATCACTCTTCTGTAAGTATTACTGTTAATGTTTTTATTTTCCCACCTTTTTTCTACTTATAAAGATCATAAAGACTTAAATGAACAAACAGTGATTCATGATTCCTGACCTGTTTCAGGCTCCACAGAGAAATATGGCTGCCCTTGAAGTATGCTGTAAATAACTCTGGCGCTGTTCCCATAGGAAGGGTCATCGGCATCTGTAGCTGTGACTTGCACCACAGAAGTACCTGAAGTATCCAAATTCAGCTTAGTTCTGCACAGTACCAGAAGGAGGAGCAAAAGCACTGGTTTTCATGGAAGACTTGAATGATTTTTGGCTTTAATAATGACCTCTTAAAGAAATATTTATATATAATTGACAAGAAAATCATATTTATAGTGTTATTACAGGAAAACTGTGAATTCAGCTACATATTTAGCCAACAGGTATATTTTCATGCATGCATAAGTAATGCTACAATGTATCAGATTATAATAAATGCAGTTACTCTGCAAATCTCAGGTTTGATATTTAAATTCATTTTCACATAATAGATTTGTTTAGTGTAAAGGGCATATCTGATCACAAAGGAGTAGGTGTGCTCTTCTTACCTCCTCTCCACTAATTAACTGTAAAAATAATTAACATCTGCTCTAGAATACAATTTTATGAATAGATTAAATTCTAAATTTAGAAACAATCCAAGATGATCCCAAGTTCCATGAACGATTAAAAGCTATTTAATAAAGTTCAAGAAATATAAAAGGGCTTTATAATAAAGCAATTGCCAAAGTCCTTGGGATTTAGTGAAGTAAATATTAAATATAATCCCAGAACAATGCTTTTGAGAAATGCAGAGTTGAAAGTATGCTGTTACAACTGTTAAAAGTATCAGAATTATTTCATGGGTTTATAGGACTTTTCCCACATTTGAGAAATAAAACTATTCTACTAAGTCTAAATATATGTCTCTAAAAAATGTTATCATTGCTTCCTGATATTTATTTATTTTTGTCATTCTCTATTTAATAAAAAAAGTAGTCTGAACTTTCTTTGATTACAAATACAACTTTCATTTATTTCCAATGAAAAAGAAAATTCCATTATCTTGAATATTATACTTACAGCTTTTTCATGCCTTCTGTCTTACAGATTCTACAACCTAAATTTTCAATTCTGTATCAGTATGTGATTGTGGAATTTCAACTGGTTTATTTGAATAACAGACTTATATCAGCAGAGTTTTACATATAATGATTATAATGAAAAGATGTTTTAAAATACTTAATATGAAAGAATCAGATAATCTAATCAATTCCGCCTTTTGTATTATCTAGATAATCCAAACAAACTCGTTAGACAAATTATAAAGACTCTACATCTACAGTGTTCTGACTGTGCTTATAATATATTTGGCATCAGAATTTTACACAGCTATTATACAAATCTGTGTGACAAAGATGGTATTTCATAGTTTTCTAATAAAGTTCAGTGGTATTTTCTTGGGTTTTTGAGGGAAGTATCTACTTATTTGTAAAGATTTACAAATCCGTAACATGTAAGAAACGATTAATCTTTTTTTTCTGACTGATTTTCAACATGAGGAAATTAAATAAGTACTCTTTGGAAGGAATCAAAGAAGATGTCAATTAACTGATCATAGTATTTTAAGAATTTCTTGATAATTATTTTTTTAAAGATTTTATTTATTTATTTGATATAGAGAGACACAGCGAGAGAGGGAACACAAGCAGGGGGAGTGGGAGAGGGAGAAGCAGGCTTCCCGCTGAGCAGGGAGCCTGATGCGGGGCTCGATCCCAGGACCCTGGGATCATGACCTGAGCCGAAGGCAGATGCTTAATGACTGAGCCACCCAGGCGCCCCTCTTGATAATTATTTTTTATACTTTTTGTATACCATGATAACTCTTATAAATTAACTTACCTACAACAGACATTTCTGGAACACTAGCTGTATAAATTTCTTCTGGGAACGTTGGCTCATTGTCATTGATATCATGGATTTTGATCACAAACTCAGACTCTGGTTCTACTGGTCTCAGAGTTCTTCTGTTAATAGCTTGTGCACGCAGAGTATAAAACGCCTTTTCTTCCCTATCAATTCTTCTTGTGGCATGAATGTCACCTGTTTTTTCATCAATAATAAAAAGAGTACCTGCTCCATCTCCAGATAAAATATATTTGAGTGATCCATCTCCTTTATCTTGGTCTGAATGAAGCTAGGGAAAATAAAAAAAGAGCACATCCATGATAATGTCTGAAAATACATAATGCTGAAGAATTCAAAGTCTCTCATGTCCCATCACTGAATAATGGGGTCAGTTATCTTAGTTCTTGAAATGAGAGTTGAATAAGTATGAACACACTCATCTGTATATCTTAAACAATAAGACTAGCCTCTCACATATCAGTATGATTTTTACTCTAAATGGAAAAAAGTAGTAAAAATAAACCAAACACAGTTCCCCTCTTTGCTTTGCTTGGTAAATAACCATTTTCATAGGCAATTAACTCTTGACAAAGACATATGTCATCAGTCTTGACATGCTTGTGTAAACATTACTTCTCTCATCTCTTTCTGTGAGTGGAAAATTCTTTTACTCTCATATTATTGAGGAAATTCTTATAAATTTATTGTTATTGCATTTCCACGGGAGAATTAGAGATGTCTTAACTGTAACAGGCAAAGTAGTATCCTATTTTAGAAACACTATGTGTTAATTTTTGGTTCACATATGCACACACACACACACACACACACACACACACACAAAAGATTGCCCCACAGATATTTTTGGGACTCAGACAAAGAGTAAAAATAGATGTCTCTATTTTAAAATTATAAATCAAGTTAATAAATTCTACAATAAAATATGCTCTATATAGGCTCTTACCTTGTCAAATCTATCTTCTTAATAACCTCAAACAAGTTTTGTGCAGGAAAAAGGCAATACAAAGCATGTCTGTTTCCTGTCCTTCATCTATGCCCACAACACTAATCTTCCAGAATTCACCATCATGTCAAAGAACGTTGCAGGCATTCATGTGGACATTTCAGCCCAGTGTAAATGAGATCCAGGATTCCATGTTTTCATGGGCAAATTCCAGCTATGTTGTATTTTATTTTATTTTATTTTATTTTATTTTAAGATTTAATTTATTTATTTGAGAGAGAGAATGAGATAGAGAGCATGAGAGGGGGGAGGGTCAGGAGGGAGAAGCAGACTCCCTGCTGAGCAGGGAGCTCGATGTGGGACCCGATCCTGGGACTCCAGGATCATGACCTGAGCCGAAGGCAGTCGCTTAACCAACTGAGCCACCCAGGCGCCCTGCTATGTTGTATTTTAATAGATGCCCACTAGGACTGTCTCCAGGTTTCAGGATGCATATAACAGTGGGTAAGTCTGGCTTTTGGGTGACTGACCTGAAGGAGAGAGCCCCCTTGGACCTAAAAGCAAGCTGGGGATGTCTAGGCAGGGAATAATGGGTCCCAGGTACCTTGAATATGATCTGGAAATTGACGTGTAGGTTCCAAATGTGAATATCCCCTGCTCTCCATGGAATTCTTACCCTGAATGGTGGGGCTTAGGTGTAGGAGGGACAGAGCATGGCATTGTAAAATACAAGGGTTGTAACTTTTTCTTTAATTGTATCATCCAACCAATAAACATTTTCTATGCTGGGATCATAGTTTGATTATTTGCAGTAAGAGATTATGTTTTTAAAATTTTGATTTTGTTTTTCTATCAGATAAGAAATATGAAAAAAATGTAGATTTTCTAAAGTTCTATAAGGCATTTATTATAAGTTAGACATCATTGCAAACTTTTTTTTAAGAATTCATGTAAAATGTAGTCGTAAATCAGAATAGGCACAATGATGTATAACAGAAAATTAAAATTGGAGACAATATCCTTCAATTATGCAAAAAATTAGAGAATTAGATATTTATCTAAATAAGGTTTGGTATTTTGCTTTAGCTTAATTACATCAACAGACATTTTCATCTAATTGCATATATGAATATTAAACTGATTACTTTCTATTTAAAGTAGAATTTTACTTCTTTATTTTAAAGTTTCTTTCTTTTTTGGAGCTTATGTCAATGGACGTGGCTGCGGAATCATTTTTACATGAACCTGAAACTGTTTAAAATAAATATATGTTAGAAACACACACCTATGACTAATATGTTGTATTACTGGCTATTGTTGGGTCTATAAAAGCAGTCTACTCTTTAGTTAATGGTTTTTAGTAATTAACATTAAGCCATCAAATTTGGATCAAACTCAGTTTTTCTGATTTCTGGACAAATAACTCATTATTACAAATATAATGGGGAAAAAAAACCCGAAATGGATATGCTCTTTAAAGAAAAAGAGAAGTCAGGGAACAAATAGCTTTTTACTGCATTTTTAGCTATTCATAAATAACAAGGTAAGGTTGAGAAACTCAAGAACTATCTGCTTTTAGCTAAAAAGCTCTCAGAAGTAACATATGACTGTGTTGTCCAGGGAACCACTCTCAAAAAGTCACAAGATTGATGCTTTTTAGTAATTGAAAATACACGTAGTTGCCAGGAAACTTTCCAATTACATGAATATGCAACCATGGCAATTTTCCAAATGGTAGATATAAGCATTGCATATTTCTCATTCTGCCTGGGAATCAAAATAATTCAAGAAAAGATTATTGATATTGTTAATCATTTGATCGGATAACTGTGGTTTGTAGCAAACAGTTATGACATTTATTGTCTATTCATTCAACAATTGTAATTGAGAAATACGTGTATACTCTCACAAGAATCAAGTACTTCTAAAAGTTAATCAGCAATTCCATTCTAGTGCTATGGAAAATTCAAATGAAATTCACAAGACATCTCCAAAACTAGCCCACAGCAGTATGTGAGGCTTTCCTACAGCATTATCACTTAAACTACTGGATAAAGAATGAGTAGAGGTTTAAACTTGGGATCTTTTTGCTTTTTACAAACTGTACAGAACACTAGGTGAATACAGAATGTAGATTTGGAGTGGGGAAGGATATACAGCAAGATGGAAATCATTAAGACCAGGTCTGCTATTCTAATCAGTTAGACATGCAAAAAAATTGCTAGAATGATGAGATCTTAATTATTATAAAGTTCAACTTTGAAATATGAATCACAGCAGGATTTTTACCTTCACTTATACTATAGAAAGAGAACATTACGTCTAGTAATTGGGCCCCATACTATGGAACTTTCCGTGGGATTAGGAAGTTGCACATGGTAGAACAAAATCAGAGAGATGAAGGTTAAAAGCTGGACTGTGGTTTGAGGAATCAGAAATGAGTATTAAGGAGGGCACGTGTTGGGGGCACCTGGGTGGCTCAGTCATTAGGCATCTGCCTTCGGCTCAGGTCATAATCCTCAGGATCCTGGGATGGAGCCCCATATCGGGCTCCCTGCTCAGTGGGAAGCCTGCTTCTCCCCCCGCCCACTCCCTTTGCTTGTGTTCTCTCTCTGTCAAATAAATAAATAAAATCTTAAAAAAAAAGGAGGGCATGTGTGGTGATGAGCACTGGGTGTTATATGCAACTAAGAAATGAAAGTATTTCTACTTCCTTATAATTAAGGGAAACAAATTAGACCTATGCTTTTATAAGTTTTGGTCTTAAAAAGCCAGACTTATAATGCATTTTTCTTAAACCATTAGAGTTTGTGGGAAAAAAAAAAAGTATCTTTTTTCTTGAAGAACACTAACACTAGAATAAGGGGCCCAAATTACCATTGGCCTGTGTTACTCAAAATATGATTTAAATAAACATGTCTGGGAACTGGACAAGAAAGAAACTGCAACAGATATTTACTATAAGGCAGAGAGATATATTTCTAGACTCCCTGAGACCTGGGGAGTTGAAACCATGTTTGAAACCCTCACAAGACAAGAGCTAACTCATAGAAGGTATGCTGGTATTACTGATTTCTTAACAGTTACAGAAGGAGACCAGTGGACAAAATTCTTGAATTATATTCTCCTGTTTAAGTGTCCTCTCTTCTCTTTAAGTTGCTCTTTATTATTTTAATTATCCTTCTTTTGTATATTTTTCCACCCTTACCCTGGTGTAATGTCTCTGTTCCTTATTCCTTGTATGTGTGATAGAAATTTATTTCACATTCCAATTCATTTACTAAATAAGTAAAGATCAGACCAGGTTTGGTTAGTCCTGGCAACAATAGCTTTCTCTTCTCTTTTTTTATTTGGATGTTAGGTATCAATACTTGGATTTATTAAATACTTAATTGAACAAAATCAGTTGTTTATGTTACCAAGAAATACGATTATGGATCATGTGCCAAGTAACTTACCGCATCCACTTTGAAATAACTTTTGTATTGATTTGACCTTGTGCTATTTTATTATGTGAGACATTAAGTTTTCTTTAAACATAGAAAAAATGTCAGATTATTGTGGCTTTAGTTCCTCAGTAAACACCTGTTCTCCTGTGTGAAACATTTGTGCCACAAATCTTTAAGAAGAATTTTATGTTAATACTGACCTTTTCTTTCCTTGAGGAAAGCCTATTAAAAATTCACAACCTGCTTTGTTCCTTGTAAATTCACAAGCAGATAAAGGACATGGCAAGATACATGACAATTAATGAAAATAGAACAACTGGTCCTGTGCTGCACATTTAAAACTCATTTTCCTATTATTTAACTTTTCTATTTTAGATGTAGTTAATTATATAACCGATTTGCTTGTATTGAGTAGCATGCTTAATAATTAAAATTAAACTTCCATTGATTTTAAAGAAATACTTTAACCACAAGTTATTTAATGAAAGCCTGTTAATTTTAAATGTGGCAGGTTTCTGATACTTTTACAACATTTCATGTAAAGTGTCATCTTAAGAAATTTGTCTAAAACAAAGTTTGTAACCTAAGAGAGGTCTCGCAGCTTATCTAGTTTCAGGCCACCTTTTTTTTTTTTTTTTTAAGAGGAAGAAGCTGAGATATGATCAGTTTTTTTTTGTTTGTTTGTTTTGTTTTGTTTTATGACACAGAGGTTAAAATTATACCTCAGGACAGCTGCTATGTTGGTGGAATCTTTATATCTCAATATCAGTTCATTTTTATTTCTCAGTTCCTCACATTAGGTAAGGAAATATTATTAAAAAAACAAAGTATCTACCTATACAGCACTGGGAATTAAATAATTTATTACCAAAAGAATAACTGATAAAAGATTTTACCTTATGTTCTCAGCCTTGGCTGGAAGAAAATGAATAAGTTTTAAAAAAGTGAAAAACCATTATCCGTCAGTACTGCCAAGAAAACTCTGATTACTACTAGTTCAGAGGAATCTATGTTGCTGTGTGAGATTCTTTCTCATTCAGAATATAGATACTTTTTTGGGTATTAGTAATTGTTGATATTTGGTTCCATTCCAAAAATTGAAAAAAGGCAGCAGAGAAAATTTGAATTATGTTTATAAAATTATATTAGAATTATATTCATAAGTTAGAGTAGGTCTTTTGTTTGTTTGTATTTATTCATTTGAGAGAGAGAGAGCATGAGCAGGGGGAGAAGCAGAGTCAGAGGGAGAAGCAGGCTCCCCGCTGAGCAGGGAGCCCTACATGGGGCTCGATCCCAGGGCCCTGGGATCATGACCTGAGCCAAAGGCAGACGCTTAATGACTGAGCCACCCAGGCGCCTCTAGACTTGTTCTTTGAAGGATAAATTTTGACAAACAAGTCACAAGGTCTATAACATTCACTATCTGAGTTTAACAATTTTTCGTGTGTGTGTACATTAACTTAAAAATATTAGAAACTGTCAAATAGATTTTCTAATATACAGTGATAATTTTATGCCTGTCATTCTTTCAAACAGCCAATATATTCTATATTTGTTTAAAAAAATCCTGAAAGTGGCAAATATGCTGCGCTATCCTGGCAGCATCATCATTAGCATTTTGCTCTCATTGCTCTTGTGAGTAATATAATATCAAATGCAAAATAAGACATTGAATCAAATACTTCATATTTGTAACCAATAAAAAAATTATACTAAAGATGGGCTGGCATCAGGAAGCAGCTGAAGGCATATTAAAGCAAGTAAACAGAGTCTGGTCAGACATAAATACATAGTTACTCATTTTGTTGAGAATGGGTAAGAAGAGGGAAGAGGGGTGGCAGATCTTGAACTTGAGGATGCAAAGCTTACAGACTGAAACTGGGCCTTATTTTAATATTAATGGTGTAGAAAAATATAGCCATTTTTTATGAATCCTAATGAAACGATTTTTCCTTCAAAAACAGAAATGGAGAGAAGAAATTGAAGCTTATCAATGAAATTGATTGTAAAACAATTATGATCCTTTTAAAATACCCCAAATATATGATTTAGATTGGTAAATACTTTACTGAACAATCTTATTCTGGGACCAGAGGCAAGCATAGAGGATTACATGATGGATGGATAATGTCTGCTTAGCTTTGGGTCTGGTGAAAAAAGAAAGAAGAAAGAGAAAGAAAGAAAAAGAAAGAAAGAAAGAAAAAGAAAGAAAGAAAGAAAGAGAAAAGAAAGAAGAAAGAAAGAAAGAAAGAAAGAAAGAAAGAAAGAAAGAAA
>NW_027397065.1:73666876-73841692 GCF_003265705.2 Callorhinus ursinus | reverse complement strand
AAGAAAGAAAGAAAGAAAGAAAGAAAGAAAGAAAGAAAGAAAGAATATAAGTGGTTTATTTTCCACATTTGAGAGGGTTCCCTAGAGAATGTCCTCCAAGAAGAAAATGGGGTCTAGATTCAATAACTAGGGCTTCCTTTTCCTATTTGGTCTTCTAAGCATACAGCCTGTTGAAAGTTGTGTGGGGTTGTTGTTGTTGTTGTGGCTTTGTTTTGTTATTTTTGCTTATGGACCACTTAACTGGTGAGTCTAATCTGGAATCATCCTGTAGTTTGGGGGCACTCTTTAAAGCCATTAGAAATTACTCGAGACCCTGCAAGACCCTGCAACAGGTCAGATATCTTTACAGAGAGTGTTGTAAAATTCAAGAAGACATCAGTTTTAGAACTGCTGCTACCACACATCTTGAAGTGTCTCAACTTGGGTGCATTGCTTTGCTAGTACTGTGAAGATACCAAGGTTACACTGAAGGGATTTATTTACGTTTTCCATAGACATAATTTTACAGGACATTATCTACTTCAAGACTTTAAATGGTATGTATAATACACAGTAGTCATATTCTTTCTGATGTATTAGTTTATCCTTTCTAAAGAGAATAATTGGGGAAATATTTTAGGGGAGGTTTGTATTCTTTTAGAAGTCTGGCATCTTCCTTCTTATAGTTTTGAAAATCAGTAAATTGTGCAAAGTATCCCCTCATGGTGTGACAATGACATCGAACATTTTACACCTCATTTTTCCCCGAAACTTGGAGAACTTTTCTTAAGCACCTTGTATTTATAATATACGAATATATGTAAATACATGTCTAAATAGTTGTTAAGGAAATGCAAACTAATTAAAACTAAGAGATTTTCATTTTCAATCAATAAGGTGAAAAGAAATTATACAAGACTTAATAAAGGAAAATCATTTCTTTTCTATGGGCTACATGGGCAGCTAAGAACACTTCCTCCCTCCTTTTCACCAATAAAGGCTGAAAATAGGAGTGTAAAAGGAAAGAAAGGGCTAGGGATAGCTATGCATTGAAGAAATTTATTTAAATCAGTATTTCTTGAACTGGATTGAACTAATGTAAATTGAAGGAAATTATGAGAATTCTACGTGCGATATTTTAGGGCTTAGAAGTTTTGGAGATTTTGTTACAGAGGCAGTATTGAAGCTGTTGGGTTTCTAAGACTTGGAAAGACGCTTTCATCTTGAGAGTTATAACATAGCAAGTATGTGATTGGATGCCCAAAGGAGAAGGACCAGGCAGCTACCTGCTGTCTCTAGGTGCTATGGTCAAGAAAAATGAAAAAGGGTTTGGATCTTTACATGCATTGGATTTTTTTGAAGCACTGCTTAAATGAGAATCTAAAAAGGACTATGAATGCTATCTTATAAAAGAAATTACATAAATGTGTGTGTGTGTGTGTGTGTGTGTAAAATACAAAAACAATGTTATATGTAGTATCAAAGAGTACAAATATCCTCTGAAATATGGCCACAGACCACTAAGTTAAAAACTCCTATTCTAGGTCAACTTTCTATGTTTTTCCACACAAAGAAAAAGGAAATTGAGAAATTAGGATGGATGTTCTCTTCAGGAAAGGGGATTGCTCACTTGACTGAAAGACTGTTACATCTTCAGCAAATGAGGAAACCTAGTTCCCAGATAATATCATGCCTCTATAACTTGTTTCCTTCCCCACTTCTTTGATTCATAGTCATTTCAAATTCCTTTGTAAGGCTGAATTAACGTCTTTTTCCTTTGTGCTCCAATTATAATTATAATTTGTGTGTATTTGTATGAATGATATATATATACACAGACATATATATGCAATATGTATATATGTATGGATATGTGTGGATATATGTATTATATGTGTGTGTGTGTGTAAAATTTCATAACATCTATAAAAATTTTCAACTATTATTCTTATATAAGTCTTTATGGAACTAAATATACTACAAATATATTTACTTTGAGGATAATAACCAAGTTTTTATTCCTTTGGACTCTTAACATTTCACAGAACATAATACATAATTATTTATTTGTGGAACGAAATGAACATCAGCACCAAATGCCACAGGCATGAGGACTAAAGAGTTCATTTTGTACTACTTTCTTGGAAAGGCTAAATATTCTGAATGGAGTGAAATGGAAGTAGAAGTCCATAATGAAAATTCCACATTATCAGTGCATGTAAAGAAAATTTTATTTTTTATATTGAAAAAGATTAGAGCTGTAAGCAAGTAGAAATTCCAGTTAACTATGAGATTGGATCAGTGATAATAAGATATATACATAGGTTACCAGAGGTCAAATTTAAGTTTTTCAGTGAAGAGCCAGGGATAGAAATGCAAAACCAAATTTGTCTCTGAAACTGTATGGTAAGTCATTGTAAACATCTGTAATTTATCTTAAAAGTAGAATAAGGTAGTTAGGTAATAATAGCAGGACAATATTCCCACTGCCAACATATAGAACAACCAGATAAATTACAAAGAAAACGATTGCCAAGGCCAAGTCACCATGTAAACAAGAACTGAATGGGCGAAAACTTGGGAGGAGAGAATGGTAGAAAAATGAACTGGGGACTGGCAGCTGCTTCTTCCCTGTGGGAATTTGCCCATTCTGAGCTGGATTTGGAGGTAAAAATCTGTGATTGTCCAAAGAGGGTATCTCTGGGGTAAAAGAAAACAGAAAACATTTTCTTAAATTAATTTATTTTTTAAAGAGTTGATTTATTTATTTGGCAGAGAGATAGAGAGAACAAGGAGGCAGAGACGCAGGCAGAGGGAGAGGGAGAAGCAGGCTTCCCGCCGAACAGGGAGCCCAAATGCAGGGCTCGATCCCAGGACCCTGGGATTATGACCTGAGCCGAAGGCAGACACTTAACCGACCGAGCCACCCAGGCGCCCCGAAAACAGAAAAGATTTTAGAGTTCCTGTGGTAATGGAGTAAAAATATTGGAGAAATGAAGGTCCTCAAATGCCTTCCCGTAAGACATTTGTTGAATTATGGTCCTGTAGATGGCTAAAGGTCCAGGTTGAAAGCCAGAATATAATTGTTCACATTCCTAGAGACTGGAGGTTCGTAGACTTGAAAGGAAAAACAATAGCAAATAGGTGAACTGTGAAAGTCTCCCAGGGAATGTCAAATTGAACCTGATGAAATGCAGGAATTTTTCATTTAGGGGCATACAGTAATTCTCGGTGCCTCTACAGGCTAAAAGTACAGGCTTGATTCCTTGACAAACAGGGAGAAAAGAAAGCAGGAGATGCATTGTTTTTCATGCAAAGCTTAAGTGGCAAAACACAACTTATTCTCCTAGAGATTTCTGTCAATTGTTGAAATAGCTTCTTGATTAATTTTTTGAAGGGTAGAACTGTGGAATTTTGTGGCAGAGGAGTTAGGAACCACTCTTACTTGAAGGGTTCACCCTCTCAGGAAAGGAATAAACTGTAGTAGACACAGTCTTACCAAATGGCTATTCTAAACCTGATCTTCCTCAATCCCTGCTGGAAATGTGGTAATGCGGGGCCCCTGGGTGGCTCAGTCCTAAAGCGTCTGCCTTCAGCTCAGGTCATGGTCCCAAGGTCCTGGGATCGAGCCCCGCATCAGACTCCCACCTTGGGGGGAAGCCTGCTTCTCCCTCTCCCACTCCCCCTGCTTGTGTTCCCTCTCTCGCTGTGTCTCTCTCTCAAATAAATAAATAAATAATCTTTAAAAAAAATGTGTTAATATATTAGGGTTCTCCAAAAAAACAGAACCAATAGGAGATCTATATCTATAAATCTTTCTTTCTATCTTATCTTTTCTACCCAGGGAGAGAATGATAAGGAACTGGCTAACAGGAATGAAAGCTAGAAAATCTAACATCGGTAGGGAAGGACAGAAGTCTTAGAATTTAGTTAAGAGTTGATGGAATCTTCAGTCAAGCCAGCAGGCAAGAAAATCGGGCAAGGTTTCTATGTTACAGTTTTAAGTTTCTTTCAAAAGCTTCAGCGTTTGCTCTTAAGGCCTCCAGCTGATTGGATGAGGCCTGCCCATATCATGGAGAATAATTTGATTTAATTATAATTTGTTGATTATAAAGGTTAATTACATTAAAAAGTTACTTTCCCAGAAATGTCTAGTGTTTGACCAAACAACTGAGCATCCTGTTTTAGTCAAGTTGATACATAAAATTAATGATCACAGATGATAACCAAATAATCCAATAAACGTAGAAGACTTTCCAGTGAAAAATAACGCATTCTGGAGGCTTTAAATTCTTTATACATAATATGTAATAAGAATAAAAAGTTATTTTACATGCAAAAAGGCAAGATCATATGACTTATGCAAGAGTAAAAACAGAATAGAAAAAGGCTACAAATAATTAACATATTTAGCAAACAAAATTGAAAGGTAATTATGTACATTTGAAAATGAAAGGAAAATATGGAAAAACAGGTGAAAATGTAAATGAAAAAGAATCGAGGGGTGCCTGGGTGTCTCAGTCATTAAGCATCTGCCTTCGGCTCAGGTCATGGTCCCAGGATCCTGGAATTAAGCCCTGCATCAGGCTCCCTGCTCGGTGGGAAGCCTGCTTCTCCCTCTCCCACTCGCCCTGCTTGTGTTCCCTCTCTCTCTGTGTCTCTCTCTCTGTCAAATAAGTAAATAAAATCTAAAAGAAAAAAAAAGAATCAAAAGCATTGTACAATGAAAAATACAATGTCTGCCTTTCATAAATCAATGGAGAGTTTTTACAACAGATTGGGTATAGTAAAACACAAGATTAGTTTTTTAGAAGGTAAAAAGAGGTTGCCAACTTAGAGTTAGGTATATAGAAACTGAAATGCAGAGAGAAAATATATGAGAAAAAATAGATAAGATCATCGGATGCTTGTGAAATCAAATCAAAAGTTGCAACACACATGAAATTGGATTCCCAGAAAGAGAGAATGAAGCACAAATTATATTTAAAGGGAAAATGGGGAAGAATTTTTTAAAACTGGTATAAGATATAACCAACAGGTACAGTAAGATCTGAGAAACTCCAAAGGGACAAATAAAAGTAAAAGCAAGCTAATCCCATTATAGTCACATTTTTAAATTAAAACATAAAATATAGAGAAAACTGTAAAAGTATTCAGGAAAAAAAAAAGATGCATTAACTTCAAAGCAGCAAGTTTTAATCCCGATTGCTGGTTTCTCAATAGAAATGTTGGAAGCCAAAACACAATGGCATGACATCTTAAAGCAGTGACAGACAATACCTAGCAACCTAAAATTCTACACTGTGCAAAAATAGGTTTCACAAAGGAAAGTGAAATAAGTATGTTTTCAGATAAAAAACTAAGGGTATTTATCCCAATGGGCATTCAGTAAAAGAAATATGAAACCAAAGTTTTCAAGATAGAAGAAAATGATCTCAAAATTTCTGAAGGGAATGAAAACATCAATTTTGTATTTGTATTTGTAATGTTATATTTAACATTATGTTAAATATAATGATTACGGAATTTACAAGGTAATAATAGTAATGTCTTTGGATGTAGAAATAAAGCACATGACAATAACATAACAGAAATAAGAGGGGATAAAAGATTAGAGTATTCTAAATTTAAACCAGTTCGTGACAATACATTGAATTGTGACGTTTTGATATGCACACTTTTCTGCATGATTATTATACTTCAATACAAAGTTAGCATAATTTATTTTGCTGTCTCCCCACCTTCCATCTGACCCCTTCATGCACCATCAACTCCAGGCTTACAAATCTGGCTTTAATTCCCAAAGAAAATGGATGCCACTGTAATGGGATATAAAGAAACACATAGAGAATCATAAACCAAAAAAGTGAGTGCCAGGATTCTATAAAGGTCAATATTTTGCCAAATTTATGTTAGATCCTTTTTGCTTTAAGCAGAGAAAAATAATTAAAATAAACTGCAGTTCATACAGTTGAAGCCTTCTCTGTCCTTTCACTGCTTTTCCTTATATCCTCACACATGCCACCACCCTGAACAACCTTTTTCTTCCATATTTTATATGTTTACAATTTGAGAATTAGTGCGTGTCCTCAACAGAATGCTTCATTTCCACCCTCCACACAAATCAACTCTTCTCATTTTAGCAAACTGCGTAATTATCAAGCCAGTTGTTCAAACTAAAAATCCAGGGGTCATTGATTTTCCTCCCAACTACTCATTTATTCCATAAGCAAATCCTCTCTGACTTCAAAATCTATCTCCAATCCCTTTTCACTGCCTTCACAGCTGCTATCCCAATAAAAATCACCTTAACCTGTCACGATGCTTTGCAGTTGCCACTCTCCACCCACCAGCCAGTGATTATTGAAAAATGCAAATTGATGCATACCACTACTCTGCCCCAAATTCAGCAGTGGCTTCCCATCCCATTTAGAACACTAAACACCTCACCCTAATTTACAACATTCCTAATGATGGAGCCCTTGCCTGTCATGCTGATTTCATCTCTTTCCATTCTCCCTTTAACCACTTGAACTCATACTGACCTTCCTGTTACTTGAAACTGTTAAGTTTATTTCTACCTCAGGCTTTTGCACTTGCCATTGCTTTGAATGAGACACACTTCCTCACTTAAGTTTTATAAACCATTCCGTTTATCTCTTGTATCTTTTTTCCTTTGTATCTCTTGCACAGTGCGTCATATTCTTCTCAACTTGTAAGAAATTCTTTGTATATGTGAATATTAGTAATGTGTTCTTATGCCATCACAAATGTCATCTTCCAGTATGTTTCTTTCAACATTGATTATAGTTTCTTTTGTCCCAGAAAATGTTTAATTTTAATGTAGTCAAATTTATCAGTCATTTCTTCTGTGGTAATTTCTTCTTGTATCTTACTCAAAAAATATTTTCCTAACCCAAAGTCATATATATGACCTCATACAGTCTCTTCACTTTTAATTTCTTTAAAGCTTTTCTTTGGACATTTAGCTCACTTTTACCATCTGAGTGTGTGTGTGTGTGTGGCAACAGATCGATTTTTCTCTAATAAGGACTTAGAGTAGATATCATTAAATCATTGATTTTAATTCCCTTTATCACTTAATGTTATTCTATGTAACTACACATATGTTTTGTTATTTATTTATTTATTTCTACCATTGCTCTAACAAGAAGAGCACCACCGAGGGCTTGCTGGACATCAAGCTGCGGACAGCTGACGCCTTCTAGCCGAAAGCATTAGCTTCACCTTCTTCGCCGCAGTTCTGCATCGGGCTGCTGTTCACCTTCCCGGAGAAGTACAACCCCAACAATCCCGCTGAGCATGCGCAGCTGGACGCTGTCAGGCCTCGCTGGACATAGTTAGGGCCTCACCCCTGCTCTTGAACATCATGAGGGAGCTGGCTGGCTTGGTTTTGGGCCCTTCACCAGCAGTGACTGGGAAAAGGCCCAGCATCATCCTCAGGTGTGCAAGCCTCCACTTTCCTAAGCACAAATGACCAATAAAGTTGATGCTTCTCCAAAAAAAAAATTATTTTTTCTAGATAACCACAGGTATTTTGTTCTATTTGTCTGTTGGCACTACTATAGTGTAAGTACTTAAAAACACACTCAATTTCCGAAGCTTTATGATGATCGATATCTGTTTAAATAAGTACCATTTATTATCCACTGTTTAAAAAAATTGTCTTGGGATTCTTGGTCTTGATCACATGTATTTTTATATTAGCATGTTCCTTTCTACTAAAAATATAAAACAAAACAAAAAACACAAAATTTGCTAAGTATTTGATTGGGATTGCAATTTATAGGTTAAATTGGAGAGAGTATAATCTTAAACATAAGAACACTTCCTAGTCTCAAATATTGTTTTTATCTCCATATATTAAAGACATACTGATGCCCTTCATTATAATTTTACATTTTGTTGTGACATTTAGCTCATTTTTACCATCTGAATTCATGAGACTACTTCTGAGGTTTCCAGAGACTGTTCTATCAAGTGGGATCATTTTATGTACTTTTTAAATTAGTGTAGCTGCTTCTAGTGTGCAAAAGTGTTATTCTGAATTACAGTAATTTGAAGAAAATTCATTATATATGCAGCTTAACATCGATCAATTATAATCAATATGTTTTCTACTAAACCCTATTTCATAATTTTCTTCTTTTTCCTATTCTCTGACTGCACCATCTCACTGTATGTTTAGCAATTCTTTTTTCTCTTATCTTATTGCTAATCATTCTTTATTTTAAATGTTAGTATTTTTCCATGCATTACTTTCAACCTTTCTTTGTTAATATAATTAAGGTCACCTCTTAAAACATGGAGTTGATTTGGGGTCTATTCCTCCAGCCCCATGATGATTAATTTTACTTTCCCATACATTATCTTTGTTACCATTCATACTTTCTCTTTTCCTCACTAATAGTATTTGTTGAAATCCTTAGTTTTCTGGGTGTGTGTGTGTTTTCCTTTACTTTGACCACAAACTCTTCCATAACTGTGTGTATTTCCTCTCAAGCTGCTGAGGCTAAACAGTTTCCATCCTTCTGAAGACAATCTCCCAGAGCCCCTGCCATGTTCCCGAAGGGGTTGTTTGAGATTCACTTTTTTACAGCTGTTATCTTCAGATCTTTCTTCACCAGAATACTTTGCCTCTCCAATCTCCAGTATGTTTCCCTCTTTTTTTGTTGTTATTACTATAAGATTTTGGGGTAACATCTAAATTTTGGATGTACATGTATTTTCTTGTTGGGCAGAGAAGGCAAAGCTAGATATTATTTTTCTTGAGAATATGAAATACACTACTCCATCATCTTCTTATTAGTAGTACTGCTGTTAAGAAATCTGAAGTCTAGGGACACCTGGGTGGCTTAAGTTGGTTGAGCATCTGCTTTCAGCTCAGGTCATGAGCTTGGGGTCCTGGGATCAAGCCTACATGGGGCTCCCAGTTCAGCGGGGAGTCTGCTTCTCCCTCTGCCCCTGCCCCCCACACTTGTTCTCTCTCTCACACACACGTAAAAAAAAAATCTTAAAAAAAAAAGAAATCTGAGGTCTTTCTGATGTCTGATCTTTGTATAAGACTCAGAGGTTTATTTTCTCTGGAAACTTAAAAACATCTGTCGTTTGTCTAGATTTCTGAAAATGCATGCTATTATTCTTTAGTGATTGTATATTTCTATCAAAATTGCAAGATTCTCACCAAGTGCTTTCATTCTGCTACCTCTGTTCTGGGACACTCTAATAAGTTTTTCACTGATATCTTCTCTCACTCCATTTTCCCTGTTCTGGAGTTCCTATTATTCAGATAGCAGTCTGCATTGTTTTTCCTTTTATTTTTATCGTGACTCAGCTCTGATTTTCCAACTTGAGGTCTTGTTGCTTTACTTTCTAGGTTATGTTCCTAATATTTTTCTCCATGCCATCTCTTGAGATTTTGTAGTTGATATGATACCTTTATATTCCAAGGACAACTTTTTTCTATGTGAATTCACTTTTAAAAATTATATACATGTAGCACATAACATTTTCCACTGGTGGTTGCAACAATATTTCTAGCCTGTACCCCCTTCTGATAACTTGCCACTGCCTAACCAAGAAAAATAGCTCCACACTCCTCTTTAGAATCCCCATCAAGTGGCAGAGTCTAATTCCTTTCCCCTTGCATCTCTTATAATGAACAGAATGTAGCTGAGGTAATGCTGCATAATTTTCTAGGCTGTGTCAGAAAAGGTGGGGAAGAAAAAGTTAAAAAGTTACTGCCTTCTGAAATGTAACACTTAGACTATGGCCCTGAGCCACTGCGTAAGCAATCCAGTTGTGAAGCTCTCAGGTGCTACGGAATCCCAGCTACACATGGAGAAACCACAGGGAGAAGCTCAGAGACAGAGACAGAGAGACCTATAGAGGAGGAAACATGGCAAATAATAAGATTATTGTTGTGACAAGTCATTACATCTTGTGGTGCTGGGCAACAATGGCTAACCTTAATCTTTTATTTTTTGAGTGTAACATATATGCACTTATATGCATTAACATTGTATTATATATACATTACATATGAATTTATGTTAATCTTATATACATGTAAAAGTTGTTCCTTCAAATTGCTTTGTATTTTTTCACTATGATTTATAATAACAGCTTTCTTCAAATGTCTTGATTGATAGTTTAACTAGATATATAATGTTATGCCTAAATAATTTTTTCCTCAGAAAATTTTAGAAATGTGCCATATTAATCTAACACCCATTTTTGCTATTGAAAAGTCTAGTCAGAGTCTGATTTTTATTTGATTATAGTAAAAAAAAGATATTGTGGGTATATTTAATCCAAAATTCTTGTCCTCATAGTTTTAAAATCTCATAACAATAGCTCTAGAAATTACATGCCTTCATTTTAATTATGTATGTAGTCTTTTCAGTTTAATCACTGATGTCTGACCTCAGCTTTGGGGAAAAATATGCTGTTTAATATTTGTAGATCTCTGCATTTTCTGATCTCTATTCCCGTTCTCTCTCTCTGGTCTCTCTCTCTCTCTAGCCTTTACCTCTTCCTCTTTTTCTCAGTTTGTAATAGCTTTTTAGATCTTCTAGGTGTATCTTTCCCTGTTTTATCCATTTCACTCCCTTTTAAAATTCGCTTTATTATTTGAAATAAAATTTGTTTCAAATGATTCTTTTATAAAAATGTCCTACATTTTTTCCATTCTCTTAGAAGATACAATTTAATTATTCTAGTTATTCTTTAATTTAATTTAATTTTATTATGTAATTATTCTAAAGTTCTTAACTATTCTCCAACTTACTTCCTGTTCCCCCAGAGAGTGTTGCTCTATTTATTAAATGAGGTACTTCTTTTTTTGTGCTACAGGATTACCTAAACTGTTAGTGACATTTTGTTATTCTACATTTGTGTAAAAGGTTCATTAGAGGCTTAAATGGGTTTTCTCCTTCCTTAAAAGCCTGACCATTAAATGAGCATGCAGACAACATGCTATCCAAATAAGATCATCAAGCAGCCAAGCAGTTCCTAAGCAATGTTTGGTAGCAGCTACTAAGTTACCTTGACATGCTTCCATAGATTTGGCCGCTAATGACAAACTGAGCCCAACAGATTTAGACAATTTATTACTCTAAGCAGAGCAAACTGCCTGAACATGATGTTTGTACTGGTTTCCCTTACTCCCCAATTCCTAAGGGGGTGATGCAGACCCACACAGTGGGTCTGTATCACAGCTGAAAGACACTGAGCCCAGGAAATCCCCACGAGAATTTCTAGCATTACCTTTATTGCCTGGAATAAGCAAATCTTTACCAGGAAGAGAGACAGGGAGTTTTTTTACCTACTATTCTGAAATACCACTGGGAGTGAGTTATTTTCTATTTGTACTATTCTGTAATGTAAATCAATTTAAGCAAATTGGCTGTTAATACCAAGAAGTAAAGAAGTGTAAGAGATTTCCGAAAAATTGTCTTCCAAGGATAGAATATGTCTATTGAGACTGAGAACTTCAAAATAAACTGTGCAAATGGGAAACATGAAGCGAAGCTTCCACCGCCACTACCAGGCACAACTATTGGGTATCTAGTAATACACACTTTAGAGATATGATCCCTTCTAGTAAGATATCCGATTGATTTTTGCTTGTGTTGTTAGTAGAGGTAGGAGGAGGGGCAGTCGGAAGGAAAAGCCAATTAATACAGCTGACTGTTGAGGAGGAATTAAACTAAATAACCGAGGAGTCCAAATTAAAGTTGAAAAGAATACTCCCACCTCAGTTTTCTTTTCTGCCGCTCTCACTACATGTTTACTTCTGTTCTGGTGATTGGTGCAGCTATAACTGTGACTCACTCCACTTCTAGTTGCCTATAAAGTCTTCAT
The DNA here is from genome assembly GCF_003265705.2 of Callorhinus ursinus. Classification (NCBI taxonomy): domain Eukaryota; kingdom Metazoa; phylum Chordata; class Mammalia; order Carnivora; family Otariidae; genus Callorhinus; species Callorhinus ursinus. The sequence continues at coordinate 73,829,827 of NW_027397065.1, read as the reverse complement.
AATCTTTGTTCAGCTGAAGTCTCATCCATTCTGTTTCTAATCTGTACATGTCTTTTTATTTTCTTCTTTTTTAGGTTGGAAAGGAAATAACCAAGACTGACTAGGTTGCCATGTTGAACAAAATCTACCTTCAAAAAAAAAAACAAAAAACAGTGCAATTGTATTGCGTCAAATTGAAAGTGTAGGCTATCAGTGCTCTATAAATACGTGTGGTTTGAATTACATTATTAAATAAAAGATAATACATTCATGAAAATAATAATTAATATACTATATAATAAAATATAACAGGTTGTGAAAGTTGTGTTAATTTTATTTTTTTGCTGTAGAATAGCCAGATTTCTAGCATATTTAAAATCTATAAAAAGTTTCCCTTTCCTCATTTGTTTTGTTTCTTAAATTCCACATATGAATGAAATCATATGGTATTTGTCTTTCTCTGACTTATTTCACTTAGCATTATACTCTCTAGTTCTATTCATGTTGTTGCAAATCACAAGATTCCATTCCTTTTTATGGCTGAGTAATATCCCATTGTATATATACCACTTCTTTTTCTATTCATCAGTCGATGGGCAGTTGGGCTTTTTCTATAGTTTGGCTATTGTAGATAGTGCTGCTATAAACATGGGGGTACACGGATCCCTCTGAGTTAATATTTTTGTATTCTTTTGGTAAATAACTACTGCAAGACAGAGACAAACCAAGAAACAGACTCTTAACAATAGAGAACAAACTGATGGTTACCAGAGAGGAGGTGGGTCAGGGATGGGTTACATAGGTGATGGGGATTAAGGATGCATTTGTTGTGATGAGAACGGAGTGATGCATGGAAGCACTGAATTACTATATTGCATGCCTGAAATTAATATAACACTGTAAGTTAACTAACTGGAATTAAAATAAAAACTTTAAAAAATAAATAAAGTCTATAAAATGTAGTTATTTTTTAGGATTAAGAGCTCAGTAGGCCTTCTTTATAAGGTTTAATTAAAATCATTAAGTCAAAGCTCCATTCTTACTGAAAAATCTATTAAAGGTTCTTTTACCTCTAAGGATTAAACAAAATTTTTGATTGAACTTAACCATTAAACAGTAATTTCTTGGACGATATTTTAAATTTAATGACTAGAAAACTATAAAGAATAGATTTAAAATATTAATAAAATTTAATAAAATATTTAATACATCTCTATTAAAAAGCAGTCAACTGGTCTATAATAGAGATCAATGTACATGACAGTATATATAACAGCCTATAAGAGTGGATATTAATTGAGCATAATTTATTCTTCTTATTGCACACTGATGACTATTACATTCACTTGTGTTCTAGAGTTGTTCACAAAAATATTTTTATATATATTTTCACGCCTTTGAAATGATTTAAAACCAAACTGATAAACTTTAATCACAATTTTTTCATGTTTCTTCTATATACATCATAACTATAAACTATAACTTAAAGTATTCTTCTTCTCAAATTGGTAGACCACCTCATTTCCTTTGCCTAAATTCTATGAAAAATGTTAATGTGTGTGTGTGTGTGATGGAGATGTGGTGAGGGGGGTTTGATGGATTTCTGTTGGTTAGTATTGTATTCTACAACTTTGAATACAGCTAAAAGTGGGGTTATTAAAATCTGTCTCTTTTTTCTTTTGCAATTCCTTTAGTATCTCTCTGTTTTTAGTAAAATAGAACCTATTGCTGGCTGGAAAAAAGGGTTCAATATGTCCATGATATTCCATATCATTTCATGCTTAATTTCAATTGGGATCCTCTCCACGTAAAAATAAAGATAACACACCATTAAAATTTTGTAGCTTAATTTCATTTTTCAGCTAAGTTGTTTGCTTGCATCCTTTAGCCATTAGTCAAGGAAAAAGAAAATGAAATGAATTTCCAGTCAGTTGAAGAAGAAGAAGGAGGAGGAGGAGAAGAAGAACAACAACAACAACAAACAACAGCAGCAAGAGGGGGAGCAGCAAGAGGCCTGGGGCTGCCAGCAGGTAACTCTGTCCACAAGAATAAATACATACGTCAGCTTTTTTAGCAACTAATGATGTTCCAACAAAACTCTGCTGAATTTAACAATTCCTTTAAAATTGGTATAGTCATGAAACAAAATAAGATGAACGGAATGGGTTGAAAATGTAACTAATGATGCATATTAGTTTTCTCAAACAAGAATTGAATTTAATTGTTTTTAACTCCTTTGAGAAATCATGATAGAAATTTTATGTTTTGGGGACGCCTGGGTGGCTCGTCATTAAGCGGCTGACGTCAGCTCAGGTCATGACCCCAGGGTCCTGGGATTGAGTCCTGCATCGGACTCCTTGCTCGGTGTGGAGCCTGCTTCTCCCTCTGCCTGTTTCTGCCCGCTGCTCCCCCTGCTTGTGCTCTCTCTCTCTCTCTGACAAATAAATAAAATCTTTTTTAAAAAAAGAAATTTTATATTTTGCTTAAAATGTTTAACACCCCCAGAATTCAAGTTTTTTGAAGCAAGATGCAAAGTATAAAAATACTTTTGTGCCTATTATAATTTTATGAAATATTAAACAAAATAAGCATAGGAAAAAAAGACAAAGGGTATGCTTTAAATTGATAATAATAAAATAAGGATATTTTAAAACAAAGACCATTTAAGTGTTGAAAATCTATGACTTTCAGTAAGTAATGCTGAGAATTACTATGTTTTTGGGCAAATTTTCTGTAACTGAACTTGCTTAATACAATGCTAGTATATTTTATCACCTTAGAACATTTGGTTATACAGAAATTACACATAGAATTTAGATAACTGTAATTATTTAGCAGTTCATTATAAGCTATGATCAAGATTCTGACTTTTTCTGGAACATTCATAGTTTCAAATATTCTTCCAAACTATATTTATGTTTAGCAAGCAAGGTCACTATGAAAAAGTAATATAAGAAAATAAGTAATAAAATCTATTGGGATGAAAATTTTAAAAATCCTAATTTGTCTGGAGAACTAATTTAGAATACTACATTTTTTATTTTAGATGGCTACACTTTATATTGAAAACTATTCAGTCCTCAAAAGGAGTAAGTATATATTTTAAGAGATATTAAAATTCATGACTCTTCTCTCTACGCTTTTGAGATTGAACAAAGAAAATAGTCAAAGTCAAGAAATGAATATGTCAGCATAGAAATACAAAGAGAAAAAGGAACAGAGAAGAAAAAGTCAAAGAAAAATTATAAGAAGGGGTATCCAGATTATTATAATTTAGATCAGTTTGAGTCAACATACACTTACAAGCATATATACTATGTTAGAATCCAGGATTAAATAATGGAGAAGTCTTCATTTCTACCCTGCTGTGACCTGCCAGTGTGAAATATAATGTATCAGATTAGTTATTGAAATATTTTACATTAAAGTGTTTTAAGCTTTGGTGTCTTTTTGCATGTGCCTAATCCTATCTCATTCAGCATCCTGATCTTATTTTTTATTTTTTTAGTGATTTTTTGTATCCTATCCTTTATTTTATTTTTTTAAATTTTATTATGTTATGTTAATCACCATACATTACATCATTAGTTTTTGATGTAGTGTGTCCTATCCTTTAAAACAAACATTTTGCTTAGGGTGGTTTAGTGGGGAGGGGAAAGGGGAGGAAGGAGTTCTGCATAGTCTGAATTATTTGTTTTAACTATTCCCTTTAGACAGTTATTCCCATAAAAACATTCACTTGATTCCCTATTTTGTTTTATTAGTGCACACAAATAAACATCCTGTTAGGAAATAGATAGCAAAGGATTTATTTTTGTTTAATAGAAATAAACAGATAAAGAAAATAGGCTATGGTTATTTTACTCTTCAAACAAATCATCCTACAAACTTGTTTTAGTCAAGTTGCATATCACAGCCAACTTTAGTAATGAATAGACATCTGTTGAAATTTATTATTTGGTTCTGAGATTTTTTTAGCTATGAATCTGTATATACAAATGTATATCTAGGCACATAAAATAAACATTCTTAATGAATTACCTTTTTTTTAACCAATGAATGCATTGTTACAATATGCATAAATTGATCCTAGATCAATATCCAATCAACAACACTTCCTTTAAACATTTCACTATTGGACTGATTCACACTACAGCACTCCATCTTGAGAAATATGTTTATTGGAAGAGAAAATTCAAAATCTCTGATCAACTGAAACGTTCAACTGAAACGTATCATGGGCAAGGAAGAGAAAAACAGTCTGTTCTAATACAAGAAAATCTGTGGTGAAAATATTACCAAAAATGGATACATTTGACAATGAAACAAGTTAAAATAGTAACTGATATGTTTTAAAGAAGAAGAAAAAAAAACTAGTTGCAAAATGACACTGTGAGAGCATAGATCCAATTTCCTAAGAGAGAAGTGTTGCAATCTAGTTTAATATCACTATTCAAAAAACAAAGATTGAAAAATGTTTTGGAACTATTTAACTGATCAAAATGAAAAAAAAAAAGTTCAGTTTATTTAATAGGCCAGATTTCAATTGTAACATTGTTTTAGGCCAGAGAATAAATTAAATGTGTGATTATACTTTCCATGTTTTAAAGTGTGAATTTTAAAAATATTTTGCTACTTTCATATCATTGCTCTTAAATGACTTACCAGTTTTCATTAATATATCTCCAAATCATGTACACCTATTTGTTTCTTTAACTTAACATTTTTTGATGATTTTACCTTAGCAAGCCGTGATTCCAGCTGCTCAGCTAAAAGCAAGATTTTCTTAAGGGTGCCTGACTGGCTCAATTTGTGGAGCATGCCACTCTTGATTTTGGGGGTGTGAGGTTGAACCCCATGTTGGGTGTAGAGATTACTTAAAAATAAAAGCTTTGAAAAAAATAAAAGCAAGATTTTCTTTACTTTTATTGATTAAATTAAAATAATATAATGATATTTCCTTTGGAAATATTTCCAGTTCTCAGTGTGTGTGTGTGTGTGTGTGTGTGTGTGTGTGTACCTGTGTGCAATATTCTCTACAGTTCCTTTGGCTTACATGTTTCTGGCATATTAAACAAGCCAGTAGGAAAATATGTTGGGAAAGAAGCCCAACATAACACATAGCCAACAGTTAATCTTTACTTATACTGCCACTTCCATTTCTGAATATTTCCTTTAGATTCTTCTTTTCATTTATTTAATTAAATTTGCATTGAATTAAATAAGCTATTGTGTTTTTTCACTGGTGTGTGCCCTAAATTGTAATAAAGCTGGACATTTGGAGAGGGCTTGATAGACTTTAAAAAGTTTGCATATTTATTATCTAATTTTGATTTTCAAAATTACAACTTGCATAAACAGATGTTATTATTTCCTTTAAAAATATGAAAACTACACTGTAGAAGCTTAAATCATGTTTTCAAGGAGTTTTGGCTGTTAATGTGCACTGAAGTTGAAACAGAGTTCTTTAGTCTATAAATAGTAGTATTTTAAGAGTAAAGCAATTTCAGGTTGAATATTTAATGCTTATAAACATATATTCAGTAAAAATAATATCCACAAAAATAAAATAAAGTTGAGTTTTCTCAGTGATGTTTTACATAATTTACTAATATACTATAGTAGTACCACATTTGAATTCTAGCTATATAATTTACTAGCTAAATAAGTAGATTTATTATTTAGCTTCTCTAAGCCTCAGTTTCTGCTTGGTAAAGTAGAAATAGCAATCCTTGTGTTGCAAAGCACTGTGTAAATTTAGCATTTAAAGTGCCCAGCAATAACTGGCATACACTACGCCCCCAATAAATAGTAACTAGTATTATTTTTATCATTTAATGTTTAAATTTATAGATAGTAAAATATATGAATGCAACAAAATATGTATGGAATTTGAAACCAGAAATATCAGGTGTTTTATCATAAATTTCATACTATTTACTATTTACTTCATAAATATGTGTTTGGTATAAATTTGCATTTACTTCATAATCAAAAATCTAAATCTAAATAAATAAATAGACTTCTGGTTTCCAGTTCAGCCGATGAAGATCTTACAAGTTTCCTCCCTCTTAACTAGATGTAAAAAGCTGAACAGATTAAAGAATCAATCAACAGCTCTTCTTGGGGCCCTAAAAGAGGGAAAGACACAGGGCAAATTACTGCCCTCAAGATGAGAGGCAGAAAGGGTATCACGGGGACTCAGCTTAACAAATCAGAGATTCATGAGCTGAAATCAACACAGGAACCTGTGCCGGGTATGGACACCTAAACTATAATTATGAATTGATGGAAACACAGTGAAGACCCACTCTGAGTTAAAAACACCAAGAGGACTCAGTTACAAGGAGTCCTATACAATATTGTGAGATTTACCTCCAGGAGCTTGAACAGGATTCCATAGTAAGTATCTGAGAAAAATCCTCTCTGGCTCCCAGGAGAGGGAGAGAAGGAACTATTTCAAAATCTGCCAGAGACTGCATTCTTCTTAACAAGGCCTGCCCTCAGGAAAGACTAGTTAACTAAAGTCTAACCTGCTGGGGTATTAACAGAACCTACCTTTCCTAGGAGAGGTAAATACCCAACTTCAGGCAGCTCTAACCTTCCACTTGGGAGAGTTTAATCACTCAACTCCAGGATCCTCTAGCCATTATGACCCATCTAATTGGTAGAGAAAAACCTGAGAAACATTTGTAAGGGTCACAGTCCAGAGGTACAGGATCACTTATAAAATGCTTTCCTTCCCTTCACACCTCATCATCACATTAACAGAGGACTATTTATCCAGTAAATCAGATCCAGCAATCAAGAAAAAAAAAAAGATACAAGGCACACTAAAAGGCAAAATATAAACAAACAAAATGAACAAAACCACATTTTGAAGAGAGAGAGCAAGCATCAGAACCAGACATTAGAGATGTAAGAATTATCAAAATGGGGATTTAGAACAGCTATTATTAATATGCTAAATGCTGTAATGGAGAAAGTAGACAGCATGCAAGAACAGATGGGCAATGTAAACAGATAGATGGAAATCCCAAGGAAGAACCAAAAAGAAATGCAAGATATAACAACAACAAAAAATTGTCACAAAACTGAAGAATGCCTTTGATGGGGTAATTAGGAGACTGCACTTGGCTGAGGAGAAAATCTCTGAGCCAGAGTATATATGAACAGAATCTTCAAAAACTGGAAAGCAAAGACAAAAGATTGGAATGAGTAGAACAAAATATCCAAGGCCTGGAGGCCACTACAAAAGGCATAACATATGTTTAATTATAATACTGAAAAGAGAAGGAATCTGACCTATAGAGGAATAAAGATAAGTTTTATGTTGGCATCTCCTCAGAAATTATGAAAGGAAGGGGCAAGCGCCCGACCCAAGCAGGTGGCTCAGTCAGTTGAGCTTCTGACCCTTGATCTCAGCTCAGGTCTTGATCTCAGGGTCATGTTTTGACTCTACATTGGGCTCCATGCTGTGTGTGGAGACTACTTGAAAAGAAAAGAAAGGAAAAGAGAAGAGAAGAGAGAAGAGAAGAGAAGAGAAAAAGAAAGAAAGAAAAGAAAAAGAAATGAAATTATGCAAAGAAGAAGGTAGTGGAAGGAAACATTTAAAGTGCTGACAGAAAAAAAAAAAAACAGAACAAACCCACTAAACTGGAATTCTGTACTCTGTAAAATCATCCCTCAAAAGTGGAGAAATAAAGACATTCTCAAACGAAAATTGAGGAAATTTGTTGCCAGTAGACCTGCCTTGCAAAAAAATGTTAAGAGAATATCTTTAGAAAGAAGGAAAATACTGTAGGTTCAGATCTATATAAAGTAAACAACAGCACTGGAGAAGGAATAAATGAAGGTAAAAGAAAACCTTTTTATTTTTATTATTCTTAATTGATCTGATAGATAATGTTTTTCAAAATAACAATACCAACAATGTATTTGATTGTGTATGATTATGCATGTATCACATAAATGCTTATGCGTGCTTATATTGAAGTAAAATGAATAACAGCAATTATCCAAAGGAAGCATGGGAGAAATGAGAATTCTGTTATTATAAGATTCTCATACTATTTGAAAATTGGTAAAGTGTTATTTGAAAGTGAACTTGGATTAGCTGTAAATGTATATTGCAAGCTTTAGTCAACCACTAAGAAAAAATATAGAAATAAAAAAAAGTACAACCAGTATGCTAAGAAAAGAGAGAAAATGGAATCATATAAAATGCTCAATTAAAACCAGAAAAGGCAAAAAATAAATAAATAAATAAATAAAATAAAACCAGAAAAGGCAGAAAAAGAGTGGAAGATTAAAATAGGAACAAAGAGCAATGACAGCAAATAGGAAACAGTAACTATTATGGTATCTATAGCGTCTATATCAATAATCACTCCGAACATAAATGGTCTAAATCCACCAATTAAAAGACAGAGACTGTCAGAGTAGATGAAAAAACAAAACCTAGGTATATGTTGTCTACAAGAGACTCATTTTCAATATAAAGACACATAGATTAAAAGTAAAAATGAGAAAAATATACCATGCTAACACTAATCAAATGAAAGCAGTTTCAGTTTATATTAGAAAGGAGTAGCTATATTAATTTCAGACAGAGCAGACTTCAAAGCAAGGGAAGTTATCAGGGATAAAATAGGGCATTAAATAATGATAAAAAGGTCAGTTCTCCAAGAGGACAGAACAATTCATAATGTGTACATGCTTAACAAGAGAGCATCAGCCTACATGAGGCAAAAACTGAGAGAATTACAAGGAGAAATGGCTGAACCCACTATCAGAGAGACTTCAATACTCCTCTATCGGAAATAGACAGGATCAGCAGGCAGAAAATCAATAAAGACATAGTGAACTCAACAACACAACCAATCCACTGGATATAACTGATATCTACAGACTATTTGATCCAACAAAAGCAGAATACATATTCTCCTTAGGCTCACATGGAATATTCATCAAAATAAACCACAATCTGAGCCATAAAAAAAAATTTAACATTTTTAATGGAATAGAATCATACAATGTCTGCTCTCAGAATACATTGATTTTAAACTAGAAATCAATAACAGAAATATAACTGGAATATTCCCAAATAAGCAGAGTTTTAAACAACCTACTTCTAAATAACACACGTATAAGAATATTATGATAAATTTTAAAAAGTATTTTTAATAAATATCAAAATGAGTGGGATGCAGTGAAAGCAATCCTTGGAAATTTACAGCATTGAAAACATATAGTAAAAAAAAAATATCTAAGATCAATTATCTAACTTTCTACCTTAGGAACTTAAAAAAAGAAGAGCAAGCAAATTAATTTCAAAATAAGCAGTAGAAGAAAAAAAAAGAGCAGAAGTCAATATTGAAAACAGGAAGTCAATAGAGAAAATAACTCAAAAAAAGCTGGTTTTATGAAAAAAATTCAATAAAATTGATAAGCTCCTAGTTAGGCTAACTAAAGAAAAAAAAATAGATGACTCAAATTAGTAGTATCATAAATGAAAGAGGGGATATCGTACAGATCCCATGGACACCAAAGTGTAATAAAGGATACTATGAGTAATTCTATGGGCACAAATTTGATAACCTAGATGTAATGGATCAATTCCTTGAGAGACACAATCTGCCAAACCTCACACAAGCAAAATATATATTTTGCATATATAAATATATTATAGGCATATATATATATATATCCAGGGCATATATATATTATATATATATATACATATATATATATATATATATATATTAAAGAAATGGTATAATTAATGACCTTACAAAGCAGAAAGCATCAGGCCCAGTTGGATTTACTGGTAAATTCTACCAAACATTCAAGGTAGAGATTACACCAATTCTCTACAATCTCTGTCAGAAGATAGAAGCAGAGGGAACACTTTGTAACTCCTCTTTGAAGCCAGAATTACCTTAATACCAAAACTAGACAAAGGCATTATAAGAGAACTGAGGGCCAATATCTCAAAAACATAAATGTAAGATTCCTCAACAAAATATTATGAATCCAGTCAATGAATAAAAATAATTATATACCACAACCAAGTGGGATTTATATATCCAAGGTATGCAAGACTGGCCCAACACTCAAAAATTTAATTAAATAATCAATCTCATCAACAGGCTAAAAAATGTCACATAATTATATGAATAGATAGACAAATGCATTCGGCAAATCCATTGCCCATTTATGTTAAAAACTCTCAGTAAGGGGGGGGCGGAGCAAGATGGTGGAGGAGTAGGAGACCTGGATTTCGTCTGGTCTCAGGAATTCAGCTGGAGAGGGATCAAACCATTCTGAACACCTACGAACTCAACAGGAGATTGAAGAAAAGAATAGCAACAACTCTCTGACAGAAAAGCGACCACTTTCTGGAAGGTAGGATGTGTGGAGAAGTGAATCTGAGGTGATATTCGGGAGAATAGATGGCGGGGGAGGGGGCCTCCATCGGCCGCTTCTGGCAAGTGATAGAACCGTGGAGCACAAAATCGGACCTTTGAGAAGTTGGCTCCATGGAGAGACGTCACTTCAGTGGCTAAGCGGGGGGTGGAACCCTCACAGGACAGTGTGGTCTCAGGACCCTCGGGGTCACAGAAAGACTGGGGGTACCTGAGTGCGGCAGAGCTCCCAGGTATCAGAGCAGGGAAGCCGGCTGCAGAGACGGAGCCGAGACGTGGGCTCTCAGCTCGGGGTTGCCATAAACTGTGATCGGTGACAGTTAGGCCACTGCTCCTCCAGCAGGGACCCAACAAGCAGCAGATCCAGGGAGACTCCCCTCCCTCCACCGGGAGGAGCGGCGTGGGAGCGCACCGCAGGGATCTGCTGGGTTTGGAGACTCCACACGGGGTCAGGTGCCAGAAATAGAAATGCTCGGTCACAGGCTGGGTGAGCACGGAGTGCGGCCGGACACCGGGGAGAGGTGAGTGACTGACTGCCTTTCTCTGGGGGCGCACTGAGGAGCGGGGCCCCAAGTTCTTGGCTCCTCTAGGCGGAGATTGGGAGGCCGCTATTTTCACTCTCGTCCTCCAAAGCTGTACCGAGAGCTTGTAGGGAACAAAAGCTCCCAAGAGCAAACCCGAGCAGATTACTTAGCCAGGACCCGGCAAGGGCGGGGCAATTCCGTCTCCGGCAAAGACATTTGGGAACCACGGCAACAGGCCCCTCCCCCAGAAGATCAGCATGAACAGCCAGCTAGCCAAGACCAAGTTTACCGATCAATGAGAACGGCAGAACTCCAGCACTAGGGGAATACTGCACATAGAATTCATGGCTTTTTTTTACCATGATTCATTAGTCCTTCAAAGTTAATTTTTTTAACTGTTTTTTTTTTGAATTTTTCTTTTTCCCTTTTCCAACAAACATATTATCAATCACTTTACAAAAAAATTTATTTTTCATTTTTAGGGTCATATTCTATCCCTTCAGGGTAGTTACCTTTATTTTTGGCATATATATATAAGTTGTTCTCTTTTTAAAATTTTGAGATACAGTTTCTTCTAACATATCAAAATATACCCTAAATCTCTACTGTATGGCTTTTTTCCAGTCTACTGCCTGATCACATTCTCTCCCATTTTTTTTTCTTTCTTTCTTTCCTTTTTTTAATCCTCTTTTTATTTTTTTCAAACACCTCCTGATCAATTCCTTTTTTAAAAATTTTCTATAATTTTCATTTTTACAGTCATATTCCATCCCTTCATCATATCAACCCTTATTTTGTACATATATGTCTTTTTCTCTTTAAAATTTTAGGAGGCACTTTCTTCTAACAGACCAAAATATACCCCAGTTCTGGTGTGTGGCACTGATCTATGCACAAGTCTGATCATATTTGATCAGATTCTGTTGTTTTTTTGTTTTGTTCTGTGTTTGTTTTTATTTTTTATTTTTTCTCTCTCTCTCTCTCTCTCTTTCTTTTTTCTTTCTTTCCCTTTCTTTTCCCCTGGATTCAGGTCTTTTCTGATTTGTTTAGAGTGTATTTGCTGGGGACGTTGTTAACCTGTTAGCATTTTGTTCTCTCATTCATCTATTCACCTCTGGACAAAATGACAAGACGAAAGAAATCACCTCAACAAAAAGAACAAGAGGTAGTGCCATCAGCCGGACCTACTCAATACGGACATTAGTAGGATATCAGACCTAGAGTTCAGAATCATGACTTTAAAGATACTAGCTGGGCTTGAAAAAAGCATGGAAGTTATTAGAGAAACCCTTTCTGGAGAAATAAAAGAACTAAAATCTAACCAAGTTGAAATCAAAAAGGCTATTAATGAGGTGCAATAAAAAATGGGGGCACTAACTGCTAGGATAAATGAGGCAGAAGAGAGAATCAGTGATATAGAAGACCAAATGATGGAAAATGAAGACGCTGAGAAAAAGAGAGATAAACAACTACTGGATCACAAGGGCAGAATTCGAGAGATAAGTGATACCATAAGACGAAACAACATTAGAATAATTGGGATCGCAGAAGAAGAAGAAAGAAAGAGAGGGGCAGAAGGTATAGTGGAGCAAATTATAGCAGAGAACTTCCCTAATGTGGGAAAGGAAACAGGCATCAAAATCAAGGAGGCACAGAGAACTCCTCTCAAAATCAATAAAAATAGGTCAACACCCCAACATCTAATAGTAAAACATACGAGTCTCAGAGACAAAGAGAAAATCTTGAAAGCAGCTCGGGAGAAGAGATATGTAACCTATAATGGTAGAAACATTAGATTGGCAACAGATCTATCCACAGAGACCTGGCAGGCCAGAAAGGACTGGCATGATATCCTCAGAGCACTAAATGAGAAAAATATGCAGCCAAGAATACTATATCCAGCTATGCTGTCATTGAAAATAGAAGGAGAGATAAAAATCTTCCAGGACAAACAAAAACTAAAGGAATTTGAAAACATGAAACCAGCCCTACAAGAAATATTGAAAGGGGTCCTCTAAGCAAAGAGAGAGCCTAAAAACAGCATAGACCAGAAAGGAACACAGACAATATACAGGAACAGTCACCTTACAGGCAATACAATGGCACTAAATCCGTATCTTTCAATAGTTACCCTGAATGTAAGTGGGGTAAATGCCCCAATCAAAAGACACAGGCTATCAGATTAGATTAAAAAACAAGACCCATCAATATGCTGTCTGCAAGAGACTCACTTCAGACCCAAAGACACTGCCACATTGAAAGTGAAGGGGTGGAAAACCATTTACCATGCTAATGGACACCAAAAGAAAGCTGGGGTGGGAATCCTTATATCAGACAAATTAGATTTAAAACAAAGACTGTAATAAGAGATGAAGAAGAACACTATATCCTACTTAAAGGGTCTATCCAGCAAGAAGATTTAACAGTTGTAAATATCTATGCCCCTAACAAGGGAGCAGCCAATTATGTAAGGCAATTAATAACAAAAGCAAAGAAACACATTGACAACAATACAATAATACTGGGGGATTTTAACACCCCCATCACTGAAATGGACAGATCATCTAAGCAAAAGATCAACAAGGAAATAAACACTTTAAATGACACACTGGACCAAATGGACTTCACAGACATATTCAGAACATTCCATCCCAAAGCAACGGAATACACATTCTTCTCTAGTGCCCATGGAACATTCTCCAGAATTGATCACATCCTAGGTCACAAATCAGGTCTCATCCAGTACCAAAAGTTTGGGATTATTCCCTGCATATTTTCAGACCACAATGCTTTGAAACTAAACTCAATCACAAGAGGAAAGTCGGAAAGAACTCAAATACATGGAGGCTAAAGAGCATCCTACTAAAGAAAGAATGGGTCAACCAGGAAATTAAAGAAGAATTAAAAAAATTCATGGAAACCAATGAAAATGAAAACACAACTGTTCAAAATCTTTGGGATACAGCAAAGGCAGTCCTGAGAGGAAAGTATATAGCAATACAAGCCTTTCTCAAGAAACAAGAAAGGTCGCAAATACACAACCTAACCCTACACCTAGAGGAGCTAGAGAAATATAGCAAATAAAGCCTAAACCCAGCAGCAGAAGAGAAAAATAAAGATCAGAGCAGAAATCAATGAAATAGAAACCAAAAGAACAGTAGAACAGACCAATGAAACTAGGAGCTTGTTCTTTGAAAGAATTAACAAGATTGATAAACCCCTGGCCAGACTTATTAAAAAGAAAAGAGAAATGACACAAATCAACAAAATCATGAATGAAAGAGGAGAGATCACAACCAACACCAAAGAAATACAAACAATTATAAGAACATATTATGAGCAACTCTATGCCAGCAAATTAGATAACCTGGAAGAAATGGATGCATTCCTAGAGATGTATCCACTACCAAAATTAAACCAGGAAGAAATAGAAAACCTGAACAGACCTATAACCACTAAGGAAATTGAAGCAGTCATCAAAAATCTACCAACAAACAAAAGCCCAGGGCCAGATGGCTTCCTAGGGGAATTCTACCAAACATTTAAAGAATTAATACCTATTCTCCTGAAACTGTTCCAAAAAATAGAAATGGAAGGAAAAATTCCAAACTCATTTTATGAGGCCACCATTACCTTGATCCCAAAACCAGACAAAGACCTCATTAAAAGGAGAATTGCAGACCAATATCCTTGATGAATATGGATGCAAAAATTCTCACCAAAATACTAGCCAATAGGATCCAACAGTACATTTAAAGTATTATTCACAATGACCAAGTGGGATTTATCCCTGGGCTACAAAGTTGGTTCAACATCCGCAAATCAATCAACGTGATACAATACACTAACAAAAGAAAGAACAAGAAACATATGACCTCTCAATAGATGCAGAAAAAGCATTTGACAAAGTACAGCATCCTTTCCTGATCAAAACTCTTCAGAGTATAGGGATAGAGGGTACATACCTCAATATCATAAAAGCCATCTATGTAAAACATATAGTGAATATCATTCTCAATGGGGAAAAGCTAAGAGCTTTCCCCTAAGGTCAGGAATGCAGCAGGGATGTCCACTCTCACCACTGCTATTCAACATAGTATTAGAAGTCCTAGCCACAGCAATCAGACAATGAAAAGAAATCAAAGCCATCCAAATCAGCAAAGAGGAAGTCAAACTCTCACTCTTTGCAGATGATATGACACTGTATGTGGAAAACCCAAAAGACTCCACCCGAAAACTGCTAGAACTCATACAGGAATTCAGTAAAGTGGCAGGATATAAAATCAATGCACAGAAATCAGTGGCATTCCTATACACCAACAACAAGACAGAAGAAAGAGAAATTAAGGAGTCGATACCATTTACAATTGCACCCAAAACCATAAGATACCTAGGAATAAATCTAACCAAAGAGGCAAAGGATTTGTACTCAGAAAACTATAAAATACTCATGAAAGAAATTGAAGAAGACACAAAGAAATGGAAAAACGTTCCATGCTCATGGATTGGAAGAAAAAACATTGTGAAGATGTCAATGCTACCTATAGCAATATACACATTCAATGCAATCCCCATCAAAATACCATCCACTTTTTTCAAAGAAATGGAAAAAATAATCCTAAAATTTGTATGGAACAAGAAAAGACCCCGAATAGCCAGAGGAATGTTGATAAAGAAAAGCAAAGCTGGCGGCATCACAATCCCGGACTTCCAGCTCTATTACAAAGCTGTCATCATCAAGACAGTATGGTACTGGCAAAAAAAACAGACACATAGATCAACGGAACAGAATAGAGAGCCCAGAAATGGACCCTCAACTCTATGGTCAACTAATCTTTGACAAAGCAGGAAAGAATGTCCAATGGAAAAAAGACAGTCTCTTCAACAAATGGTGTTGAAAAATTGGACAGCCACATACAGAAGAATGAAACTGGACCGTTTCCTTACACCACACACAAAAATAGACTCCAAATGGTTTAAAGACCTAAACGTGAGACAGGAGTCCATCAACATCCTAAAGCAGAACACACCTCTTCGACCTCAGCCGCAGCAACTTCTTCCTAGAAACATCGCCAAAGGCAAGGGAAGCAAGGGCAAAAATGAACTCTTGGGACTTCATCAAGATAAAAAGTTTTGCAGAGCAAAAGAAACAGTCAACAAAACGAAAAGACAACCGACAGAATGGGAGAAAATATTTGCAAATGACATCAGATAAAGGGCTAGTATCCAAAATCTATAAAGAACTTATCAAACTCAACACCCAAAGAACAAATAATCCAATCAAGAAATGGGCAGAAGACATCAACAGACATTTTTCCAAAGAAGACATCCAAATGGCCAACAGACACATGAAAAAGTGCTCAACATCGCTTGGCATCAGGGAAATCCAAATCAAAACCTCAATGAGATACCACTCCACACCAATCAGAATGGCTAAAATTAACAAGTCAGGAAACGACAGATTGTGGTGGGGATGTGGAGAAAGGCGAACCCTCCTACACAGTTGGTGGGAATGCATGCTGGTGCAACCACTCTGGAAAACAGTGTGGAGGTTCCTCAGAAAGTTGAAAATAGAGCTACCATACGATCCAGCAATTGCACTACTGGGTATTTACCCCAAAGATACAAATGTAGGGACCCGAAGGGGTATGTGCACCCCAATGTTTATAGCAGCAATGCCCACAATAGCCAAACTGTGGAAAGATCCACGATGTCCAATGACAGATGAATGGATCAAGAAGATTTGGTATATATACACAATGGAATATTATGCAGCCATCAAAAGGAATGAGCTCTTGCCATTTGCAACGACATGGATGAAACTGGAGGGTGTTATGCTGAGTGAAATAAGTCAATCAGAGAAAGACGTGTATCATATGACCTCACTGATATGAGGAATTCTTAATCTCAGGAAACAAACTGAGGGTTGCTGGAGTGGTGGGGGGTGGGAGGGATGGGGTGGCTGGGTGATAGACATTGGGGAAGTTGTGTGCTATGGTGAGCACTGTGAATTGTGCAAGACTGTTGAATCACAGATCTGTACCTCTGAAACAAATAATACAATATATGTTAAGAAAAAGAAGAAGAAGAAGAAGAAGAAGAAGAAGAAGAAGAAGAAGAAGAAGAAAAAGAAGAAGAAGAAGAAGAAGAAGAAGAAGAAGAAAAAGAAGAAGAAGAAGAAGATAGCAGGAGGGGAAGAATGAAGGGGGATAAATCGGAGGGGGAGACGAACCATGAGAGACAATGAGCTCTGAAAAACAAACTGAGGGTTCTAGAGGGGAGGTGGTTGGGGGGATGGGTTAGCCTGGTGATGGGTATTAAAGAGGGCACGTTCTGTGTGGAACATGGGTGTTATGCACAAACAATGAATCATGGAACACTATACCAAAAACTAATGATGTAATGTATGGTGATTAACATAACAATAAAAAATTTTTTAAAAATCTCAGTAAATAAGAAATAGAGGAAATTTTTTCCCGTGTTAAAGAATATCTACAAAAAACTACAGCTAATCACATACCTTATTTATAATAAGAAAGTCAAAGCTTTCCAACTAGAAAGGATATCCCCCTTCACCATCCTTTTCAACATTGTACTGGAGGGCGTCTGGTGGCTCAGATGGTTAAGCGTCTGCCTTTGGCTCAGGTCATGATCCCAGGGTCCTCAATCGAGTCCCGCATCGGGCTTCCTGCTCCTTGAGAGCCTGCTTCTCCCTCTGCTTCTCTCTCTCTCTCTCCCTCTATCTCTCCCTCTGTCTTTCATGATTAAATAAATAAAATCTTAAAAAAAAAAACAACATTGTACTGGAATCTCTAGCTAATTCAATACACAAGAAATGGAAAAGGAAATAAAGGGTATAGAGATTAGGAAGGAAAAAAATTGTCTTTATTCACAGATAACATGATTATCTACATAGAAAATCTGAATCAAAAAAAAATTGGAACCAATAAGCAAATATAGTAAAGTTATAGGATATAAGGTTAAAATATAAAAGTCAATCATTATCCTATAGAACAACAATAAATTAATGGAATTTGTAATTAAAAACCTAATACCATTTACAGTGGCACTTCCCAAAATAACATACCTAGGCATAATTCTACCATATTATATTTAAGATCTATCCATGTTCATGGACAGGAAAACTTAATATTGTTAATGTGTTAGTTCCTCCCAGCTTGATCTATAGATTCACTGCAATCCTTAATATCTATCCTTATTTAATAAGACCCCTGTTTGTAATAAATCTCCCATATCTGTTGCCATCACTTCTCTCAAAGGAGAATGCATCTCCTTGCCCAAGCTCCCATACCTCATACTGGTCCATCCTATACACAGAATGCCTCATTCTGCTTATACTCTGACTCCTATGCTGGGCAACTCCACTCTGTATATGCCCACTTCATCCTTCTCTGACTCTGTCAGTTCAACTCCCTATATACGTTTACTTACCTTACACAGTCTCTGACATTCTATTTCTGGCTGCCATCTCTAAGGATGCTTGCTTACCCTGATTTGGTTCTGAAACCTCATCTGTGCAGCTAAGGCCTTTTCCATCCTGGAAGTGAATGTCTAGTTTGCTCTGTCCCCAGTAAATTTAAATGAATTGTTCAGGAGAGAGTAGAAGGGAAGGAAAAGAGAAAAGAGAAAAGAAATGGGGTATAAAATGATCTTTACCCAGACAACCTAATTGTGTGGAAAATCCTAAGCAATCTATTTTTTAAAATAATAGATCTGCTAGATAGATTAATCAAGGCCACAGTACGCAAGGTCAAATACAAAATAATTTGTATTTCTGCATATTAGCAAAATATACCTGGAAAATTGATTATAAAATATCATACCTTTTATAATAGCATTAAAGAACATAAAACACTGAAGGAAAACTGTAACAGGATATATGTAAGATCTCTACACTTAAATATATAAAACGTTATTGATATAATTTAAAAAGTCCTAAATAGATGGAAAAATATAACATGTTAATAGATTGGAAGACTCGATGTTAAGATGTGTTATGGACTGAATGTTTATGTCCACCTCAAATTCATATGTTGAAGCCCTAATCCAGTTTGGCTGTACTTGGCAATGGGGCCTCTAAGGAGTAATTAAGCTTAAATAAGGTCCTAAGTGTGGGGCTCTGATCCTTTTTTTTTTTTAAAGATTTTATTTATTTATTCATGAGAGACAGAGAGAGAGAGAGAGGCAGAGGGAGAAACAGGCTCCCAAGGAGCAGGGAGCCTGATGCGGGACTCGATCCCAGGACCCCAGGATCATGACCTGAGCCGAAGGCAGACACTTAACCATCTGAGCCACCCAGGTGCCCTGGGGCTCTGATCCTAAAAGATTAGTGTCTTTATAAGAAGAGCCATAGAGAACTCACTCTCTTTTTGCCTCCATGAACACACACCCTGAAGAAAGGCCATGTGAAAACATAGTAAGAAAGCAATTACCTACAAGCTGGGAAGAGAGAGCTTTCAACAGAAACCAAATCTGCCAGACCTTGATTTGGGACCTTTAGCCCAGAATGGTGAGAAAATAAATTTCTCTTGTCTAAGCCAATAGTCTATGCTATTTTGTTATGGCAGCCCAAGCAGATTAATGTTAAGTGTTAATTCTATACAACTTGATTTATAAATCCAATAAAATCCAAATAATACTCACTATATATTAAATATATTTTTGGTGAAATGAAAGTATATTTAAAATACAAGTGCCATGGAATTGTCAAAAATACTTGAAATAGGGGCATGTGGGTGGCTCAGTACGTTAAGTGTCTGACTCTTGGTTTTGGCTCAGTCCTGATCTCCGGGTTGTAAGATCAAACCCCGGGTAGAGCTCTGCGCTGGGTGTGGAGCATGCCTGAGAATCTCTCTCTCCTTCCCCCTCTGCCTCCCACTCAGAAAAAAATACTTTAAATAAAATCAAAGTTAGTGCACTTACTTGATTTCAAAATCTACTTTGAATCTACAGTAAGCAAGATAACATCATAATGGCATAATAATAGACAAGTAAATCAATGGAACAAAATAATCATTCATGATTACACTATAATGACAGGGTCAACTGATTTTTGACTAAGGCATGACAGGATTTCAATGAGAACAGGAAAACGCTTCCACAAATTGTGCTAGAACAACCGATTCTCTATATGGAAGAACAATAGCCGCAACAACAATGAAACCTCTATTCATATACTACACTATACACAAAAATGTTTGCAAATCTAAATAGAAAATATAAAACTATAAATTTTCCAGAAGCAAATATAGGAGAAGAAAAGCCTCATGACCTTACGGTAATCAAAAATTTGTTAGACAAGACTCAGTAAGCATTCTATAAAAGGAAAACAAGAATATGTGTGTGTGTGTGTGTGTGTGTGTGTGTGTTTGTGTGTGTATATATATAAAATGGACTTTATTAAAATTAAAACATTTTCTTCAACATGAAGAAAATGAAGAGCCAACCAGAGACTGGGGAAAAAAATCATTCACAAGTAACTATATATCTGATAAAGAATTTATATCCAAAACATATAAAAAACTCCTATGACTCAATTATAGAAGCCCCCAAACCCAATAAAATATTAGGCAAAGCTCAAAAAGACACTGCATAAAGGTATATGGCCATTAGCCATTTTATTAAGTTATATTAAAGATACTCAATGCCATTAGTCATCATGGAAATGCAAATAAAACCACATTGTGTTACCACTATGAACTCTAAGGAATGGTTCAATTTTTAAGACACTAGCCACCAGTGTTATTCAAGATGATGAACAACCAACCAGGAGCTCTCATATATTAGTAACAAGAGTATCAAATGGTACATAAACTACTTCAGAAAAGTAGAATTTTCTCATTAAGTTTACTATGTACCTAGCTCATGACCCAAAAATTTCACTTCTCTGCATTTATGCATTTACAGAGAGAAAAAAATAAGGAAGAAAGAGAAAGAAAGAAAAAAGAGAAAATATATGTACACAAAAGTTCCCAAATATCCATCAACAAGAAACTGGATAAACAAATTGTGGGATACTAATCCAACAAAACACCACTCACCAATAACTAGCAATGATCCACTGATATATACAACAGCACACAAAATCCTCAAAAAATATTCTGAGAAAAAGAAACCACACATAAAAGAGTATCTAATCTAAATTCATTTATGTGAAATTCTAAGTGAGGAGATACTAATCTCTGTTGGAAGAAATGAGAACAGTGGTTGTCTGTTTGGAGGCAACGAGGGGTTGACTGAGAAGGAACACAGGAACTTTCTAGGGTGATGCAAGTGTTTTATGCTTCATGTGATTGAAGAGGCATATGTATTTTTCAAAACACATTAGACTACACCTAAGATCAGTGTGTTTTGTTATAGGTAAATTATAGTACAAAAATTCAAAAATGCTTTTCTTGAAGAAATTTATTGGGAAAGTTTAAATATGCCAACAAATAGTATATCCCCTTTCTCTAACTCTGTAACTGTGTGTATATTTTTTCTTTGCTTTTTATCAGCTATGTTAATATAGAATTATAGAATGTAATGGTGTCTCAAATTTGGTCTCACCCAAATACTCCATTTTTTAGTGATAGTCAAACCAGAAACCCAAGGTATTAAGTGTTTGCCCATAATCATAAACAGAATTAGAAGCAGAGCACGGTATTCAACACAAGTGCTGTGATCTACTTTCCAGAAAAATAATCTGCAAGACTGTTTGACTTAACTATGTATTTTTAGTTTTAGATTTAAGTATAAGGAACTTCAAACATTTTTTATGGGGGTTTGTTATAAAAATAAATAAATATAGAATAGGAATCAAAGGGAAAACATTAATGTACTGAACATATTACCTCTATCAAGGAATATTGGGTATAGAGAATGTATTCTTAATTCACATTTTAAAAATCATTTAAAATGAAAGAATTTTAAATAAACATCCCAATTAAAAAATGAGCAAAGCACTTAATAGTTCTCCAAAAAAGATATGTGGATGGGCAACAAGCCCATGAAAAGAGGTCCACTATCACTTGTCTTGAGAGACATACAAAACAAAACCACAATGAGATCCCACTGAGATTCCTGTTAAAAAACAGAAAGTAAAATACAGTTTTGGCAAGGATGTGGAGAAATTGTAATGCTTTCGCATCGCTGGTGGGAATGTATAAAATAAATAGTTTTAGGAATTTTATTATCATACTAATTTTAATATATACGATGTGTAATGCTTTTCATATATATGCTAAAAGAAAGGCAATAAATCCATGCCCCTGAAAACTCACTAAAAATTTTCAAAATAATTTCTATTGTCAAAAACATAGGTTTTCCTTAAACCCATTAAGGTCATTCTAAAGTAATTTGTGCAAATATATATTTAAAATGACTCTATACTTTTTCCTGGTTGAAATTATTTGGTGTTTTTATAAAATTTTGGTAGGCCTAGTAAACTTATTTCAAATATATACAGTTTTTTTTTCAAATCTTTATTCTAAATTGGGAAAATACTGTCACCCGTGTGTGTTTGTATGAGCAAGTGTGTGCTTTCCTTGAGATATTTTTCTGAAAATGTTCCATTTTTCTGTTACATTAGGGATCTGTTATTTTCTTAGAAATATTAATTTGTAGAAACATCCACATATGATTTTGACAGTGATAAAATATTTCTATTCAATTTTGTTTTAACTGAAAATGGCTAAAAGTATAAGGATATGGCCATTTTCATCCAGTGAAAGAAGATTCTGATAGGATATTTAAGCTCCACCAAAGGGGTGAGCTGAGGCTGTAAGGCCTGTGTCACTGACAAACTCTCTTTGTTCAATTCTAATTCTTACACTTCCTTTCATAGGTGTTTATGCCAAGGAATTCCCTAATACATATTCTGAAAGGCTACATCATGCAACATTCAAAATACATACTACTTGGCACTTGTTGTGATGAGCACTGAGTGTTCTATGCAAATGAAGAATCACTAAATTCTACTCCTGAAACCAATATTACACTATATCTTAATTAACTAGAATTTATATAAAAACTTGAAACAAACAAAGCTGTAGAGTTATCCTTACCTGAAAACAAAACAAAACAAAACATACTACTTGCTTGTTGTCCACTCCAGCAAATAATTTATGGTTAGTAAAATGCTCTCTGCATTTCTATCTCATCAGACTTCAAGATTTAAAACTGTCTCTTCTAGAGAAATCTAGAAAATTCTGCTCATAATACATTTGTGCTTCACATTTTTGACTTAATTTGCTTTGGAACTATTTAATTTTTTACCAATTTTACAAGCTTACTTTTGTGAATGCTTTGAAATCACTTTGGTTTTTCCAAAGAAAGTTATGACCTGGCCAAGCTTACAGTCATATGAGATGAAGAGTGTGTTAGCAGCTGCTGGTTTGAAGTCCTGCTGGCTTATTACCTATTTTAATAAAGATTTTTTTTCCTAATGGCTTTTTCCAAAACATGATGTGAAGAAAGAAAAGAAACAGTGTCCATTAACTCAATCCTTCTTTTAGACACTGAGTGTTACTCAGAATGGAATTTTTGTTATCAGTTAAAATCCCATTTAAGAGTTTTTATGGTGAACCAATTCTCTCTCACTTTATGTGGCATCCATCATAATCAGCATCTTTGATAGTCAGTTGTGGATGTTATATATAGGGTAAATATATTAATAATTTATATGCTTTAGTGCATCTTCATAGTGAGATTCATGAGGAGCCTTGAACTTTTGGAGAAAAAGGGAAAAATTTTAAGCAGTTAGGAAAAAACCAAGATGTAAGAAATAATAGGAACAGCTTCAATTAAAATAAAAGAGTAAACAGACAAAATAAGAAGAGATTTATTAATGCTAAAAGCTGTAGGGGTCAGCAGAAAGAAAATGCCTCAGAAAAAGGAATAAGTGAGGAATTATGTGACAGCAAAATAAATTAAGTCAGAGACCAGGAAAGTATTATCATTCAGTTTTGAGTCAAGATCAGTATAAGAACAATAAAACAATAAGAAAGTCAGTGAGAACTAAAGACACTGGTTAGAGTAAAGTAGCAGGAAGGCACGAAGGGGAAGAGTTTACTAACATCTACTGAGTATTTACAATATGCTAGAAAACATACTTAACGTATTCCATAAGTTATTACATTCAGTTCCAGTGATATCTTCCTGGGGGAAAAAAATGCTGCTATATAGTGGTGAATTGGCAAATCTTTAACAACCAGCTCTCCAGTGGCAGGAGGCCTGATGTGTAGTGTCTGCCAATTTTTGTTGTGTAAATACCACATTATACTTAATTTAAAACTACTGGGGCACCTGGGTGGCTGAGATGGTCGGGTGTCTGCCTTCAGCTCAGGTCATGATCTCAGGGTCCTGGGATCGAGCCCCATATCGGGCTCCCTGCTCAGCCAGGAGTCTGCTTCTCCCTCTCCCTCTGCCTCTTTCCCCACTCATGCTCTCTCTCTCTCATTCTCTCTTTCAAATAAGATAAATAAAATATTTTAAAAAAGAAAAAAACTACCACCGTGGCATCAACTGACATGTAAACATCCTGAAAAATTAACAATGGGCTCTTGCAAGCAGTCAGGAACTAGTTCTACCACAACACTGCTTCTATGGCTAGTCTAAAAACAAAGACACTAATACAAATAATAAATCCAGGAAAGGGTAGACTCAAATTTATATAAACTTGTCTGGCTCAAAAATTCATGATATTTTTACTAAACCAGACTTAAGGAAAAACAAAAAACCTTGGTGTCTGCATGGCTATGGAGGAGTCAATACAATTCCAGAGCTCTGGCTGGGCCAGAAGCTAAAATTAATTTGGAGCTTAAAATGACCCAAGGGGCAGAGCTAGAGGAATGAAGTCAATCTTTCTCTGCACATCCAGAATGGGGTTTTTGAAACTTGCCTTACAACTCCAGTTAAAAAATAACAACACATAGAGAAATCTTCCTCTTCCTCATTTTCAAAACACGTAAAGGAATTTAGGAAATCTAGATGGAAAAACACCCGCCCCATCTTTGAAGAAACCAAGTGATATGCCAAGGCTAGCCAAATAGAGTGAATTGTAAATGGCAGGAGAAAAAAACATCAAGAGAGAATGACTGGAGCTGAGGAGCTAAGGAAACACTGGTAGAGTTCAATTCGACAAGGTACTTGACATTACATGACAAGAAAAAAAATCAACACCCTCTTATTTAGGAAAAAAAAAAGGAATGGTTATGTGGGTTGATGGCAAGAGTAAAGAAGATCTGTTTTGACACATGCATGGCAGGGTAAAATTAATCAAACAGAAGAGTCATATTTGCAGGAAGTTATGTTAATATGAGACTGAAAGATAAGAGAAATCTACATTTTGAAAAGTCCTAGAGCCACAAACTTGTACGGCTCCAAAGTAAAATCTAACAAATAAACAAAAATCTTACCTCTTATTCACATCACTTTCATGTCTAGCTCACATCATATCCACATAATCAGAGAATTCCTTGCACTCTTGCCTCTGCTTCATTTATTTCATATCAATAAGTGGGCCAGAAAAAAACATTTTATTTAGTAATGAGTTAAAAGGGACCAGCTCAGAATCTATATAATTATACTAGACTAAGAAAAAAAAAGGACCAAAAGATATAAACAAACAAACAAACAAAAAAGGTCATCAGAAAATGATGACGAAACAAGTATGAATTTTTTTACAGTGTAACACAATTGATGTAGAATTACAAAATATCATACAGGTACTAATTAATGTAGCAAGTGTTTTTTTTAAGCTACATAAAAATGATAAACACAACATGCATGATAACAGGCATGAATTGTTAAAAAACTGTAACAAGAAAATGTGTTTCTCTATAAAAAAAAGTCCAAATTATTGACACAAGAATTGATAGAAGATATTCCAATAACACAGAAGAGGGCTAAAATATACACAGAATTTAGGAAAAAAAGAAAAAAAGAAAATGGAAAAAAAAAGGGAAGGTAAGAGTGGAAACAACAAAAGAGACAGTAGAACTTTCTATAAACAGTAAACAAAAGAGAAGTCTAGACAAAGAAAAACAAGGAAAATGCATTAGAAAGATTAGATAGACACATCCAATAAAAGTTTGATATCCAAAATATACAAAGAGCTCTGAAAACTCAACAATAAGAAAACAAACAACCTAGATAAAAATGTGCCAAAGACATTAAAAGATACTTCACCAAAGAAGATATACAGATGACAAATAAGCATATGAAAGTATTCTCTACATCATATGTCATCAGGGAAATGCAAATTAAAATAGCAAAGAGATACCACCACACATCTATTAGAGTGGCCAAAACCCAGAACACTGACAACACCCAGTTTTGGGGGGATGTGAAACAACATGAACTCTCATGCATGTTGGTGGGAATGCAAAATGTTATAGCCACTTTGGAAGACAATTTAGTGGTTTCTTACAACAAATTCTTCATATGATGATCCAGCAATCGTGTTCCTTGGTAGTTACCCAAAGGAGTTGAAAACTTATGTACAACCAATACACAGATGTTTACAGCAGTTTTATTTATAACTGCCAAAACTTGGAATCAGCCAAGATGTCCTTCAATAGATGAATGGATAAATAAACTGTGGTACACTCAGACAATGAAATATCATTCAGTACTAAAAAGAAATGAACTATAAAGGTATGAAAAGACATGGTGAAACCTTACAAAAATGCATATTACAAAATAAAAGAAGCCAATCTGAAAAGACTACATACTGTTTTATTCCAACTAGATAGCATTTTTGAAAAAGGTAAAACTATGGCAAAAAGATCACTGGTTACCAGTGTTAGGGGATGGGGACAGATAAACCGATGGAGCACTGGGGATTTTTAGGGCAGTGACATAGTCTCTATGATTCCATAATGGTGGATACATGTCATTATACTGGCCCAAACCCATAAAATGTACAATATAAAGAGTAAACTATAAGGCAAACTATGAACTTGGGATTATTAGGATGTGTTGATACAGGTTCATCAATTGTAACAAACATACCATGTGTCTATGCGAAATATCTGTACTTCTCAATTTTGCTGTGAACCTAAAATTAAAATATGAAAGGAAATAAATAACAAGAAAAACTTTACAGGGGAGATGCCATTTTTATCCAACCATCATAGCTGTCCCCAGTTAACAGGACACATTGAAATATTGTGCCACCTGATAGGACACAATGAGAGCAACATCACTTCTGTGATCTCCTGCCAAAGATGCATAACCTAAATCTAATTAGGAGAAAATATCAGACAAACCCAAGCTGAAGGACATTTTACAAAGTAACTGGCCTGTCTTCTTCAAAGGTGTCAAGGTTATGAGGTCAAAGAAAGACTGAGAACTGTATCAGAAGACAGAATGAAACCAAAGAAGCATGAAAACTAAATGCAATGTAGAACTGTGAGGTGCATCATTTCGTTATAAAGGATGTCACTGGGAAAAGGGGCAAAATTTGAATGGGACCTGAGGTAGATGTTTGTAATGCAGTAGTGTTAATCACAATACAACCATTAAAATAAGGAACCTGTGTAAGAGAAAGCCTTCGTTTGAAGAAAATAACGGCTAAATTTTTCAGATGTGGAATAAAAAGATTTTGAGAGGGAGAAAAAAAAAAAGAACAAAAGAGGTTGTTTCCAAGAAGAGAATCAGGAAGAAAATTCAGGTAACAAAACAAATAAATACTTTAACTTCATAAAAATAATCAAATTGTGTAGAGATACATACTCAAATGGCTACATGCAATATATACTAGGAAAAATATAGTTGAGACTCATAATAAAACTCTTAGAGACTTGCCATTTTCAAATATGGTAGAGAAATTGCTTGGAAAAACTTAGGTTGAAAACAACTTAAAATGCTGTAGAGAATATAAACAATGGTAAAAGTAATAAATTGGTAAAAGTAATAAAGACAAGATGCAGCAACGAAATCTAGTGGAAAGTAAAAACCTAGACTAGTTAGTACAACAACAGATCACAAAGCTGCTTTTTTTATGAGAATATGTTTATACAGGAAAATTCATTTTTCAGTTCTGTGGCTTGCTTTGGATAACAGGCACACTATTCAATGCCAAAGATATAGATTCAACATACAAAAATCAAACAGCTACGAACAGTTTCTCATGCTATGGAACTGGAGAAAAATTTACCTTAAGTGAAGCTCTAGGAATAAAGGAAAGTCAATGCATACATAATAAAGGTGAAGATACAACAACTGACCAGGAGAAGCTCTGCCTAAAGGCTGGCCCTCACCAATATTTTGAGACAGATTAAAAATGTGCTAGTAAACCAGAGAACTCCGAGATAAAAACTTTGTCTGACTGAAAGCAGTCAGACAAAAATAGTTTAGTTACCATCAAAGGGGAGGCCAACTGTCAGCTGATCTCTCAATAGCAACAATTCATTAAAAATGGAGGAGACAGAAAAATGTTACCTGAGGTGGTTGCCATTCTCAAATTCTATACCCACAAAAATTGACTTGTTAGCACAAGGCCAGAACTATCATCAGATAAACAAAGCTGAAGATGTCATTACCAGTGTGTGTATTAATAAATATTAGGGCAACTGATTCCTAAACGAATGTCTGAGATCTATGAAGAAACAGTGAAGAGAAGGCAAAATACATAAATCTAAAGCAAAGAAGGAACATAAAAGACAATGATAGTATAATTCATGTTGGAGATGAAGAGCACTAACGTATTCTGTGATACTTGTACAATCCAGCCTCTAGTTCACTTTACAGATTAAAGAAACTCTTAAAGGTATTTTACAACAACAGAAAAGAGTGTGAGAACCTGCCATAGCATAAAAAAATAAAAGATGCTCACTCCGTATCATGTATATGATGAGAAGAATGTAAGCACTATTCAAACTACTCTTTCTTAAAATAAATAGAACACTTTAATTCTCAATATTTCTAATCTTTAAATTATAGCAGACTCAGTAATATTACATTTTTTCATGTCCTATAAATTTATAGCAAATATTAGAAGGGTTTTTTTAAAGCTTTGACAAAAAATAAAACCATTCAAAAGTTACAGAACAGTTGTAATTTTACTCAGTGATTACTAAGAACACACTACATGGTTTAAGCTTGCATAGACATTTTTATAGTCCCATACCACCATGCAAAAAAAGGTCTTTCTGTATTGTTATCCCAAACAAACCATGAACACAGGGCCAATGCACATTTTGTGTGTATGTTAAGGGGCAGATAATAAATATTTCAAATTTGAAAACCACATACAGTCCCTATACCACATTCTTCTTCTCCTTTTTTTGAAAACCCAGCCTTGAAAACATGTTTAAATTATGTTTATTTATGTCATGAGCTAAAAGCCAGCCATCTGGAATTAGGTCATCAAACATAGCTTACAGACTTCTGCACTAAGATAACAAAATGAAGAGTTACAGGTAATAAGCTGAAACAAAAAGTAATAATGCAGGATTATAAAAAAATCAATTTCTTCAAGAGGAAGTATAAAAAGAGAAAAAGAGCAACAAAACCAGAGAGTACAAATAGAAAAAGCAGGATGATAGACTCAAACCTAAACATGTCAATATCATATTAAAAGTAAATTATCTGAAAACCTCAATATATAACTTAGAAATGCATCATTCTGAACTTTTACCAAGAAAGTCTCTCCACAAGAATGAAGAATAACTGTAAAAAAGGAGACTATTTTCAAGTAAATTTGTAATAGTTATTCAAACTGATCTGAGATAAAAATGTAAACTTGGCCCTCAGTATACCGTGCATCCTCAGTCGGAAATTTTACAGCAGTCTATGGCTCCATCTTTCTAAGAATTAATTAAAGGTATTTTGTCTAAAAATTAACAAACATTTGACTCTATTTGTATTCCTTTAAAATGTTTTGTGTTGTGTCAAAACATAAGTTTTAGGAAGGTCAGAACTACATCTGACTTGTCATGCTAGACCCTTAGTTTCTAACACTAATACTGTTGGGAGTTTGGATAGGTTTCCATCTGTTATTTTATAAGTAGTATTTCTGTAAACATTTTTTTGGAATTAATAACTTCTAAATTGTACATTTGCTCAGGCCATGATATGATGCTGAGAATGACACCACTTGACCTCTGTGATCTTCAGAATCCCCAAAGCCCATAACCACAGTCTGCTCTTGTGAAAAATATCAGGATAACTCAATGGATAGATATTCTACCAAATACCTGATTAGTACACCTCAAAAATGTCAAAGTCACCAAAACAAAAGTAGCATGAGAAACTTCCACAGTCCAGAGGAGCCTATGAATACATGATAGCTAAATGCAATAGGGTCTCCTATTAGGATCCTGGAAAAGAAAATGGTCATTAGGAAAGATATAATGAAATCTTAGTGAAGTATGGAGTATAGTTAATAATAATGTATACATATTGTTCATTACTTCTGACAAATGTACTGTAGTCATTTAAAATCTTAACAATAGTGGAATCTGGGTGTGCAGCTAATAGAAACTCTCTACACTTTTGCAACTCTTCTGTAAAACTAAAATAATTTTTAAATAAAGCAATATATTTTTTGGTCTTTTGGGGACTCCCTTCTGCATTACTGTTTTGTTTCTTCCAAAAAACTATTTAATAGATGGCAAAAATGCAATTCACAGAGGCTAAGAAGGAAAGAGAACTTGAGTATCCCTATGAGGGTTAAGGAAAATAAGAGTCCAGGTTTCTTTACAATAAAACTACTTATCATAGGGTATTTTTAATGAATTCTAGCTAACATTCATGAAAGCAATAATTCAATCACACACAAATTATTCAAGGTAATGGAAAAAGTGGTAATATTTCCTATCTCATTTTATGTGATTATCATAACTTTGATATCTAAATATGGTAGGAATACACCCAAAGCTATTTCACAGGGTGATATTTTGGATAAAAATACATGATTTTACAACAGTAAGATTTTAAACAAAATAAGAGCAAATGGAATACCATAATGGAAAGCTATTATATCATTGCCAAATGTGCATTTTTTCAAATCTACAAGTTAAGTTCAAATAAGAAAAATCATTTAAGTTAATATAATATATTAAAGGGAAAATAAACAACTCAATAGATACATAAATATGTTTGATAGCATTTCATATTCACTTATGACTTAAAAACAAAGCATACTAGGACAAAAAAGCAATCTTTAGCATAATAAAAATATTTTTTAAAAACAACCCTAAGAAACTTCACAATTAATAGTGAAATGTTGAACTCTTTAAAAAAATCATGAACAAAATAAAGGCGCTCCCTTTCATATCCTTTATTCAATATATCATTAGAGTTTTCTTCAGTGCAGAAAGACAAAAAAAAAAAAGCTCCTTTTTTTTTCTTGATCCCATTAACATTCTCTCCTGCTAGATACTGCTGCATACATTGCTCCTTATTGAAAGACTTTGTGAAGTTACTGGCATGAACTTACTCCAATTTCTCTCTCTTCACTCCTTTTTAAATCCACTGCAATAAGAATTCTGAATGGCCATGTCATTGAAACCATAAGACAAGTTCACCTATAATCTCCAAAGTTAGCATTCAATTCAAAACTCTCAAATGCTTGATATTCCAGCAGCTCTTTACATAATTAATTCATTCTCTTCTCCAAACATTTTCTTCACCTGTATTCTAAGACCCCCAGGCTCTTAGTGTTCCTTGCAGTTCAAGGAATAGTTGTCCTCCATTGCATTTGTTGGTTTTTCTTCTCTCCCTGCATATCCTCCTCTACCTCACATGTATCTTAATGTGGGTTTGCCCCTGAAAACAGCCCTACATTCTCTTTTCTCATTACACTCACTTTCTTGATATCAGACAGTCCCATGATTTTAAATATCACCTATATGCTCATGACTCCTAAGAGGTTCCAGCTTGAAAGTCTTGGGGGTCTGGGTGGCTCAGATGGTTAAGCATCTGCCTTCAGCTCAGGTCATGATCCCAAGGTCCTGGGATTGAGTCCCGCATTGGGCTCCCTGCTCCTTGGGAGCCTGCTCTTCCCTCTGCTTCTTTCTCTTTCTCTCTCTGTCTCTCATGAATAAATAAAAAAAATAAAGAAAGAAAGAAAAAAAGAAAGTCTTTCCTGAACTTATATAAACTCTCAAAACTCCATTTGTTTTAATACATCTAAAAGATAAACTCTAGTTCTTAGTCCTATTGCTCAGTTACTTCAAGTAAAAGCAAATCCATCTTTCCAGTTGCTTGGGCCAAAATTTTTTGAGTCATACACAACAATCCCTTATATTCCATGTATAATACTGCAGAAATGTCTCTTGTATCAACTTTAAAGCCAGAAGCCAGAATGGCATTTTTAAAATGTAATTCATGTAATTCTAGTCTTCTGCTAAAAATCTACAGTATCTTCCCATTTCACTCAGGGTAAAAGTCAGAATACTTACAACGTCCTGTCCACACACAGCTCCCTCTTGCTGCTGAAACAAATCCCCACAAACTCAGTAGTTCAAAACAACACAAATTAACTCTCCTATAGATCTGGAAGTCAGAAGTTTAAAATCAAGGTGTTGGCAGGACTCCATTCTTACTGGAGGCTTCAGGTACTCCTCAAGGTTTCCAGATTCTGGAGGCTTTTTGCACCCCTTGGCTTGCACTGCTCCCTCCATGTTCAAAGCTCATCACCCTAACCTCGAGTTCCACTGTTACATCTTTTTTCTGACTCTGACCTTCTTGCCTCTTCCCACGTGATGACATTGGGATCACCTGAATAAAGCAGGCTACTCTCCCAATTTCAATGTCCTTTATTTCATTATAGCAGCACAGTCTTGTTTTGCTATTTAAAATAACATATTCACAAATTCTGACAATTAACATGTGGATGTCTTTGGGGGCCAATGTTCTGTCTACTGTCCTCTACAAGATCTGGGCGTCCCATTACCTCTCAGTCTTCCTTTTCCACCACCTGTTTCTTGTTCCTTTGTTCCATACTCACGTTCTTGCTATTCCTTGAATATTCACAAGGAACCTCCTGATTGGAGTGTTGCAGTAACTATTTCTTCTTCATGCAAAAAAAAATACATATATATATATATGTATATGTATATGTACATGTATATGTGTGTGTGTATATATATTCCACTGATAACTGCTCAGTTACCTCTTTAACTTCCTTCAAATCCTTTGCTCAGATATCACCTTCTCAGTGAGGAAGTATCTGACTACCACCTGCTATGTCTCATCCCCCAAAATTCTTCACCCCTTGTTTTATCTCTTCTTTTCTGATGGCACTCTTCATCTTCTAACATATCATAAGAGTAATAGATTTGCTTTTTTTATTTTAAATTTCCTTCATCTTCCACTATAAATGTGAGTTTCATGTCATAGGATGTGTGTCTTTTATTCAGTGATGCGATCTAGTGAAATAAGAGGTGCCTGATCCACACACATTATGGATTTGGGGATGAAGTAATCCCTAAGAAAAGAACAGATGACTTGGAGAAATAATTGATAAAACACTTGAAAAATGTTTTCACAGAAAGGAAATCTCACTATTATTTAGGAAAATGCAAATGAAACCACTAGATTTGGGGGGGGGGAATAACAAGTTTGTATGTCTAGAGTAATGGGAACTCTCATATACTGCCAGTGGGAATATGTGTGGGTTAAAATTTAGGAGACTAATATGGCACTATCTGGAAAAACTGAAGCGAGACACACAGCAGTTTTACTCCTAATTATATACTCCAAACTAATTCAATATACATACATATTGGGATGCATGTTCAGATGTTCAAAGAAGCATTGTTAGTGATAGGTAAAGCTAGAGGGGAGGACCAACATCATAGGTCCATAATTAATAGTATATCACTAAATCCAAACATATTTATATAAAAAGATCCTCTGCATAACAATATGGGTTAATTTCATAAACCTACATGAGCAAAAGAAGGAAGACACAAAAGAATATATGAACAATGATTATACCCAATTTCAGAAATATTTAAAACTCTATTATTTTGTTTAAGAATGGCTACATAGAATTTCAAACTGTAAAGAAAAACAAGGCATTATTAACACAAAATGAAGCTTCTTGACACCTTTATAAGGGATAAATGGTGTTGTTAATATATCCATAGAGAGGGTTTCATAAGGCTAGCAATTTTCAATTTCTATTGGTTTATATTTATTCTTTAAAGTGTAGATAGGTGTTTTATTCAATCTTCTGTATGGATTACATTGGAAAATTGAAAAAAAATAAAGATCAGTTAATAAGAACTCACAGATAAAAAACCTATCTTATCAGTAGAAAAATTGGTAAAAAATATAAACACTCAAATAAATGGGAAATGCTTTAAACACAAGAAGAAATATTCATCCTTATTTAAAATAAAAGAAATATGTTTTCATTCATAAGACTGGAAAAATTTTAAAATGATAATTCAAAGATTGGATACAATTATGGAGAAATAGTTACTTGCATCCATTGCTGTTGGCATGATAAATTGAAACATCATTGGAGAGCAATTTTGCAATACCTATGAAAGCTTAAAATTTCTCAAGACTTTGCTTCAGCATCTCCACTTTTAGTCATATTCCTAAAGATATATTAGCAATGTGTGAAATAAACTTCCTATTATTATTAAATGATTTTTTAAAATAACTAAATGCCTGTCAAAAGGACAATGATAAAACAAATTATGATACATCCACAGGAAAGAATACTATGCAGCTACTAAAGTTTTTTTTTTTAATGAAGCATATCTTTATGTACTGAAACTGAGATTCTCCAGTCATAATTTTAAGTTAAAAAAACACATTATATAAGATTGCATAAAGTACATCACCATTTATGTAAAAACATACATCATACATGTGTGTTTACAAAGTTCTATAATGTCTCTTGAAACATATACCCACTGCCAAAAAGCACCTGGGAAATGCAACTGGCTCTTAGGAAGAGAACTATGGATGTATGAGGACTGTGGTGGGAGTCTTAGTTTTAAATGAATACTCGATTTTACCATTCAAATTTTATACAAAGTGAACGCATTATCCATTCCATATATAAATTAAATAATAAATACATGACAGTATAAATTTGACATCTCTATAATATGGTAGAAATATCCCTGGGGTACCTGGGTGGCTCAGTTGGTTAGGCATCTGCCTTTGGCTCAGGTCATAATCCCAGGTCCTGGTATTGAGCCCCATGTCAGACTCCCTGCTCAGCAGGGGGTCTGCTTCTCCCTCTCCCTCTGCCCCTCCCCCTGCTCATGCTCTCTCTCTCTCTCTCTCAAATAAATAAAATCTTGAAAGAAAGAAAAAAGAAAGAAAGAAAGAAAGAAAAAGAAAGAAACAAAGAAACAAAGAAACAAAGAAACAAAAAGGAATATTCTTGTTACCTACACAATTTTAGTTTTCTGTTGATATCATTAAGAAAAGTCAGCTAACATACTCATCATTCTACGGCTTAAATAAGAATATAATTTTTTTTTGGTGAGGTAACACACACAATAATTAATAAAAATAAGAATGGTATAGGGACACCCGGGTGGCTCAGTTGGTTAAGCGACTGCCTTCAGCTCAGGTCATGATCCTCAAGTCCCAGGATCAAGTCCCGCATCAGCAGGGAGCCCGCTTCTCCCTCTGACCCTCGCCCCTCTCATGTGCTCTCTCTCTCTCTCAAATAAATAAATAAAATTAAAAAAAAATAAGAATGGTTTAATGAGGAGTAATAGGAGTTAGCATATACTCTGGAGTCATACTTTCTGGGTTAGAACTCCAGCTCTACAAGTTCCTTGATTGGTACCCATAGAAAACTTATTTAGACAATAAGGACATATTTTTCTTACTTGTAAATGAGAGATAATAAAAAGCTACCTGATGTGATTACTAGAATATTAAGTAATCATAAATAAAACAAATTTTATAATCATCATTATCAGGATATATCAGGGCATTTCAGATTATTATAAATTATATCATAAAACTATATGTAATAATATTTACACCATTTTTTGGTTCCAGAAGTATTTTAAATATTAGTGGAAGAAAGGTGTTGGTTGTTTTTAATTGTTTTATTTCTGTTGGTGATTTAAGTGAGAATACTCTTTTTGTTTGGTGATTATGATTATGTGTGATGCTGACTGTCAGTTTAATAGATATTTTCAATTCTAATGTTTTTAAATTTTTTTTAAGATTTATTTATTTATTTGAGACAGAGAGAGAGCACAGAGGGAGAGTGAGAGGGAGAAGCAGACTCCCCGCTGAGCAGGGAGCCCGACATGGAGCTCAATCCCAGGACCATGGGATCATGACCCAAGCCGAAGGCAGACGCTTACTCTACTGAGCCACCCAGGCGCCCCTTCAATTCTAATTTTTAATAAGGAAAGTGAGTGCATCTGTTGCGCACATTCACATCCTCTCTTTCTGTCCACATCATAATATCCTATCTCTAGCTCTTCATCATTTCAAAATATCTCTCACTCTTCACTTAATTTGTCTAATTGATTACATGCCTATGAGAAACTGTGTGTTGCCTTTTTCTGTCTAAACCAAAGCTATCTATCTGACTGCCATTTGTCTCAGATTATTAGAATAACTCTCTCCTTGGTCCACACTGTTTAATTTGTTACACTTGTCTTTCAGTTGCATTTGCTTTACACAACAAGATTAGTTACGTATTCCTTGGAGCTTTTTCTCTCATTTGGTCTGTATAATAATCCTAGTCTTGCTCCTCTTCCCCACCACCCAGCTTCTCCTTCTCTGCCTCTACCTCTCTGTTACTCGATTTTTAATCAAAAGTCATGTCCTTGTCTTTATTTTACCTCTTTATTGTTTCCCTTCAACTCAACCATCATGGATGCAGAAGCTCGGTCCATTCATGACTCACAACTCCATCCTTCTGCTCTGCTAGACTCAGAGTACTCAAACACATACATACAAACTAAATTTGGTGCTAGATTTGATGTAGGTCTGTGACAAAATTGGTGTCAAGGAAAATTGAAAAACTCAGTGGTCTCAGAGCTTTTTGGGGGGTACTTGGAAGACACAACACTGAACTGAGAAGTTCACTGATGGAATTTAAGCTAAACAGCAGCCAAAATAGGAAATGTTCCTCTAGAAAAATGTCTATAATAGTACATGTTCTTACTTGGTAGAATTTCCTACTTGGTAAAATAATTTTAGTACTGGGCTGAGAGTTAACATCTTAATTTAAAATTCTAAATTTAATAGTTTTATATAATCCATAAACACATAAAGTATGGTTTAAAATGTGAAGTTAGTGAAAGAATTTTACCTAAAGAGGGAATCTGAAATGTACATAAAATACCCTTTGCCTATGGTAGATTTGGGTTCTAAAGAGAGAACCAAAGGTGTGTATATCATAGTCCATCAAAATTACTGCTCCCTTTTCTTTTTCTTTTTTTTAAAGATTTATTTATTCATTTCAAAGCTAGAGAGAGAGCACATGAATGCGTTGGAGGGGGGCAGAGGGAGAGGGAGAGAAGTCGACCCCATTGAGCCAGAGTCCCCCACACACACATGGCTTGATCCCAGGACCCCAAGCTCATAACCTGAGCTGAAATCCAGAGTCAGATGCTTAAACAACTGAGCCACCGAGGGGCCCCTGCTCCCTTTCCTAAATTTAGTCCATCTACATGGAAACTTACATGTTCATACTGTTCTTTATTTTAGCTTTTAGTTACAATTATGAGAAGCCATGGAACAGTTACCCAATTAACATCACAATAATAATGGCAATAGTAATAATAATGATAATAAAACAAAATATCAAGGTTAAATAATATTCTTTAATAAAAAAGAATGTAAAAATGTAACTACATTATGTGAAAATTTAAGAATTCACTTCAGAAAATTTATTAAAGTGTCCCTTCCTTTTCATGTGTTCATAAGAAGCAACTGAGAATGTGAATATATGAATCTATACCCAAATATGAGACATTGATGAGCAAACACTAACATACCATACTACTTTTTCATTTTCTTTACTGAAAAGAACCTTATTCTTCAGTACAATGGGGACAAAATTTTAATTGAATACATAATTATGTATTGTCTCCAAGAAAGAAAATGAGAGGGCTTTGGTAGAAATTCATAATACCGTAATAATAATTTCCCATGCTTCATGACCATTACACATGCACCTGTTACTGATAAATTAAATTGAGATACTTTCTGCTGAGCAAATTTATGTGAGATTTAATACATTTTTTCATCTACAGAGATTTCTCTCAAGTTTTTGCTAAAAGTAATCGACTCAATTTTCACATAATCTTCATTATAAAATAATTATGTTTCTTAAAAGTTTATATTTGAAAAATGATGGGTCAAATATAATTTAAATTTTTATTTGAATTTGACTATTTTTCTGTAATAGGTAGTTTTTCAAAATTTATTTGGCACAGAAAAATTTTGAGTCATTCTGTGTATCAGTCTATTATTATTTTAATAATATCTACTTCTATCTACTTCCAAGTATTACTAGTCTTTGTGAATTCATTGGCCTAACATCACAGAAAAAAAATTAGAAAATAAATCCAT
Organism: Callorhinus ursinus; assembly: GCF_003265705.2. NCBI lineage: Eukaryota > Metazoa > Chordata > Mammalia > Carnivora > Otariidae > Callorhinus > Callorhinus ursinus. Next base: position 73,791,366 of record NW_027397065.1, on the reverse strand, counting down.
AATTATCTTTTATCTAAAATATATTCCAATAAAAATAAGTTCAAGTGATATAACATAGGGAGGTAGATTTTAAAAGAGGCTATGTGACAACCTGAAGAAAAAGAGAAGCAGCAGCTTCTGTGGGGAGGGATTAATAAAATTGTGAACTTGAGACAGGAATATACAAAAGGAAGGCTTTGGTGGGAAACAATAGATCACAACATTCACAGCATTTCTGAGTTAGTAACTCAGAGGGGGAAACTCAAGGGTGAAAAGACAGAGAATGGGAGGGTAGACTTCCCACAAATCCCTCGAGGACAGTATGGCCAGTGGAGTGTGGTAAATGTGTTTAGGTGGTGAGTGTGTGTGTGTGTGTATGTGTGTGTATGTTTCAAGAAGGTTGTAAAATGAAGTCATGACATGTATATATGAATAATCTTGATATTTGGTAACACATCATGTAAATAACAACATGGAAGAGTGTAGTAAACATGTTATCACTACTATCAGTAAGAATTTATAAGTAAAAGGATGACTGTGGTTGTTATTTACATATGAGCATCCCACACTTAATTCTATTTAATTTATTTTTTTAACATTCAACGTTTGACATTTTGCTATTTTTGCTATATTTTGAAACTGCTAAAAGGGAGCCTATTTCCTCTTATTTTAAATGGGAAAAAACAGAATGCTCGCACATTGACTTAAACTCAAAACCAATTTCCTAAAAAATACAGTAAGACCTCTATAATACAAATAACATGCTATAATGTTAATATGTAAAATACTTAAACCTGTATTACCTGATCATCTAAAGTTTAATACGAATGAATATGGCTTCTCTGTGTGCTTATAAATCGTGGATATATATTCTTTTTGACAGCTTTTGTTATCTTCAAACCACCTATGTGTGGTTTTGAAGTTTTGTCTTCAATGCAAGTGTATCTGGAATGCAGTTCAATACCTTCCTAAATATTGCTTTGTTAATATATTATAGCAAGCTTTGAGAATGTAAGCATATTTTCCCCTATGTAAGTGCTGGCTGAAATATCATTGTATTGAAAGATATAAACACTGTATGCATTTTGAGAATTAAAAACCAAGAGGTGGTCTGCCTTGAAAACATTATCAAGGTTCTGCAGGGCATGCCCCTATTTAAAAAAGTTTTTATCGGGCGCCTGGGTGGCTCAGTTGGTTAAGCGACTGCCTTCGGCTCAGGTCATGATCCTGGAGCCCCGGGATTGAGTCCCGCATCAGGCTCCCTGCTCGGCAGGGAGTCTGCTTCTCCCTCTGACCCTCTTCCCTCTCGTACTATCTCTCATTCTCTCTCTCAAATAAATACATAAAATCTTTAAAAAATAAATAAATAAAAATGTTTTTATTACCCCTTGCTTGAGGATTAGTATAAAAAGTTCTTAGAAACTCTAATGCATATTTGCTTTATTTTGTAGTCTTTATGTATCAGGGAAATAATGCCTCTGTTCATCCAAAAGTCCAAGCGTCCCTTCATCAGGACGGTCTATAACCATCTAATCTAAAGGAATCTCTCCCAATGTTTATCAAATCATCCTGATTTATTTTCTTCCAGGACTTCAATTAATAAGGTCCAAATAGAAAAGAACTGTATACCACCATTAAAATCAGGTCTATATATATTGAACAGCTAAACAATTTTCTGTTGTCGTTTTTGTTTTTTAATGTAGGTCTTTTTGGTCCTGTTTGGATTTAAAAAAATATATATAGTCACCTGGAATTTTTAGTTTCAAGAACAATATCATTACAGTTATCAAAATATCCAACTATCTGAAGAGAACATTCAATGTCCATTAAAATGTTTGCAATTCCCTGAACTCTTATGTAGTGTAAGTTTCTCCACATACTCGATTCAGATCTGTTCACCCCAGGAAGACTGCAGTGGGGAGGTTGGGGCAGCTTCTTATCTCTAGCCTAGTTCCAACTACTCTATCTCCATTGTAACTAGGTTTGACTTGATTGTAACCATATGGCAATAAGGAACATGGTCTAATATGGTGGGCATACTTGGCATTTCTGGTATTCTGTTTAAAGTTGAGTTATTCTTTCATGGATCACATTTTTTTTCAGTTTTTGGAAGATTTCTCTTCTAGAAATCTGCAGTGAGCACCTTTATTGAGGCATTGTACATCAAAAGACCTCCAAAGAAATAAACAGATAAATAAAAAATAAAAGTACATACCTCGACTCTCCAATCTCAACTTTTAATAACATTGATTTATGTCATGTAAATCCCAAAACTGTTTTATTTCCACTTTAGTTACAAGTACTGTAGAGATAGAACATGGGGATATTTGGCACTTATTTTTCTATTCTTGGCTTTTGGGTTCTGTGCTCTATCAGAGATTAAAAGAGCCCATAACTTGCTGTTAGCTTTATTATTTTCCCTTCTATTAAAGGCAGATACTTTGTGAGCAGAGAAATTATATTTTTGCCACCGTATACTTAATAACAGAGTAGTAGTACCTGAGTAGTACACCTTCTAGATAGTTACTGAAAAAATGAATGTATACTTCATTCCTAGTAGCTTTGTGGAGCCCAAGTCTACAAAGAATGATGATCAAGAGGCTGGAGCCAAATGTATGCCTTAAGGATTAGAGAGGACATGAAGGAGAGGAGACCTTGAAAGAAATCTAAGTTTCAAAAAGCAAACAGTCATGGCAACTCTGCAAGGGAGAAATAAAATTATAACTGAGAGCAGATTCAAAAGCAGGAACCCAGATATAACTAAAGTAAAAATTGAACTGTTTGGGAAAATGTAAATGGGACTGGCAAATTAGGGCAGGATTTCTCTGTCTTGGCACTATTTACACTTACGAACCAGAAAATTCTACAAAAGTCTGTCCTGCACACTATAGGATTTTTAGCAGTATCCTTGGATTCTGCCAACTAGATGCCAGTAGCATCCCCCTTACCTGCCACCATCCGGTTGTTTTCATTATATCAAGAAATATAGAGAGTTACCCTAACTATTTTTAAGTTTTAACTTCCTGGAGTGAATTGTCTTACTATGCTGACTCAGAATCAGGTTTATTGTTACCCAAGTACATTATTAAATTTTTGGTGTTTGGGGACTTTTCTCAGTATCTGGTTTTGATTAAAAATCTAATTTTAACATGCTCTTCTCCACTTGGGAATAATTATATAAAATGCAGACAAAATTTTTGCAGTAAATAAAATTTGTATTTCTCTTAGAACTGTCTTTCTGTTACAGCTTAAAGTAAATTCAAGAGTATCTAGTTTAATATCATTATTTATTTTATTTGAATATTTGAAACCTAGAGATTCAAAATTATTTGTCCAGGGCAACTGAATTAGGCAGCAAGAAACTGTGATTAAAAGTTGTGCTTAAACTAATAAAAATAGTTTATAATCACAATGTTTCTCAAATCTTAAATTGGAAAACTGTAATACAACTATAGAAGGTTGCAAAAGGAAAGCAACATAGTACAGAATTAGATTACTTGAAGTTCAAGTTTTAAACCCCTTGCTATGGAAGGTAAAGTCAATTTTGTGATTATCTCACCGAGAAGGAAAAAAAAAAGAACTTACAACAAATATATTTCGGTTTAGAATGTATTTGATTGAATGATGTAGAGAAAATTTTGATCATTGAGAGCTGAACAAAGAAATGCTTTGAGTTCATTTTTGGTTGGCTTGGTTTCTTAATAACTCTGAGACAAACAGTGGTAGAAACAAGGTTATATTCTAGCTCCTCTGATTGTTGGTTATATGTTTTCCTAAGCTTCCCTTTGCTTTTACCCAATGAGAAGCAATTGGTTTTTCTCCCTGTTTTAACCTCTTAAGTAGTACTGGGCTTTTATCTGAGAAATTATATGCCATCCATTCTTTATTGAATTTGTTTGGCAAATTGTTTAGTATTTAATTTTTTTTAAAGATTACTTATATATTTGACAGAGAGAGAGTGCGCACCTGCAAGCAGGGGGAGTGGGAGAGGGAGAAGCAGGCTCCCTGCAGGGAGCCTGATGTGGGGCTAGATCCCAGGACCCTGAGATCATGACCTGAGCCTGAGCCAAAGGCAGACATTTAACTGACTGAGCCACCCAGGGGCCCCAAATAGTTTAGTATTAAAAAAAAAAAATGTCCTCCCTCTTCACACATGTACTTTCAGTCTTGTCCTCACACCATCAGTATGATTCTCTCTTCTCTGTTCTTATTCTAAGTTCCCCAAGTATTTCCCACCACAATGGGGTGTCTATCATCTTCCCATATGTCAAGTAATTAGAACATGTATTACTACTACATCTAAACTAACCTAGAGACATTGAATCACTTAGCATCAGTATAACATTCCTACTTTAAAGGTAGTAAAACCAGAAGTGAAATTTCCTAAGGAAAGGATGAATATATAATAAATTTATCGTAAGTACTATTGGAAAGAATATTTAGGGGATTTGAAATTTTTATACTCATCTTAATGTATGTTTATTAAAATATTGCACATTGCCTTTTTGACATATACAGATCTGTATGTTTACATCTAAATAAGGTTTTTAATTTGCTTTTATCAAGCAGAGTAAGGAAGAATAAAATTTGGGTTAGGTATCAAGATGCATATATCTCAAGTATTTATCAGCTTTAATTGCCCATAGGGATTTAAATTCTAGACTAGTTTTCCCCACCAAAGAGCCAAGTAGGACCAGATGATTCTGGGAATTCAACTCAGTGCAATGCAGGTCAATTCAACCAACTAAATATTAAGCCCTACTCAGAGAGCTAGAGACAAAGTGAAGTATGAAGTAAAGGTCTTTGATCTCAAGGTGTTGACATTCTTCTGGGAGAGAACAAATAAAAGTACATAAGAAGTCACTTGATTATCATATGAGAGTATATAATGTAATGGTAATTTTTCAGCACTTACTAAATCCTCATTAAAATGCACTAGATGATAGAAAACACATGCAAATAAGTCAAATAAGTGCTAGTTCAGGAAGAACCAAAGCAACCTATTATAGTTTCTTTGGTCTAGATTTCTGTTATTACATTTTCACATGCTTGCGTTCATAAACGAAAAGTTGCCTGTCACAGCAACCATAAAATTTACGTTAACCCTCTGATCTGAGGCATCCGTCAGATGAGACCTGTGATAAGTCTGGCTATAATGTGCTTTCTCATAAGCTTGCTCAGATTGCTGTTGCTTTTCCTTCTCCTTCTAGTCAACATAACATTTAACCTTTATTGTCATCTTTGTCATACTGCCAGACATTTAAAAAGGACTGAAATAATTGGAACATGAAAAAACATATCCAAGTGTTTTAAAATCAATGAAAAAATACTTCCAAAGAATTGTTTTAAAAATAGTTTTTCTTAGAGGATGAAAAGTTTTAGCACAATTTTAATCATTTGAACAAAGCTATTAAAGTTCAGGTTAACACAAAATTCTCCATCACGGTAATGTATCATAATTTTACAGTATTAACAAATGATGTATTAACATGTGATTATATTTATTTTTTTTGCTAGTGTATTTCTCTGTTTTCTTTGATATGTTTTCATATTGTCCATAAAAGTAACCATGACCATGAACATGAATTCTTTCTTAAGACTTATCTAACTTCTAGTACATTCAGATAGTGCTAAAAAAGAAAACCGAAAATGAATACCATGTAGTATATAGAAGTATTCATTGTTATTTTTCATTCTACTCCCAACCACAACTAATTTTTCTCACTAAATTTATAATCAAATAGGACGAAAACTTGTCTCTGTGCATATATGGCAAATAAGTAAACTACTTCTACCTGCTTGTCTTCTGTTTATTTTTCCTTTATATAAATGTGCCCATAGTGACACTTAAGAAAAACAAATAACACCCATATCTGGAATAAGTTTTCTTAAAAAAAAAAAAAGCTATTTTGGGGGGCCTTAGGTCATACTTTTAATGACATTTGCTTTTTCATTCTGTAGAACATTAAACAACCTTTAATTGTCTTTCCTTCCTTACTGAAATCAAGAGCAATGTGCACTATATATGTAGTCATTTTAAATGGCTATCTTGACATACAGTTTTCTATCATTGATTTCTAACTACAAATTCTAACAGTGCAATTTCTAGTACTTCTTTAGTCCATAAGGAAATGGACAGAATTAATTCTCGCAAATTCAATTTCTACTTTTATCATGCTGGATTTATGTATTCCACAGTTTTTCAAAAATATAATCTGTATTCCATAAACAATAATTGATTTAGGGATATTTAGAGAATCAAATTTCTTAGAACGATGATCTTAAAAATCTTCAAATTTTCCTAAAACATACAAGGAAAGAAGGTAGGTATTTGCCATTTCAATGTAGACTCACCTTGCCCACGTATTGATAATCAGATCCTGTATATTCTTCCAGTAAGAAAAACTGATTCCACATCCAACCACGTTTTTGACGATGCAGAATTTTGCCATCACTCCTAGGTACTCGTGCACCTAAAATTCTTTTCTGGGGTGTGGGAGTCCTTCTGAACATTATCTCTGGAGAACAGAAATGTGGCAGGCAGATCCAGAGTGGAAACAGTACCAAAAGTTGATATATTGTCATAGTTCACTTCTTGAAAATTTCCAACGTGGATGAAAAGAAAGCAGTCTTATTTTACTGGGTTGAATTTTACTGCGTTTCAACTGGTTTCCAACATCTCATCAACGTGTTGGACATGTTTCCAAAAGCTTCAAACAAACAAACAAATAAAAAAAAAAGTCAGTGGACAAATTTTGAATCTTATCTGTCACTTTAAACTTAAAGTGATAAAGATTAAGTAATAGCAACCAAAATATTTACTTTCCCTCTTTTATATAAAATAATGAGTAGTTTTGGGAGACATTGCTTGTCTAGTAACATGTCTAAGTTTATGAAAAGATAATGCTAAATAACTTCTTTCAAACAAATTCTAAGGAAGGGACATATTATGCTTTCATTTATTTTTTCTTTTGTCATAACAGTGTTCAAGAATTATAACATGTACATAAAGTGGAGATGTAGTTAATTTTGCATGTCAATTTTTTCAGAGTAACAACATATATGAAAACACTGAAAACAAAATAGTGACTTAAACTATAGAAAACATGTATCTGTTGTGCGCTGCAAGGATGTTTAAATGTTTTTTTATGTAATTATTTATTGTTTAGACTGGGGAGAGGGAGAGAGTGGAGGGGTGGGGGGCAGGGACATGTGATTTTATTTGGTTTTATTTTGCTAGCGTGTTTCTCTGTTTCCTGCTTCCTTCAGGTCTTTCTTGAAACCTCCCCTCATATTCCATATGTACGAATATACTACAAGTGCTTTATTTATTTATGGGGATATATCAGTCTCCCTGCTGTTTTGCTACTGTAATAAATGTCTTCAACAGGCTCTTGCACACAGATGATCAATAAACATTTAACTGAACGAATGAATACCCTGGAAGTTGATTCAAAAATCTGAGTACCATCCCCTTTTCTTTTTCTTTTTTTTAAAATATTTTATTTATTTATTTATTTGAGAAAGAATGAGATAGAGCATGAGAGAGGGGAGGGTCAGAGGGAGAAGCAGACTCCCTGCTCAGCAGGGAGCCCGATGCTGGACTCGATCCTGGGACTCCAGGATCATGATCTGGGCCGAAGGCAGTCGCTTAACCAACTGAGCCACCCAGGCACCCACCATCCCCTTTTCTATATAGTTATGCCTCAACATTTATGTATGGAAATACATATTTTGAAATCACAATTATTTTATTCTTCATTTATATTATTGCCAATCCTAACAATATTATTTTTATTTTAAAATCTTCCCTGTAGATTGTCTTTGTTTGTTTGTTTTCTGTTAGGCATGGATTTTATTTCAGAATCTGATAAAATACTTGTTATAAAAAAGTGGTTTGGGAGCCAAAAGGATTGAATTCCTCTCCTCTATAATGGCAATGCAGTCTAAGTACTCCAGCATTGACACTGACATTTATGCTTTCATCCACAACGATCTGTAAGCAGTCTGCTTACTGTTTTTGGTTTTGTTTCATTAAGAAGATTTAAAGGTTAATGCAAACATGCTTTACAAATAAGATTAATGGGAAAGCAGTATTTGAGTGTATTAAATGACAGTGGAGCTCTCAACAGCATTCAACATGACACATGTAAACTGTATTAAAAAAACAACGTCATGTAATGCTATACTTTGAGTATAGAAATTATCTGATACATAAAATGATTTCACATTACAAAGCACTGACTTTACAGAAACTTAAATTGATTGGATTCTAAGTAATAGGAACATTTACCAAAACAGTATCTTGTCTTTTTATGTAACGGGGCATGACGGATGGTATTCTCCAGACACGCACACTGTTCCTAAGAGTTAGAAGAAAGTATGTCATTCATGAGTATCTGCTCTTTTCTGTAAAAGCTTTAACATTTATTGAAGGAACAGTCATTTTCATCTCTCTTTTTTTATTTTAAAAATATATTTCAACACCTATATGATATATTGGTGATCATTTTTAATGCAATTATAACATTATCTATAATTTTAAAAGTGTAAGGACCGGGCGCCTGGGTGGCTCAGTTGGTTAAGCGACTGCCTTCGGCTCAGGTCATGATCCTGGAGTCCCGGGATCAAGTCCCGCATCGGGCTCCCTGCTCACCAGGGAGTCTGCTTCTCCCTCTGACCCTCCCCCCATCTCATGTGCTTTCTCTCTCATTCTCTCTGTCTCTCAAATAAATAAATAAAATTAAAAATAAATAAATAAATAAATAAATAAATAAAAGTGTAAGGACCAATATTTGGGGAAAGAGTAGGGGAGATGCTACCTATAAGAGTTGTTGGTAAAGAACTGGAGCTCCACATGTGCACGGGATCTTTATTTTTTCATCATTGGTCTAGTTTCTATTATTTAATGATAAGTTACCTGAAGGGTCTATTGTAAAATGCATTATTTAATACTGATTTAATATCATTAAAATATGTTTAAAATATAGTTTACATAAATATTATTTGATAAAACCACTGCAAACAATGACAAGATTAAGTAAAATTTTAAAAAGCAAAAGTTTTTAATTTTGATTATTTTGATTTATGATTTTTTTTTCTTTAGTACCTTGGGCTTTTGGTCCCATATCTAAAATCTTTGCCTATCTGATGGTCAAGAAATTTTATCTCTTATGTTTTGGTTAGCCTGGTGATGGGTATTAAAGAGGGCACGTTCTGCATGGAGCACTGGGTGTTATACCCAAACAATAAATCATGGAACACTACATCAAAAACTAATGATGTAATGTATGGTGATTAACACAACAATAAAATTTTAAAAATATGTTTTCTTTTCAAAGTTTTATAGTCTTAGTTGTTACATTTAGGTCTATGATCCAACTTAAATCAAGTTTTGTATATGATGTGAGATATGAATTGAAGTTTTTTGTTTTGCTTATGAATATTCAGTCGTCCAAGCTCCATTTGTTGAAAAGTCCATTCTTTCTCCACTTTGTGCTTTAGTCAAAAATCAGTTTGTCTACATATGTATGTGTGGGTCTATTTTTAGGCTCTCTAGTTTACTACATTCATCTATTTGTCCATATTTATACCAATAGCACACTGTCTTGGTTACTGTAATTTATTATTTTTTTAAAGATTTTATTTATTTATCTGAGAGAGAGAGTGCCTGCACAAGCAGGGGGAGCAGCAGAGGGAGAGGGAGAAGCAGGCTCCCCACTGAGCAGGGAGCCTAATGCAAGACCTGGGATCATGACCTGATCCCAAGGCAGACGCTCAACGGACTGAGCCACCCAGATTACTGGAATTTATAAGTCCTGAAATCAGATAATGTTAGTCCTTCAACTTTGCTCCTCTTTTAATGTGTGTGTGTGTGTGTGTGTGTGTGTGTGTGTGTGTGTGTGTTGTTATTTTAGGTGTTTTGCCTTTTATATTTAAATTTTGTAATTACCTCAGGGAGCCTGGGTGGCTCAGTCAGTTAAACAGTTAAAAGTCTGCCTTGGCTAAGGTCATGATCTTGGGGTCCTGGCAACATTGATTCTTCTGACCTATAAACCCTGTATATCTCTATGTTGATGAGTTCATCTCAATAATGTTTTATAGATTTCAGTACACAAATATTGCTCACTTTTTGTGAAATATAACCCTAATATTTTCATATTTTGTTGCTATATTTTTATTCTTAAACTACTTTATTTGAGATATGATTGAGATACAAAGTTATACATGTTTAACATACACAACTTGATGAGTTTGAACACTGTAAAATGCATTATTTAATACTGATTTAAGATCATTAAGATATGCCTAAAATATATTTTAAGAAAAAAAAGACAAGCCAGAAATGTTGAATAACAGATCGCAAATCATATTTGATTATAGACTTACATGTAGAATATACAAAGAATGCTCAAAATCCCAAAAATCAAAAGGCACAAAGCCCAATAAATAAATGGGGAAAATAGTTGAACTGACACTTTACCTAAAAATATAGAAAGCAAAAAAGTACATGAAAACATATCTAACACTGTACATTATTTGAGAAAAATAAATTAAAATGACTATTAAGTGTTAGGATGTGGAGGAAGTAGTACTCTTTACACTACTGATGGGAATATAAAATGGTACAATCTCCTTGGATGACAATGTGGTAGGTTGAATAATGGCCCTTCAAAGATGTTCACATTCTAACCCCTGGAACCTGTGGACCCTGTGAATATATTACTTTATAAGGTAAAAGGGACTTTGCAGATGGTATTAATTGCAAGACTGTAGAGATTCAGGAGAGTCCTCTGGATCATTCAGGTGGGATCACTGTAATCAAAGGATCTTTTTAAGAGGAAGGCAGGAGGATCAGAGTCAATAGCATGAGATAAGATTAAAGCGGTCAAGAGTGTCTTGAGCAAGAGGGCAGGAGCCAGAATGCAGGAAGCCTAGAAGCTTTAAAAAAAAAAAAAAGGAAAGCAGTGGATTCTCTTCTAGAGCCTCCAGATGGAACACAGCCCCTTGGACAACCTAATTTTAGACTTTTGGCCTCTAGATATGCAATAGATAAATCTATGTTGTGGTAAGACACTCAGTTTGTGGTAAGTTGTTACAGCAGCAATAGGATTGGCAGATGCTTAAAATTGTAAAAATACATATCTACAGTATAATCCAGTCTTCTGCTCCCAGATATTTTTTAAAAGAGGAATGAAAGCATATGCTCATCTAAAACCTTATATATGAGGGGTGCCTGGGTGGCTCAAGTCAGTTGAGTGTCCGACTTTTGGTTTTGGCTCAGGTCATGATCTCATGGGTTGTGAGATCAAGCTCCCTGCACCCTAAGTTGGGCTCCAAGCTCAGTGGGGAGTCTCCTTGGAGATTCCCTCTCTCTGCCTCTCCCCTCCTCAAATAAACAAATAAATCTTTAAAAATTTGTATATGAATGTTTATAGAAATTTATGGATAATAGCAACAAACCTGGAAATAAACCAAACGTTATAGGTGAATGGATAAACAAATTATAGTATATCTGTACAACAGAATGTTACTAAGCAATAAAAAAGAATGATTATTTTTGTTCCACAAGTAAGGAGCTTGAAGTTACCACTCCAACCTAACAACAAAATGCTGAACAGACTGAAAAATCAGCAACTCTTCTGGATCCATAAGATCCATAGAAGGATTCTGGGCAAACCAGTACTCCTGAGATTGGAGAGACAGAGATGAATAAAGGAAACAAGACTTACCAGCAGAGACTCAAGAGCAGAAACCATTTTGGAACCATTGTATAGGAAATCTGAACTGTAACTGACAAATTACTGGAGGCTTAGTGCACACAACTCTGAAAATTAAAAACTCCAGGGGCATCCAGTGATGGGGCTGGGCCTCCTCAATATTATGAGATTTACCTGCAGGAGCTTGACCAGATTCCTCTAGTAAAATCTGAGAAAAATCCCCTATGCTCTCAACAAACATTTTGAAATGCCCAGATCACTCTGTTCCTAACAAGGTCTGCCCTCAGGGAAAACTAGTTAACCAGAGCCTACTTTACTGGAGTATTATCCAAAGCCTAATTGACCTGGGGGAAGGGAAATATATGGTTTAGTCCTATCTAGCCATCATGTTTCACCTACAGAAGGAAAAAACAGGAATGTTTGTGAAGTTCACAATCCAAGGGCATAGACTCACTAAATGAGAGTATTAATCACAGGCTATAAAATGCTTCCCCGACCCTACACTTAACCCAACACATTACTATAGAACTATTCACAGCAATTCCATTTCCCCATATATGTCCAGCTATCAAAAAAAAAAAAAAAAATACAAGGCATACCAAAAGGCAAAGAAGCACAAACTGAAGAGATACAGCAAACATCAGAATCAGACATGGCAGGACTGTTGGAATTATCAGAGTTGGAATTTAAAGCAAATATGATTAATACGTTAGGTGTTCTGATTAATAAAGTAGATAGCATATAAGAACAGATGAGCAGCGTAAGCAGAGAGAAATCCTAAGAAAGAACTAAAATGAAATGCAAGAGGTAAAAAACACTGTAATGCAAATGAAAAAGGCCTTTGATAGGCTCATTAGTAGACTGGACAAGGCTGAGAAAAGAATCTCTGATCAAGAGGATATAGCAGTAAATCCCCAACAATCTTATATATTCATCCTTATATATTTGTCCAAAACTTTAGAATATATAAGACCAAGATTGAACCCTAAGGTAAACTATGGACATTAGCAAATATGATGTGTCAATGTAGGTCCATCCTTGGTGGAAAAAAAAATATGTATATATATATATACCATTCTGGTAAGTGATGTTGATAATGGGAGAGACTATAAATGTGTGGGGGCAGTGGGTATATGAGAAATCTCTGTACCTTCCTCTTAAATTTCTTAGAAACCTAAAAATGCTGTAAAAAAAAAGAACAATTCATAAACACACACAAAATGAAAATAGGAAATTATATGAAACAGTTAATTTGTCCAATTAACTAATTAATTAATTAACAGTTAATTCTTCCTAGTTATGTTTTATGTAGTCCCAGTTATTAGCATTTTTAAATATTGCTCCTTCATTATCAATACCACAAATAATTACTCTTCCACTAACCTGATTCAAAATACAGAACATCTTTTTTTTTTTTTTTTTTTAATTTATTTGACAGAGAGAGACACAGCGAGAGAGGGAACACAAGCAGGGGGAGTGGGAGAGGGAGAAGCAGGCTTCTCACAGAGCAGGGAGCCTGATGAGAGGCTTGATCCCAGGGCCCTGGGATCATGACCTGAGCCAAAGGCAGACGCTTAACGACTGAGCCACCCAGGCGCCCCTACAGAACATGTTTGACACTTCCATTAAATTAAGTACATCTTTACAGTTCATTGCAGTGTCTGGAACCAGGTGATATTTTAAAAATATATATATTACATTATTTCTAATTGTTTATTTCAAGTTTGACATGTAACTTTTTACATATATACACTGCTCCCTCACTAATATATAATCCCAAATCATGTCTAGGTATTTATACTTTATTGAATTTCCCTCACTAGTGAATTGTTGTTTTGAATATATAGGTGCTAACTGAACATTTCTTGAATTAAGTAATAAATATGTTATAAAAGAGTTTTTCTGAATAGATTGGATTATTTATGATGAAAAATAAAAGCTAAATTTTAGAATATGAAAATGATCATGTAAGGGAACGATGCTTATTTGAAATTGTAAACAGAATTATAATTAGAAGGAATCAGGTGAGTTGAGACCACAGTTAAACTATTTCCTGATATAAAAATGCTAAAAATTAATGAAATTCTATAATGTCATTTCCAGTTAATAAATTTATTTTCAAGAAATCCTTTCAAAACCACAGTACCTTATTCTAATTCAAAAATAACTTAGTATGACTATCACATGAAGTTTAAAAATTATTGAACCATCTTAGCATTCTGCATTTCTGTAATTCCTTTAGATCAGTGCTTGGCAAAATTTAATGTAAATTCACATTTCCTAGGGCTCTGGTTAGATGTCAGTGTTCTTATTTAGCAAGTTAGGGTGGAGCACAAGATTCTGTATTTCTAACAAGCTCGCCTGTAATGCCAATGAGGTTGGACCACACACTTTGAATAGAAAATCCCCAGAAGACCTCTCTAAACCTAAATCATCTTCAGAATGTGTTTATGACTTTTTCCTCTTTAATGACTCACAGCTAGGTATGTGGCCTGTTACACTGATGGGAAAATAAAATATAAGATGACTACTGCAGGAAGATCATTATTATTTCCAAATAATCAGCTTTTTTCCAGATTTTTTAATCAGAAGAACCTGTTTGATTCAAGTCAGCACACTACAGTATTTAATCTGCTCAAACTATAAACTGTGTTTTCTTTTATATGTACATTTTCAAATCTTTTTCTGAATTTTATTTCATTTTTTACAACCAGAGTTTTCATTATTCTTCTGAAATATTTATCAAAACTATTTTCTCTAAAACATGTTAATTTTATTTATAAATATGTAAGCCAAGAATGGCAGATTACAGAATATAATATAATAGACATTTTGACACATCTCAATTATTAATTAGGTCTCCACACATCACAGATGATCAATTAAGCTGTAATCCATCCTTGGCTCATAAAAGGAATTAGTCATTCTTCAGTCAGTTGGTTATGTTGATTAAGATCTTAATGTACTAGCTTTTTAAATTTCTCTTCAATTTTGCCATTTTTAATCATAATAGAAAATCCTAAAGATTATTAAGACCAAATCCAAGCCTCTATGGATGAACAATGTTAATCCTTTTAGAGTTTCACAGCACCAATAAAGCCTAATGACATTTCAACATCGAAATAAAGGAACATTTTTCAGGTGTGTTTATACAATTTAAATGAGCCAGTGCATACTAAATACTTCCTTTTTATGCAGCTGATACCATTTTATGCATCTAGTATAAAGCACTATGTGAGATAATTGAATCAAAGCACTACACTAAGGATTCAAATAATATGAGTCCATATGCTTGATCATATTTTCCAAGAGTTCATTACACATTATCTACTGTGTTCTAATGTCACAGGAAATATATATTTCTAAGTTGAATATTTATCACTCTATCTTAAGTATGTGTCTGCATATGCATCTCTGTTTAGACTGTAAGTTTAAATCAGGGTTTTATGTCTTGAATCACAAGTTAAAATAAAGGGATTGCACAAAGTATTAAATATTTTTGGAACTGGACTGAATATTATTATTCTTTCAAAAACATTTCAATGAGAAGGAAATTTGGTTTCTTTTTCTAAAAAAGCACAACAATGTGTCAAGGGCCATTTATAGCATTTCATGCTCACATCCTATTTATATATAACATCACAGAACTCACACGAAACATCAGTCAAATCGGAAATCAATATATCCTTTTTGAATGAAATATGTAACGCAAAGGTTTGCTGGTATCAGATAAGTTATCAAACATTGCTAGGATTGTTACCAATGCAGACAGAATTTCAAGAAGCTGGGACGCTTGCTATTCTTCTCAGATTAAAATTCCCCTTCAAGCAAAACCATGTGAAATTAATTTTATTCCCCAAGAATGTGACCTGCACACAAACCAGCAATACACTTCTCCACTATACTATGTGCTAACATTTTAACACGATAATTAGCAAAACCAGATACAACGCACATAAATTTGGGGCAGTGGGTGGATAGGGCATGTGGCAAGAGTAAAGAGAACATTGCTGAGTGAGACACACAAGTTGGTGTGGCCATTTTCTCTAAGGTTCCCGCTAATAAGCTAAAGACTCGCACCCAAGAGTTCTTGCTTTGCGCTCAGCAGCCTTTTTAACTTCAGTAGCAAGTGACAAGAGTCCCAGATTTAACGTGATCTTCGATCAAGTTAGCGGTGCTAATAGAGCTGTGACATTACACCTGCAGCTTCCTGGAAGTTTCGTTCTACTGTAGCTAGGATTTATTTCACCATGTGGAAATTGGTAGCAAGAATGCTCTCAGGGTGACTTAAAGATGTTAGTATAAAAGCCATCTGGTACCCAATTTTCTTTGATCCAGGACTTGAACTGCTTCTGAAAAGCAATGAAGGAAGAGATGGGGAGAGAGGGCTTGAGAGTTTCATTAGGAATTCCTTCCCAAGATAGGGCATCATTCCTCATTTAATGCATTCTTAGTAGAACATCAAGAAAAAGTTTCCATAGCTAGAAGAAAAAAATGCTTGAAGATAATTTCCTTTCAAAGTGACTTATGTGAAGACCTGTGTGTGTACTAGTAAATAGCATGCAAACAATCACTACACACTTCAGTATGTTCTACTACGTGACTTTATAGCATAGGCACTAACTTGGGATCAACCATACAACAAGCTGTGTTCTTGCTGTTAAACCTAAAAGGGCAAAAAGACATGACATTAACTTGTAAAATTAGTCAAAAGTACAAATGTGGAGATACATTATCGGTCATAAAATATCTACTTCATTTATAAATATAGTTATTACATGTGGATAAGCACAGTAATCAGAAGACAGATCTTTTTGGCATGCATTTATGAGACGGTCTGGCTTAAATAAAAGAAGCAGACAATTTTATCAGCACTAACTTTTAATTCTAATTATGCTTCAATATTTGCACAATACTAAAAAGCCCATTTGTAGATAGCCTATCTTATCTATGTGGAGGCCCATTACATAAAAAAGGATTAACTCCTAAATTATGCATCTGTAGCTGAAATATAAAATTGGAATAGCATTGCATTAAATTTCATCTTCTTGAGGGCAGAAAGGACTAGATTGTAATTTATTTTCTATTTTTCATAATGCTTGGCTCAGTTTTAAATAGGACTTTCATCATAGTTTTCAACTGAACTAAAAAGAATACAAGGTTTCTTTCTTTATTTTTCTATTATTTATTCATGTTTTTAAGTCTTCAAGATATCAGTGCTTAAGTATAGTCTCTAGACTCTAAAACATTGTATGAGTTTTGTAGATACTTGAAGTATTAAGCTAGATTATAATGAGCACCCCAATATACTAGTTGTACCAATAGTTGTGTATGGATGTGTGTGTGTGTTTTTTTTCCCCCACAATCTCAGTGGAGTGTGCTTAGAATTTTCACTATGTAGATGGGGTCACTGAGTTTCAGAACTGTTCTCTCAGCAGTGTTTACGGAGCACTTTCTGTGTGCTATACATTTTGCTATATGGAAGCTGTCAAATGTGAACAAAGCCGAAACAACTCTCACCCTCTAAGAACTACGCATTGATGAATGACAAGAGCACCAAATCCAAACATGGATGGTCTGAGAAATCTTTCTGCAGGAAGTCATATCCTTCATGACACACAGGGAAGAGGAAACAGGGCCACTGAGTGTATGTGTGTGCATGATGTATGCAAACCAGCAGGTAGTTAAACTGAGTTCTGGCAACACAGTGGGATGGAATTGTGCTCCATGAATTGTAATAATGGGTCATGAATATGTAATGGGTCACAAACAGGGAAAAGAATGTGCAAAGCTCAGGGGGAGAAAGGAGGATATGCATTGACAAAATGGAATCACTTCACTTTAATTGTATGAGACAATTCTTAAGATGCCTAAACTCAAACCTAAATTTAGGTCCAGGCCTGTTAGGATGCAGAGCCTAAGTCATCTGATTCTCTAGGCACAATTTTCTCTATTTCAATCAGGCCTGTCTTATCAATGAGGAAGCAGAAGGCAAGCTGAGGACAAAGCACAAGCTGACACCCCGCAATCTCCTCCCACCCCCCAGGTGGGACATGTGTGACATTCCTCAGGCACTCCCGCCTGAGCTGAAGCTAAGGGAAGGAAAAACAAATGGTTAATTTACAGAGATTACAGTCCTGCAGGACAGGAGTCTCCCTCACTTTACAAATGTCTTAGTGATTTATAAGAAAAAAAAAAGCGTTCTTATCAATAGCCTAACTTCCAGTGACCCATAGACTCAATTTCCTGGAGCCTTAACATCACCCACCTATCCATTGTGATGTGGGAAACAAAGGTAGAAAGGAATGGAAATAAAATTTCCTTATAATTTACAATCCACTGACAAGTCCTTGAAAGAGGCAGAGGGACCATGCCCTAGGGACTTAACTTCCTGGATGTTGACACTTTGCTAAGGGCAAAAGCTATCTTAGCCTGAACCCCAGGATCCTATAAGTCTACTCTAACATATAAAAATTCTTGGAAACTTCCTTTATCTTTACCCCCCCACCCCAAGATACATGTTGGCAATCATCCACAAAGTATATGACCCACCGATATATATCCAAAGGGTCTCACTGAGTAAGGGACTGGCAGGGCTAGATAGGGAGAGATAGGTAAGGGGGTAGGGGATCGGCTCACAGAAATCCCAAAAATGCAGGGGTGTAAGGAAACCAGAGATAAGGGAACAAACCACACCACTCTGCCCTAGGTGTCAGAGGTAGGGTCTTGATATAACAGTCATTTGTGACCAACAAAGAATTACCAGAGCCTAAAAAGGAAGTATACCATTAAAGGTGTTATCATCAGTCCTTACTGAAACCAAGATGTCACAAGAATGTTAAGGCCACAGGCTCCCTGGTCAGTTCGAAATAAAAGACCTTCAGTGGAGGCCCACGTTGGCAACCCTGTTGGAACCCCTCTCACTCCGGAGAGCTTTTTCTGTATCCTTGTTTCATAAAACTATCTCTTTACTCACTCTCCTTTGTCTGTAAGATTCATTCAACTCTGTGAGGCAAGAATCTCCCTCTCCCACTTCATTATGACTTTCATGGGCCCTATGTAGTTTACCTTTGTGGGCTTTTTCCTCGATAAAATAATAGTAGCAAATACATTTTACAACTGCATTCATATAAAGACACATATATTAATATCACATATTAAAGCATTGTCTTTGACCTAAAAGTTCAATTTTTACCTCGGATTTGAAAAGAAATAAAACCACTGTCATGCCTAATGGAGGAATTGGCTCTGACCTTAGCAGCAAACATATGATCAAGTACTTTTGAACTGAGCTTCAGAAATAAATTTTTTCTCCCATAATTTTATCTGATGGATATGGAAACAGTTTCAAGAATAATGTTACATGATGTGCTCAGTCTCAAACAGTTAGTGTCATAACCAGAAATATAACTCAGGTCACCAGATTTCCTGCCCTTGCACTGTTCTGAAATGTCTCGCATAATTTAACAATGAATAGATGTTATCATGATTAAAACTTACACTTAAATACTGTTATCAAGAAGACATCCTGGCTAGCTTCCAGTTTGCTGAGCGCAGAAAAGATGAACCCACTCGAAGTGGGAGATCTGACACCACAGGAATTGTTTGAACTACAGACCATGAAACTATTTGGACATATATAGTAAGATTCTGGATAAAGAATATCTATTAAAAATGTTAATGAAAATGTGTTTGGACATGTAAATTCCACAGATTGCTTTTGACTTAAAACATGTTATTGACAGGGGCGCCTGGGTGGCTCAGTCAGTTAACTGGCCAGCTCTTGGTTTTGGCTCAGGTCAGGATCTCAGGGTCCTGGGATCGAGCCCCTGAGGTGGGCTCTGCATTCAATAGGGAGGAGTCTGCTGGAGATTCTCTCTTTCTCTCTCTCCCGCTGCCCCCCCACCACTCTCTCTTTCTCTCAAATAATTAAATAAAATTATAAAAAAAACCCAAAAAAACCATATCATTGACATGCTGAATTTCAAGTATAAATTTGCTCTTCAAGTCCCTTTGAGAACAAAGGTACAGTAGCAGTCTTTCTTTTTTTAAGAACTGTATCTTTAGAAGGAAAGTTAGAATTAAGACTGAAAATGAGTTAATTAAAAAATAGTGAAAATTTTCTTTAAAAATTATGGCTACATGTAGTAGTTTCTATCCTTTACTCTGGCTAACTTCACACCCTGGTCCTGGCCTCATCACTATCAATCAGTCAATTCTCAGCTGTGCCTCTTGGAATCCCAACTGAAATAGGGATCTCAGTATTTCATGTAATGAGTTTTATGACCACCTATTTTAAAAAGTTTTGATTTCCATGTATGTGTATCTGCCTTTTTCCTTTTTTTAGTGCAAACGCCAATGGAGGAATCATCACCTGTCTGTCATTATTTTCAACCATTAGAAATTATTACAGTTTATAAGTCTGTTTTACTGAATCATTTAGTGCCTAAATCCAGTGTAATACAAAAAAAGTCACTATTACAAAATCTACACTATTGAAGGCAATGAAATTTATAAGTTTTCAGATATTAAAGGAAAAAACTAGTTCCTGAAACAATTATATACTTGACCCATATTCAGTCACAATCACTGTGGGAACTAGAAAGATGCATCATTTTAATAAGAATTTAGTGAACTAAGATCAGTGCCAGAAACAAAGTAGTACGTCTAAATTCTGGACCATTAAGACAGTCTATAAAATGTCTTTGACTCAAGTTAACCTCAAACTACTACTTCAAGAACACTGCTCAGCATTTCTTAGCTCCCTTGGATGGTTGGTATATCTTCTGCATATAACCCCTTCCATATGTGCATGATACATTCTGAATTTCTGCATGGGGATTCTTATTATATGGTGTTACATCCTGACTTCTTGATTATCCCTCCAAACATGAATTCCACATCTTGGAAAAAGGCATATTTTTATTGTTTTTTTTTTTGTGTGTTTGTCTGTGTGTTTGTGTTCTGTGTGAATGGCTTTTAATGGACTGAGTTAATCAAAGGAAATATTATGTAGCATGCATTTCCATTTGGGGACTTTTTAACTTATTTTCCTGCCTCCTACAACAACCAAGGCACCCCTGATTTCAATTTTTAAAGTAGGAGTAAAACAACTACCAGGGAAGAAATAAAACATCTGTGGTATATCCATAGGAACAGAGATCACAGTGTGATAGGAAGCATAGCACTGTGCGTAAGTCGAGGTATCAGATTCTGACCTCCTCAGCTTTAGTTATAAAGATCATTCAGTTCAACTTGTACTCTTGGTCTATGGATTCTAAAGCAAACCAAGCAGGATACACGCACTCAAGCATGCACACACACATATATCTACTGCTGAATTTACTTTAAACTCTAAAGAATAAGAATCCATAGCACTGGGAAAAGGATGATAAAACTATATGACTATGGACTCTGAGAAACAAACTGAGGGTTCTAGAGGGGAGAGGGGTGGGGGATGGGTTAGCCTGGTGATGGGTATTAAAGAGGGCACGTACTGAACGGAGCACTGGGTGTTATACACAATGAATCATGAAACACTACATCAAAAACTAATGATGTAATGTATGGCGATTAACGTAACATAATAAAAAAAAGGAAATAAAACTATATGACAAGACACACAAAAACAAAATATCATTTAAGATCATAAAGCTTGTAGTGGTCCTTTCCAATTCCATCCCCCCAAATATTGTATATGTCTGGTGTGTAGTGCGAATGTACATACTAAGTTTGCAATAGCAGTGTGATTACAAAATCACAATTGAAATTGTGCAACTGGAAAAAATTAACTAATTTTGGAGGCTAATCCAATATAGTTTTAGTGTATATATCCACATCATTGCAAATGGCAGGATTCCATTCTTTTTTATGGCCGAATAATATTTTATTATTCTTTATCCATTCATCAGTTGATGGACACTTGGGGTGTTTCCATGATTTGGCTATTGTAGATAATGGTGCTATAAACATTGGAGTACATGTATCTCTTTGAATTAGTAATTTTGTATTCTTTGGGTAAATGCCTAGTAGTGCAATTGCTGGATCATAGGGTAGTTCTACTTTTAATTTTTTGAAGAACCTCCATATTGTTTTCCAGAGTGGCTGCACCACATTGCATTCCCACCAAGAGTACAAGGGGTTCCCTTTTCTCCACATCTTTGCCAACACCTGTTATTTTCTGTGTTGTTGATTTTAAATTGAATAAAATTTTTAAAAATGATATATTTTAAAATATGTAGGGTATAGCTAAAGAAGTGCTTAGAAGGATATTTATAGCATTAAATATCAATTTCAGTAAAGAGAAACATGCCATGTCAAATCAATTTTCTAAGCTTTTTTTTTTAAAGATTTTATTTATTTATTTGAGAGAGAGAGAGAGAGTGAGAGCCCAAGAGGGGGTAGGGTCAGAGGGAGAAGCAGACTCCCCACCAAACAGGGAGCCCGATGCGGGACTTGATCCGTCACTCCAGGATCATGACCTGAGCCGAAGGCAGTCGCTTAACCAACTGAGCCACCCAGGCGCCCTCTAAGCTTTTTTTTAATAGACTATTAAAATCTTAAATCAGGGGCACCTGGGTGGCTCAGTCGGTTAAGCGTCTGCCTTCAGCTCGGTCATGACCCCAGGGTCCTGGGATTGAGCCCCACATTGGGCTCCCTGTTCCGCGGGAAGGCTGCTTCTCCCTCTCCCTCTGACTGTCGCTCCCCCTGCTTCTGGTCTGTCAAATAACTAAATAAAATCTTTAAAAAATAAAATAAAATAAAATAAAATAAAATAAAATAAAATAAAATAAAATAAAATAAAATAAAATAAAATAAAATCTTAAATCAAGGAGACAAAGATATATATACACAAAAATTTGTATATTTAATATATATAATGATATCGTATAATATCTTATATATTATGTCTTTTATAAGAGACATAGTAAAATGAAAAGACAAGTCATAAACTTGGGGAAAATAATTACTAACACATATGTGATAAAGCATTTATCCTTATTACATTAAAAAAAATCAGTTAAGTAAACAACCCAATTAAAAATGGGCACGGGCCTGAACAGACATCTCAACAGCACAATTAAAAATGGGCACAGGCCTGAATAGACATCTCAACAACAACAAAATACTTATGCCAAATAATTACATAAAGAGATGTTCAACATCATTCACCATTAATAAAAACTTGTAAAGTAAAACCACAATGTTTACCATTATACTACATTAAATAGCTACAATGAAATTTAAAAAAAATTAACAAGTGTGGGAAGGATGCAAAGCAAACGAAACTTCTATACTTTGCAGGTGGGAATGCAAAATATTATAGCCACTTTAGAAAACAAACTGAGGTTTCTTAAAATGTTATACATGCACTTAACATTTGATATAACATTCTCATTCTAGGTATTTGTCCAAGAAAAATAAAAACATTTGTTCACATGAAACTATAATATATGTAAATGATCATACCCACATTATTCAAAATTCATTACCATCAAAAACTGGAAACTATCTGAATGTCCTTAAATGGGTGCTGGGTCAAAGGAGCTTTGGTGTAACCATTCACTGGCATGCTCCTTGTCAGTAGAAATATGTGAACTACTGATATAGCAACACAAATGAATCTCAAATGCATTAAAAGAAAACAGACTTGGGGCGCCTGGGTGGCTCAGATGGTTAAACGTCTGCCTTCGGCTCAGGTCATGATCCCAGGGTCCTGGGATCAAGTCCCGCATCGGGCTCCTTGCTCAGCAGGGAGTCTGCTTCTCCCTCTCCGTCTGCCTCTCCCCCTGCTTGTTCTCTCTCTGTCTCTCTTGCAAATGAATAAATAAAATCTTAAAAAAAAAAGAAAACAGACTTAAAATCATATGTAGTGTATAACTCCATTTATATGACATTCTTGAAAAAGTAGAAATATAGGGACTCAAACCACAAAAGATTAGTGGTTGTAGGGCCCTAAATGTCACAAAGTGACATAAGGGAACTTTTGGGGAGATGGAAATGTTCTCTATCTTTTCTGTGAGGGTGGCAATGAGATTGTATACATTTGTCAAAATTCATAGAATTTTACACTAAAAAGGATGAATCATTCTATGTAAATTATACCTTCATACAGATGGCTAATAGGTAATGAAAAGATGCTCAACATCACTAACCATCAGGGAAATGTAAATCAAAACCACAATGAAATCTCACATCGCACTTGTCAGGACAGTTATTATAGAGAAGGATAAATGTCATTTTTCAACAAAGGATATTTAGCTTCATTGTACTTACCTTTATCAAATATTAAATATTTTTAATAATTTTAAAAGCATTAAGAATGTGTACTTTTATAAATTATCCATAAAACTAACTACTACATAGTATTTATAAATCTAAATAGGCAGTATCCAGGAAAGGCTTATTATTTTGAAATTTTATTCAGATCAGTGGATCTTTTATTCTACTCCGAGACATTGATGGTCCAAAGAAAAAGATGCCCTAAACTATATGCCCCATCTTGCTTCCTCTTATTCTTTAATTCTAGTTAGTTATCAGTCTTCAAAACAACAGACTAAACCTAACACTTAACAGTGTGCCAAGTATCTTTAAAATCTACATAATCTCCTCAAGACTTTATAACCTGAGTTTGGCCTGACACTCATAGTTTCAGAAAACAGGGAGTGCATGCAATAGTGCATAAAATATCAGGGCCCTGAAAGTCCATGCCTGTTTACGGGAGTGTGTAATTTAATAAAGTGTTCATTGATGTCAGCGCCCTGGCTCATCACACGTGTGTTGATCTCAAGGCTGCAGCACAGAGACTCCTACTGCTAATTAGATAACTGAAGTGAGATTACATTTTCTCTTGGAGCCAGACACAAAGGTGGGAAAGTTATTCTCAAAGGGATTTAGATTTTCAAGTATCTGATGGAACAGAACAAAAATAGGGAAGGGCACACTTTAGGGAGAGCCAGCTAGAGAAACAAACTCGACAGAGTTGCAATATAAATGAGAACAAAAGTTATGAAAGATACCACCAGGTTCCCACTGTTCCCACTTTATTCACACACAAATTTCTAACCTAAATTATAAATAAGGAATAATATTTTTATGACTTACATACTAAACTTTCTAACAATCTCTTATAAATCCCAGAGAAATTCAAGAGCCGTGAGTTAGAAATCCATATATTGTATTTTACACTTTACTAACTGGGGATGGCCATTAGCTATACTTTTCAAAATCATATCTGAAAAAGTCAAATTAATGATTTCTTAAGAGAAGTTGAATTATGTATCATTCACAGAGCTACGAAGGATTTTTCATCTGAGATCATACAGATGGAAGTTTTGTTAATATTGAAGCAAAAGCAAATATTCTGTGATGATTTTCATAAAAGTGTTTTATTAATGCTTTAAATATTTTATCTTTTAGTCTAACCTAAATATTAAAGATTATCTTGTGATAAAAAATTACCAACTCAGTATTATTATACAGGTAATTTTATACTTAAAGAAGCCCCCCTTTTTTTATTTGATAACATCAACCTGGACATTTTAGATGCCTGACAAACTGAATTCTTAGTTTGCTACTGAAATATCCTTGACAAGAAATGTTAGTATTAGGAAGAAGTACACTAAACAGTGTATGTGACACAATATTTTCTATTTTTAATAAGAACATAGACATAGTCTTCAAAATAAGGAGATTGCAAATAGAATTTTCACATTTTAAATCAGTAGTAATGAAAAAAGATATGGAAGAGTAATGGATTCTGTTAGCAAAATTAACCAATGTTCTTGCTTTTCTTACTTTACCTGTCAGTACAATATGTGTTGGTCTTTAATGGTTTGATTAACTTATGTTCCGAATATTTTAACAAAAGATTTCAAAATATAACATATTAGCACAAATTGCATTGTCTCAGTATTTGTGAAAAAAAAATTAAAATTTTATTATCCCATCACTTGATCAATCCATTCAATGAACAACTATTAGTACTTAGTATAAACCAGATACTGTGATATATAATCAGTATTCAAAGGCACAAAAAAATTCTTTTAAACAAACTTAATGTTCAACGGGGAAAAACAGTATTAACAATATAAACTGAATAAACAGCATTTTTAAAGTTATTAAGATTTGTTCATTTAAAAAATTTCTCATTAATTTAACACCATTCTTTGGACTGGAGATTTTGGGTGTTAGGCTCCAAGAGTTTGGATAGAATAAAGTGGTGATTATTTAGCACTGAGTTTCAAACTGTATTTTCTTTGGTGTATCTGTAGAAAGTCAGTAATTGTTGAATTTGTAAAGTTTAACTAAGAACTTCAGTATGGAGAGAGGTAAGAATAAAATGCAGAATTCTCACTCTACTGGAAAGGAAGAAACCACTAGGAATTCTGAAGAAGGGCTCTCAGGAAAACAAACAGAATGTCAAGTGGTCAAAGAGGGTTAGTCTCCTGGCTCCTGACAATTTCTTCCTCTTCTATGCCTCTAGTCAACATCCTTAAGGCTTGGGGGGGGGGGGGGGGGAAGGAGAAAGTCAGAAGCACAGACCAGGTGCAGATAGAAATGGCTGATGAATGTGTCTAGGTGGGTGAGTCAGAGGACAGCCTGACAGAGTCCCAGACAATCAAGCACGTTCTGAAGAATCAACTTGTGAACCAGAACAAACATTAGACGGGGCAGAGGAAAAGACAAGGAAGTAGGACAACAGACTTCAGTCACAAGATTACAACAGGACACTACCATAAAATATGAAGCCAACCATACTACATCAGAGACTGGCACAGCTCTGGGATTATCTACCAAAATGATCATCCCTGAAATGATTACAGGATAGTTTTTAAGGACTAGCTACTTTGCAACAGAGACCAACAGGTATCCAAGAGACCAGGCACTGCCACCACAAGACTATGAGAGCTTCCCTGAAATGTTCTGCTTTCTGCTCTTCCTATTAGACTCCTCCCTACATACACATTCCTCAGCCTGGCTTGAGTCGGCCTCACTACCGCTGACCATCTCCTAATTCCCCTGGTCATCTGGCTCTGTTTTCATGATCAGACACCCATCAGAATTACTAATCATGTTGCTAGCTGTCAGATGTCTATTCACCTCCTCCCCTACCAGTCCAGAATTCAGGCGATAACACCTGGTAAGCACTATAATGCAAGACAGTGGTGCAGAGTAGAGGCGCTAGGAAGTAAAATCAACATCTTTTAAGGGATTCCTGGACTCAGAAATATTCCATATTGATATACATACACTGGATATTTTTAGCTAGTTGATCTTTTTTTTTTTTTTTAGGGCCTAATTTTATCTTGAGACAGTTCTGGAAAATCGACTTTCATATATGACCACTTATTACATTCCAACCACTGAGCAAAGTACTCTCTCTCACAAATGCTGTCAATTCTTAAAATACTGTGAATTAGATTTCTAATTATATAATTGAGAAAAATAAGGCAAAAACACTTAAGATGCATGTGTTGGGTTATAGAAAATAACATCATATTAAATAGCTTCTTAAATATAAATTGAATTCTTTAATCTTAATTTCAATAAACAGTAGTTTTATAGGCCATTTAAAAATTGCATTGACTAGGGTCATCTGTATTTTAACTCCCACTATGCTAATTGTAGTTGATTAAATTTAAAGATAGATATTTAAATATTAATATTTTTTTATATTATAAATATGAGTGTTTGGTCTCCATTAAAAAAAACACTTATGAATTAAACATTACATTTTCTTTGAATGGCAATGCCAAATAGCTCTAACAAATGGAATTATGATCCCTGAATATAGAGATTATATATCGATTTAATTTATTTTTGGTGAAATCTTCATACTAACATCAATAAATACTTCCTGGCAATATTCTCATTCTTAATTTTATTTCTCTCAGTCCAAATCTTCAAGAAGATTTTAAGTGCCTGTACTTATGTGCATTTGGGGGTATGGAAGAAAGATGGGAAATGATAAAGAGGTAAAGAAATATAAACAGGTGAGAGTACCGAACAAAATAGGGATGCCACCCCTTTCACTGAGCTCCTAAGAGGATAACAATTCCCCCCTTGACTGTCTCTGAAGGATCAACAATCAGTACTTATTAAAAGACAATAGAAAAGGAACAGAAAAAGTCCAAAGGGTCAACATTGGCTAAGTGACTATTATAGGCCAGACATATTTCTATATAGTTTAAATACTGTTTCCCATTTTCAGTTATTTACTGTTCTGGGAAAGGACTTTATATTTTTTAAAGATTTACTTATTTGAGAGAAAGAGTGAGAGAGCAAGGGGAGGAGCAGTGGGAGAGGGAATCTCCAGAAGACTCCCCACTGAGTGTGGAGCCTGACCCCGGGTTGAGGGGGTCAATGTCACAACCTTAAGATTATGGCCTAAACCGAAATCAAATGGCGGTCGCTCAACCAACTGAGCCACCCAGACACCTTGCAAAAGGACTATTTATTACTTTGTTTTTTATCCCTAGGACCTAGCATGGATCCTTATATATTCAGTCACTCAGTAAACTATTGGAAACAATTATTGGAAAGTAACATTTTTTTTCCTTGGCAGGATACCCACAACTAGATCATATAAACTATTAATCCCATTTAATTGATAAATCACACAAGTCTGAGGAATTATGTAACATGTCTCACGTGACATCGCTAGTAAGGCTAAACTAAGATTTTAAAATAGTCTCTTTCCTTCCTCCTAATTATATTATCATCTAACAGTAGACTGTTTAACTTGTAAAATAGCAATAAACATAGTTATGCAAGAGAGTATAAAACAGGATCACTAGAAATGTTGTTTAAAAATTCCTATCTCCTATTTTTCAGCATAGGTTTTATTAATTGGCAGGCATATGTCTACCATGGTCCCCAGTGATCCCTTCCTCCTGGTATTCACAATCGTGTATGTAATCCCTTAGTCTTGAACGTTGGGCTGACTTAGTGACTTTAACCAATAGAATACAAGAAACATGAAGAGATAATAATTCCAAAGATTGTGACTTACATCTTGTTAGCAGACTCTCTCTATTCCCTTCTCTGCTTACATGCTCGAATGACAAGCTGCCATGTTGGAGAGGATCATGTGACAAGCAGCTGACCCTGGCCCATGGCCAAGAGCCGTCAAAGAACTGAGGCCCTTTGTCCAACAACCTGTGAGGAGCTGAGTTCTGCCAACAACCATCTATTCAGTCCCTCTC
The DNA here is from genome assembly GCF_003265705.2 of Callorhinus ursinus. Taxonomy (NCBI): domain Eukaryota; kingdom Metazoa; phylum Chordata; class Mammalia; order Carnivora; family Otariidae; genus Callorhinus; species Callorhinus ursinus. The sequence continues at coordinate 73,762,460 of NW_027397065.1, read as the reverse complement.
ATGCCTCCTTTGACTGTGAGAAAGATCCAAAAGCCTGTGAGAAAGATCCTAAAGCACTGGGCCCAGCCAAGTTATGCCTGGATTCATGACCCACCACCACTGTAATATAATCAAAGTACATTGTTTTAAGTAGCTAAATTTTCCGATAATTTGTTACATGTTAATATATAACTAATATAAAATTAAAAAAAATAATTTTTAAAAAGAATCATATATTCTAGAAAAAGGTATCAGTTGCTTATAACCATGAAAATATATGTAGTAAAGGGACAAAGTGTCCTGAAGTCCCATTGGAAGTAAGAATAGTTACTTGAGCTACAATAAATGCCATATTTTATGTGGTTCCAATTGCAATAAGGTATTTCAAAAAGAAAATTTTTCAAAAACAGTCATTTGCTTTTTGTATATACCCTATTTCTAATGACCTGCTGTGAATATATCTATGAGCAAGTATAAATAACTAGGTGGTTGATAAGACTCATTTTTACAGCAGTTTGATTCACTTTTATAGCCTCGCTAGTAAAAAAAAAAAAGAGAGATTAAATCAACTTTATTTTCTATGTATCCTTTACTTTCACGTATAGTTTTCAAAATTTTGTTCATTGTTTTCATTGCATTCTTTGCCCTATTCTTTGGCTTGCAAGCATCCTCTTCACTGGAAAAAAAATGAAGTATAGCTTTCATTTATTATAAAAATGAAAGGAAGTCCTTGGAAGTATTTGAGGCAGCTTGTGAAGACATTCTCAGTAAGTAGGAATTTGGACTGTGTTGCAACATAGGACATTCTAACAATTGTCTCAAGCTTTACACGAACTATTTTGGGGGCACATAATTTATTGGTCATTAAAGAACCCATCTCTTACAAAGATACAACATATAGTACAGATGAAATGTTTTCATTATCTTTTGAGTAGAGAGACTTCTAACAGAAGGGCCTTTGTGAATAGGCTTCTATTTGTTCTCCCATCCCCACTGAAAACACCTTTACTTAACTATTCAATAAGTAGATGTTTGTTGATTGAAGCATTTGTTTAAGAACAGAAAAATTACAGATGCAACTGAAATCTAAGGAATTATTCATTTGTAGGCATACCTAAACACCAAAACTAACTGATGATTTTCAGAATAAAAATATGTGTTCTAGAAGAGTCTGACTAAAGTCAGATCAGACAGCTAAGGCACATAGTCTCATAATTTTGATAGCGTGTTTTCTGGTTCTGTTGTATGGTTGATGTTAGTATATGGCTATAATACAAACACAGTGGATCTGAAAGTATTAAAAAAATAATTACTCATCTTGATAGCACAAACACTGTGAGATCTAAGGACAGACACTATCATTGCCATGATAATTTATGAAGTGGGAAAATGGAAACAAGTATAGATGAAAGGCATGTTCAAATAATGGGACCCAGCATAACACAACCTGCAGTATATTCCCTTCCTAAACCCATAAGGAAATAGAAAAGTATCTATTACTCTCATGAAATTCATTCTAGCTTGCACCCTTTCAACAACAGCCACACTCCCTCCTGATTGTATGGTATAGAATTTAGACAACATAAATTTGGAACAGAAAAAGCAAGAATCATGAAACTCTATTTGTTGGACTCACTGTAATCGAGGATGGACCCGAATTTTTAAAAATTCGGAATAATAGAGGGTTGATAAGTATTTGGTAAAGGATCCAGCATGACACTGCAGAAGCTGGTGAAATGGGGGAGGAATTAGTCCCACTATGTTTTCTCTGCCATGGCCTTTGACAACCTTCTCACTGCCCCGGCCACCATCTGATGAAGCTAGTTTTGTTGTGTTTTTCAGACAAGATAAGCAGAGATCCAGGCACAACTATCAGGCTACTGGTGTCTGCAATAATTCTGTCTGCCAACTAAACTGATATTTGAGGATGAATCCTGGCCACTATTTAAACTGAGGCATAACACAAGATCCATATTTATCTCAGCTTTCATTCTTCATTTTGCCACCTGCTCACTCATTGTTTACCCGACACATCCAAGAGAACAGGGCTTATAGTTTTAATGTAGTCCCCCCCTGCTTTTCTGTTGCCTAGAATAGCAGCTGACGAAATGTGCAGGCTTTGGCTTCAACCATCACGCCATCTCCAACTGCAGGAAATTAGCACCTGGAGTCATTCACATGTTCTGGTGTCTCCAGTGAGTGTGGCCACTACCACTTATATACATTCTTAAATATGCTTTTTTTCTTTTTAAATTAAATTCAAGTATACTTTATATGTAAAAAATGCACATATTTAATGTATGCATTTTGATGAGTTTGGATATTTATGCACACACCTGTGACATCACCACAATCAAGGTAATAAACATGTCCATCACCTCCAAAAGATTTTGTGCATCCCTTGTTTTTTATTTTGTGGGTGTGTGTGTGTGTATGTGTGTGTGTGTGTTTGTCTAGTAAAAACACTTAGCATGAGATCTACCCTTTTAAATTTTTAAATGCATAACACAGTATTATTAACTATAGGCTCTATGTTGCATAACAGATCTCTAGAACTTATTCATCTCTTGTAAATGTAACTCTATATCCACTGAATGCCAGTTCCCCATTTTCTCTTCCCTACATTGTCTCAAGTTGCCCAAGTTACTCAGAATGCATTCTAAACTGTCTCTATTTTTTTTAATGTCATCTCTCATCTATTTCTCTTGGTTGGTTTTCTTCTCCCTCCATTTATTTCCACCAATACATCAAGACCATTTCTGCATCAGGATCTTTATACCTGCTTCTCCTCCTGTTGTGGAAAGCTCTTTGCTCACATTTTGCATATAACACTTTTTACATTTCTCAAGTCTCAACTCAAATATCACCTCCCTCAGAAATTTCTGTCTTACTTAAAACTTGGCCTCAAAGGCATTCTTGTTCACTTCACCTCATTCATTTTTTTTAATTTTATTTTATTATGTTATGTTAGTCACCATACAATACATCATTAGTTTTTGATGTGGTGATCCACGATCCATTGTTTTCGTATAACACCCAGCACTCCGTGCAGTATGTGCCCTCCCTAATACCCATCACCAGGCTACCTCAACCCCCCCCCCCCAAACCCTCAGTTTGTTTCTCAGAGTCCATAGTCTCTCATGGTTCGTCTCCCCCTGTGATTCCCCCCCGCCTTCATGTTTCCCTTCCTTCTCCTAATGTCCTCCATGCTGATCCTTACGTTCCACAAATAAATGAAACCATATGATAATTGACTTTCTCTGCTTGACTTATTTCACTTAGCCTCATTCATTTCTTTTGCAGATTGTATCACACAGTGATATTAGTGCTATTTTTATCTATTTAACTCTTTGTCATCTATTTCTAAAATACATTCTACATGACTACAGGGAACTAATATTTATTGTTCTTTGTTGCATCCACAAACACAGAGCAGTGCCTAGCACATTGCAGAACAATATTCTGTTAGCAAAAAATCAAATGAAACGGAGAATGAATGAATAACAACTCTTTTCTAAATCTAGGGAGTTTCCCTTAAGTCTTCCCTATCTATCATGAATTGTGCTTCTTCTCATGAGTATAAAGCTCCAAATAATATAGACATACCTCCCAACTTTCACTTGACTTCCAGGTACAATTTAGATTCTCATTTTCAAGCCTATCCATCAGACTGAATTTTTTTATACAGATGATGCCATAAATTAATTCATATATGTGATTCCATAAAGTGATCAAGTCATGTCTTTCGGAAATAACGCCTTGAAGCATGAAGTGGTCCTTACTGTGATTAGCCATGGCAGATGTTCACTACCCAAATCTGTTGGCAATTAGAGGTTATGATTTTGACTATAGCATTTTGTAACTTATCTTTCTACATTGTCAAGCTAGCATCCCTTCTGTTACTTTAAATTATTTCAATAAGAACCATACTCTATTCATGCAATGTTACCTATAATTATTTTATCTTATGCTTTTTTGAAAGAAAATATATATTCCATGACATTGCATGGGTTTAGTTCTTTTCAGCAGGTTCAAAAGAAGAGGAGGGTCTGTGTGTAGTAATCTTCAAGACATATCTAGGTTTGCTTAAAAAAGAAAAGTAGACCAGTTATTTCATTTTTCTGCTGCAAAAGCCAAGTAAGATTTAAATATTCACTACTTAGCTCATTAAAAGAAGAATGATTTTTTGTGTGTATGTAATGGGAATTAGGATTTTTAAGCAATAAATTTGGATTATGATTAGCATTATGGTTTTTCAAGATTTCTTGCATTTTTAGGAAAGAACATTGAATATAAGTTTTATACTTGGGGATTTCTTAAAGCTAAAAGACAATAAAAAGAAGAAAGCATAAAATTAATAGGTATAAAACAAATGGTAGCTTTGATAAAAGTGAATGAAGTTAATACAAAGTCGGGGCTATTACTAGATTGCAATTATTTTGGAAACCCTGGACATAACTAACACTCTCTATATTAAAAAAAAAAAGTATTGTACCATCAATTGTTCCTGTTTTGTGAAAATTTAAATGAGGAACAAAATGAAATTTATTCTCCACAATGTTTTAGTAGGTATTCAGATGCTTTCATTGATTCTATATAATCAGAGGACTCAAATTCTTATCTATTAAACCACTAGACTAAGGCTGAAGTCTTGTGTTTATCAATTTGCATGTCAGCTAAGTTTACTCTGTGGCATGACCATAGATTATACTGGTCCTCGGAGTGTGTGTGTGTGTGTGTGTGTGTGTGCGTGTGTGTGTGTGTGTGTGTGTTTTATTATTTTCCTCTAGCAGCTATCTTACAAATATATCTTTTTTTTTCAAGAACATCTAATCAAGATAGTTATTCTAGAAAAACACAAATCTCTCATTATTATGATTCCATTGAATTTAATATCTCATCCTTTTAAAGCACGTATCCCTTTAGTCAAAAATATTTGCATGGTTGTTACTGCAAAGGAATGGCAAATCCAGCCTCTTGCAAACGCATAAAGTTGTATTCATAGTGAATATATATTAGTTTTTTTGACAGTGGCACTGTTGATATTTTGGACAGGAAAATTCTTTGCTGTGGTGGGAGGGGGGCATCTTGTGCAAAGGAAGATGTTTAGCAGCAACCCTGGCCTTTATTCACCCACTGCCAGGAGCAATTACACCTTGCTCAATCGTGACAGACAAAAATGTCTCCAGATAATGCCAAAGGTTCCCTGGGGAAGTAGAAGCAAAATTGTCCCCAATTAAGAACCACACAATGGTAACATCACGTATAATATTTATATTTAGATGAATAACTTAATTAAGGACTGAAAGCAAACCCTAAATAAACTGTGTAAGTTTAAAAGCAAAGGAAGATTGAGGGCTAAAACCAGAAGCTGACTAAAGTCCTGAAAAGAGGTATGCACTGGGCATGTTTTCTAATTAATATGTATGCAAACTTAGAAGGTAAGTCAATTTTTGTGAGAATATCATTCTATTTTCCCATTTCTAAGCTATTTTTATAAAAGCTTGAAGTTCAAAATGACCTAAGAGTTCTTCTAATCCAAATCAGTAACTGTATAAATACAAAAAATGCGTCATCATAGGGGTAAATTATTCCCTCAAGGGTTCATACTGGCAGGGCTAATCTAATAATCCAAAACTCTAGACTCCAGTCACACCAAATTCCCTAACACATTCCGTATGCTCTCAGGCGAACACTTAGGCTCTCCCCTGCAGCACACTGAACCAAAACTCAGGGAAATGTCTAAAAGCTCCTTTACACTGAAGTATGTGATTGATATGGTTTAGTAAGTTCTGTACTAATTGGCATAGAGACTAGCTGAAAAATTGGCAATTGAGGAATGTGGGAGAAGGTAGAGGCAAGAATGTTTAGGTTCAGAGAATCTCAAAAAATCACTTTTCGTAAGGAACAGCATACAGTACATATTTGTTAGAGTTTTTATCCTAAGAGTCTGTCTAACCATCTATCTTTATTCTTCCCTTGGTTTTCATTAGAATGCATTAACTCAACATACCTTTTTGAAAGAAAATCTTCATTTTTGGTTTGGAGGCAATGATGACAATAAAATATCTGTGGTATTTTTGATGACTTAGTGATCCTGGCTTACCTGATAGGTACAGTACTGCCCCATATTTAAAAAGAAACAGCTGGTACCAATAAAATATGGGAAAAAAACATATATTCAGTGAAATTTCGTGGTGAATATATTGATTATTTGAAATACAATTGGATTCTCATAGCCTAGGTAGGTCAACATAAATTCCAAATGACTTAAAGAGGAAATGTAAAAGCAAAGTTATCATTTAATATTTTTCAGATCTTAGAAGGAAAACAGAAGACTAGAGAAATATCCAGCCACAATTTAATGAAAGATGTTACCAAGGAATATTTAAACAACCACTTCTAAGTCTTCATTTGCTCTTTCTGTTAGGGCTATATATCTATATTCTCTACCATGCACCTCTAGGGGCGCCTGGGTGGCTCAGTCGTTAGGCGTCTGCCTTCGGCTCAGGTCATGGTCCCGGGGTCCTGGGATCGAGCCCCACATCAGGCTCCCTGCTCGGGGGAAAGCCTGCTTCTCCCTCTCCCATGCCCCCTGCTTGTGTTCCCTCTCTCTGTCAAATAAATAAATAAAATTAAAAAAAAAAATCACCATGCCCCTCTAAAGAGAAGAGCCTCCTTGTTGAGTTAACGACACCCACATCCCTACTCCATTCCCTTTCATGTGGGTCATGTAACTGGGTCAGGCCAGCTGAGCAGCCTCAGGCTCAAGAGGACCTACTAAGACTGGGTTTTGTTTACACAAGAACATCAAAGAAATAGCTGACAAATATAGCTTTGACTATATTTCCAAATATGCATTAATTTCCTATCAGTAGGAAAAAGATAATTTGGATACTTTTTGAGAAAAAATTGGAGGGAAAAAAAACACAACTTAGGATCCTGATGGAATCTAAATCAAAATGAACTGAAAGGTAATTAGAAAAATATCACACCACCATTATAGGCAAGACCTTCTAAAATATCTTTAAAGAAAAAACTGAATATATTAAATAAGATAAAAATGCAGTCCATGTAAAAGCTGTAATAATAACAAACCTACACATTTTTAAGGACAACATGCATATTTGGAAAACTATATGCAACATATATGATAAAAGATTTAATACTTCTAAGGGACAAAGTACTTTGACAAATTAATAAAAAATGAGAACCACAATAAAAAAATGAGTAAAAAATGAATAGGCAATGCCACCCAAAAAGATAAGAATCAGTATATTATATATTTGTCACTATTTTTGCTGACAAGTCTATTTCAAATACCTTTTCAATATTGACTGAATGACCTGCATTTTAATTCCTGAATCCCAAGACAGAATTCTAACGAACAGATTTCTCAGCCTCCTTTGCAGTTAGGAAATCCACATATGAATTTGGCTGCACAAATTTGATGCATCACAAATTGAAATGATACATAAATTGGTAAAAGTGTTTGCAGGCAAAAGAACCTCAGGGCAATAAAGGAAATGTTGACTTTATTATCAAGCCTGGTAGAGATGATGGCTCAAAAAAAAAAAATATCCAGCTGAAATTAAAAATGAAATGTTATCATCCCATGGTCTGCAGTAGCAAAATAGCTAATTAAATTATAACCTATGGTAACCCACAGTAAAATGCTCCCTGAGCACAAGGCTTTGAGGAATCAGGTGGCTGTTCCAAGAGGTCAATATATAAGGCATGAGGAATGCGTGAATTGTGAAAGAGTTGGTTGTTTCAAATTGTACTGACAGCTGAAGGAAGAATAACAAGCTCAAAGACCTAAATCTTGGTTCAGGGTACAGAGAGAAACCATGGGAATTTTATGACTAATAAAATAATCTTGTATCATCTACAACTGTAAACCTAAGGCAGAGCACTAATCTCAAAAATTTGATCCTGCCAATTATAAAATGTTAAGTAGGTTCACACATAGTCTCATTACTACCACAGCATGAAAACTAGTGAATTAATTTAGAACAAGTAAGATTCTGAATATTGGAGAAGGGAAATGTGGTAGGATCCAGATGGCTCAGTGTCCCCCAAAATCCCAAATATCCCTGATTCTTCACTTTTAGCAAAAGCAACCCTTCCTTCCAAGTGCAATAAGGCCCCTTTTTGCTTTTGCTTAAAATCCAATAAGGACCTCATTTGAGAGAGTTACTTTACAAGGGAAAACTATTCTTATTATGTCCATCTTCTACCATTTCTAATTACCTCCTGATCTAAATTAGAATCAGAAACCTATGTGCCCAAGGGAGACAATTACAAATTCAGATTCTAGAAGACAGGATTAAGAATAAAAACATTGCAAGAATATTTGGATCTGTATCAGCAAAAATCTAAAAAATACATATAGGATTAAATTTTGAAAGTAATAAACCCAGGATTACAGAACATCATTTTATAAGGCAACATTTATTAATATGTTGCCCTTCCCATAAACTTTAGAATTATTGTGCTAACCTCAGCACATGATAATGGGGTTTGCTTTGTTGCTTTATTAGCTAATTAAAATATGGACTTAATGAAGACTCTGAGATGCTCAAAACTCTTTGCTCTTTTGTGTATAAGAGATTCATTTAATTAAGGAAATGAGAATGGTAGAGTAGTTTTATCATATGTAATTCCCACAATTTACTCCTTATGTATCTTGAAAGAGGATAAAAAATCCTTTCTAAACTGCATATTAAGAAATACATACATGATGGCATACCAGCCTCTTCAAAAAGTATTGTAGAGGTTTTTCCCTGTTAGCTAGGAATGCTGCTAAGAGATTATGCAGTTAAAAAAGCTTCCCTATTTCCATGGGCATGATGAGACCCTTGAGTATTGGTATTTGAGAGCAAATCTGAGAGTATTTGAGAGCAAATAATACCAGTGGACCATCAGATGCAAGATGTAATTTCTGTAATTAATAGTGGTTCAAAAGAGCATTTTTCAATGACTAATTGATATAGTCTCTAGGACTGAAACAGATGTACAGCTCTTCAAGGTCTGTAAGAATTATATAACTGAAAATCCTTTAGGTTGGTCAGGCAGAAAAATGACTCTCCAACTACAACAGAGATTTGTGTCTTAGCCAAATTCCAGAACTGCGTCACTTCAAAGACTCAGAGACCAGTGAATGATTAAGTATTTGACCACACCTGGGTAATAACCGTGATAACAGTGGAAATATCTTCTCCCTAGTTTTTCCAAATGAGATTTGCTGGGTTAACTGTGAACTAGGAGGACAGAAATAGCTAGACATTTTGAGAACTTTGATAAAATTTTCAAGCGTATGAAAATACTTAGGGACCTAAAGGATTTTCTGATTCACTACCCAGATTGGGGACAAATGAGTGTTAAAATGGACTTTTGATCTAATTTCATCTCATGATCAGCTCAGTGAAGCCTCAGACCTATCCAATATCAATGTACACAGTTTCTGGGCATATTATTGAAATGAACATGCTCAGAAACTGGAAGAAAATCCCCAATAGATAGCTAGCATTCATTCCTTTTTCCTCTTTCTTAAATATTTAATTTCATATTCAGATTTTTATACTCCACTCCCACCTTGTCAGCTCATGTACCTAAAGGAAAGACTTAACCATATCCGATTTTACAAATTCCAGTAATCCCATGCCCCTTGTTCTTGATGGCTTCAAGGATAGAATTCCAAGAGGATCTCTTTAGTTATTCCTGTGACAGATCTCTTTCACTTTCTCTCTTTTCTGCCTGCTAGTCATTAAGAAGAAAGCATGTAACCTAGATTACTACGATTTTACAACCATAAAGGGCCTTATCACTGGAAGAATTCAAAATTGTGAATGAAAGAATAGATGCAGAAGAAACCAGGTACTTAAACAGCATAGAATCCCTATATCAGACAACTGTAAGGTTGACCCCTCTCTGGTCTTTTAGTTAACCGAACCAATAAATTATTTTAGAGATGGAACTAGATTCACCAACTGGAAGTTCACTAAAATTTGCAAACAAAATCATCCTAACTTTCTGTGACCAGCTGTGGATGCATAACTGAAAATAAAATGGTATTTGTTGGTTTAACTCTACACACAGAACAATGTATTATAATTATATTAATTATGAAATTTTTTTCTAACCCAGGTGTTTATTTTTTTCTTGATGAGAAAGCAATATTTTATTAAACAAGAATTCTGGCCATCTTAACATTAAATATGAAAAAAATCATGATACTATTACTCACTTGGTAAATGTGAGATATTTCTAAATAAATTTCCAGTTAAGAAGATATTTAATGATCACTTCAGTGCAATTTATACTTCCTGAGAATTTGCCATTTGAATCCCTAAGGATGTGTTTTGTTAAAGGTAATATCTTATTCGTTAGAACCACTAAGACATTTCATAAAGGGTTTAAAATTTATCAAAGGACTTACTTATTAATGTTGTGTCATAGATTTTACCTGTTATTTAAACTTTTTAAAAATAGTTTCAAAAAAGGCATAAGGATTTGAAACTTTGAACATCTGAGTCTTAAGTCTAAACCACAAATTTACCCAGTGAATAATTTAAAACCTATAACTTCACTAATATAATTCATAAATCTAGTACACAATGTCAGGTATTTTAAGTTAAATAATTTATGTCCAATTTTCTTCCTAAAATTGAGATGCTCACATGTAATTATATTCAATTTCGTAGAAAAGAATCTCATTTACATCTTGCTGAAATGTGTAAATCGGTGCTTAGAGTTACCCTTTCCATGCTCTTGCCCTTTCAATTTAAAGATATAAGTTAACAAACACTTGTATAAATATTTAAGGATTAAGAAATTCACATCACTATTATATACTCTTACTAATTCAAAAATAAACTCATGTTTTGAGTTATTTTTAAGATTGACTGTTTTCGTAGATTATTGAACAATCCTACAGAACACACTAAAACAATAAAGAATAACACATAAAAATTAAAATTTTGACAGAGGCTCTTGAAATTTGCAAATAACTGAAAATTTAAAAAATCAAGAAAAAATGTTAAATACATATTGAAGATGATTAAGAATATAGGAAATTTATTACTGACACTATGCAATGCCTCTAGACACTTCTTAATATATCATTTAATTTCAGTATAAAATAACCTCTACAAAAGAAAGAGAAGTCTAATTAAAGAAAATGAAATGTCTTCTAGATACTGATTTCAAGATCATGAATAAACATTTGGGCACCTGGGTGGCTCAGTTGGTTAAGCGACTGGCTTCGGCTCAGGTCATGATCCTGGAGTCCTGGGATCCAGTCCCACATTGGACTCCCTGCTCGGCGAGGAGCCTGCTTCTCCCTCTGACTCTCCCCCCTCTCATGTACTCTCTCTCTCTCATTCTCGCTCTCTCAAATAACTAAATCTTTTTAAAAAAAGATCATGAATAAACATTCAATTAAACTGTTACAATATTCAAGCATTACTTAGATAATTATACAATATAACTTGTTTTTCCATCTATAATTCTATGAAGTGGTCAGCATCATTTAATGAACTACTTGTTTAAACAGTTAAATGGTTCTCAGTTAGATAGAACCAGTACTTCCTTGAAATCACTATGTCAGAATATAATTAAGATCAGAGCTTAAAAGATATAGTAAGTACAAATTTAGAACCTTAATAAAAATATAAAATTCAAAAAAGAAAAAGGGTTTCATGCTTGTCCACTAAATATTTGTGCATAAAAACAGTATAACCAAATGAATCCTGATAGTGCATTTAAATTAAGTAAATATTATGTTAATTGAAAATATGTAAAATATAAGTGGCAATAAAGCACTCAGCAACCAGCTCTACAGAATTTGCATGTTCAACCACAGTTGTCCCCTTAACTGCTTTGAACTTCTGCTTCATAACTAATTAGCCTTCAGTAACATTCCAAAGAGTGTGGTTGGACTCCATGGACCAAAAAATTACTGCCATCATGACCATGTCAAATTATTTTAACCCAATATCACCCAAAATTATGCTTATAATAATAGCTCATTTTTTTCAGAGATGGGCTCTTGAACGAACAAATGATAAATCACCTTGTGATCTATATAAAATGGATGAGGGGAGGAATGAACTCCTACCAAATGAACATTGAGATTGGACACTGATGAATTGGGGTGTATAATCTACCTTTTTAGCAGCTGCAGGAGATACAGAAAAATCACAAGACATTTTTGAGAATGGTATATAAAATGAGGATGGAGAGAGATTGCTAAAATTCTTAGTCTCTTTGGACTGCTATGGTATAAAAATACCATTGACTTGGTGGCTTAAGAAACAAACATTTATTTTTCATAGTTGTGGATGCTGGGAAGTCCAAGATCAAAGTGCCAGGAGAGTCTATGTCTGCTGATAATCCACTTCCTGGTTCATAGGCCGCCATTTTCTTTTTGTGTTCTCACATGGTGGAAGGGGCAAGGGAGGCCCCTGGGGTCCCTCTTATAAGGGCACAAATCCCATTCATAAGGCTACGCCTTCCTCATCTAATCACCTCTCAAAGGCACCACCTGCAAATACCCTCACACTGAGGATAAGGTTTCAGCATAAATCCTGGTAGGATACAAACCTCAGTCTATAGCAGATTTCTTATAATTTTAAAACTGTATGACTCTATGACCAAGAACCCATTTAAAGGTGGCTAACTAGGTTTGTAGGTATATTGATAGTGATGAAATAAAGTAATGTCCTAACGAAACTTCTTACCCCAAAGATACAAGTGTAGTGATCCCAAGGGCCACCTGCACCCCAGTGTTTATAGCAATGTGTCCACAATAGTCAAACTATGGAAAGAGCCCAGATGTCCATCGACAGATAACTGGATAAAGAAGATGTGGTAGGTGTATACACACACACACACACACACACACACACACACACACACACACACAGTGGAATATTACACAGCCATTAAAAATGAAATCTTGCCATTTGCAATGATGTGGATGGAACTAGAGGGTATTAAGCTAAGTGAAAGAAGATCAATCAGAGAAAGACAATTATCATATGATCTCACTGATATGTGGCATTTAAGAAACAAGGCAGAGGATCTTAGGGGAAGAGAGAAAAAATGAAAAAAGATAAAACCAGAGAGGGAGACAAACCAGAAGAAAGTCTTGATCTTAGTAAATAAACTGAGGGTTGCTGGAGTGGTAGGGGGTGGGAGGGATGAGGCGGCTGGGTGATGGACACTGGGGAGGGTATGTGTTGTGGTGAGTGCTGGGTGATGTATAAGACTGATGAATCACAGACCTGTACCCCTGAAACAGACAATACATTATATAGTAATTAAAAATAATCAATCAATCAGGAAAAAAAAAGTCCTATATCTGCCTGTGGTCTGAGTCATACATTAGGTACCCAATTATATACATCTTCATATATAATTTTATATGCATAGGCTTTTAAAATTTCTAATTTATAAATTAATTGTAGTTTCTTATTTATCTTTTTATCTACCTCCATACCACTCCTCACCACATCTAACAAGGAAAACAAAAACAAACAAAAAAGAGTGTATCATACAGCATCTTGGAGTTTTCACATATACTCACAGCGACTGGTTATTTTTCCTTCCTCCCACATCCAAAGAGAAAAGACTGAGCATGCTAAATTCAAATAAATTTCACTAAATACAAAGGGTATAATTTTCCATTATCAATAATTTTAACCCTTAATCTCCCCAAAAAGTATTCACTGAAAGGATTTGATATTTTTAAGCATCAGGAATTCTTCCTAATCAAAAATTTTCCAAGGCCTTAAAAATTATAAATATTCCTCCCTTTATGTCTTTAAATAGGAAAAAAAAGTGTTATTCTTAGAAAGTGTATCAGAATATAGAAGTTGCATACTTATAGAATTGTATATTGAAATATGGGATGTGCATTGGTATTTAGAAAGAAAACTGTGTCATGTTTCATGTTGATATAAAATTTTATAATATATTTGAATATGGAACCATAAGTACTTTGGGAAAAGTGAAACTACCATTTGATTTCTTCTCAATAGCATGCATGAAGAGAAAATTAAACAGAAGCCAAAATGTTTGAAAATCTTTGAAAAAGTTTTAATAAGTTCTACAAATGCAATTTGATATTATCAGTCCACACATTTTACTATGTTTATATTAATGCCTATATTTTAAAATACAGCAAATATTGCAAGAGAAATTCAAATAACCAAAAATCAGATTTTAAGCACCACAAATGCTTCAAATGTCTCTCTTTAAAAGAAAAAATAAGTATCATCCTGGCACTTCTCTTTCTTCTCCCTCCATAAATACAACACTGCCAAAAAATTAGTGTGTTTTGATGCATATTTTTTCTATTTTTGCCAAAATTTATGTATCCAAAAACAACACATAATTTAATTTTGTATTGTTTCTACTTACATAGTACAGCACTGGACTTTTTTTTTTTAATTTTTGGTTACATTGAGATTTGTTCATAAAAAGGAATACTGTTGGCAATAAAATGAATGTGGTATACGCACATGTATCGGCCTAGACACGTCTCTGAAAAATCCTGTAAGTTCGTTCCTTTTCAGTTTTACCATACTGACCCCAGACATAAAGCTCTAATCTCTCACAGATATTAACATCTTTTTGATCATAGTAAACATAACAATAGTTTTTTAAATATTCCTGAACTTAGATATTTCCCTATTGTCCTTTGTCAGACAGCTCAAAATAAAGCAGTTAATTATTTATACTTGCTACATTTTGACAAAATTATATACATTAAAAGAAGATTCCATATTCCATATTGAGATGTACATAATCTTCTTCAATAATTAGGCCTCCAAATGTACTGAGAAAGAGGAGTACTAAGAAGCAATGTTTTTCATTTTGTGTAGAATTAACAAGCCTTCATTACGAATCAAGATAAGAACAAAACTTGTATACGACATATAAAATGTGATTGAGTGCCCTTTGTTCTCAAAATCTGGCCTCTGAATAAAGGAAGTTCTCTAAAAATGAAGCAGCACATTAACACTGCATTTGATATAAAATCATATAAATCGGACTATTTTTCTAGGCGGGTGGTGAGGACACGACATAGACCTGTCAAAGTTCTACTTTTCTGAACTTTATATATTGTTTAGAATTACTCTAGGCAGTCAACTCTGAATATGCCAGTTATATATAACCACAGTTATGAGGCAAAGTGGGTTTTCTTCCCCCTCTCACAGCCACGGTTTTGTAAGCGGCGCCTGCACCAGCCAGTATTCATATGAGACATAAAGAACATTGACAGAAGAGGTGCAGACAAAGTATACAAATTCCGGAAAGCAGCAATCAATTTAGCTGACTGACTAGCTCTGGACAGTTTGTTTTAACTTTTGAAGGTTTATGGAAAATTCTTTTTAGTTTCATCTTATCATCAAGGCCTAGCTGTCTGCATAATATACAAGACATTTCGACCTATCAGCATCTGACTTCATATTTTGAGGTTGAAACTGGGATATATCTGCCAACATGTAGCGGATACTGGTAGTTCTGCGGCAGTTTAATTCAAGAAGGCACCTCTTCCATCACCTGTTTACTCAAGGACAGTCAGAACTCCCTGGTCAGGGAGCCATGCCCTTGCCTCTCACCCCTTGCCCACCATTTTGAGGGATATCAGAGCATCAGTGGGGGGAAGTGATCTAAACTCCTTGCAAACTCCAGGGCTGGTCATCACCTAAAAACCCTACAGAATCCCCATATCCATTCATTTATTTAAACATTCAACCGTGCATATAGATTGTGAAGACACAGAGCTGAACAACTCAAACAGTATTCTCAGCCAGCCCTGAGCTTACATTTTTACTGGAAGGATTCAAACAAACAAACAAACAAAACAATAAATAAGTAATACAGCAGAGACAAAACAAGCAAATTCACTGTCATCAGGAAGCTTGATTTCATTGGGAGGATACCAGTAACAATCAAATAGAATAAGTTAAATATATAGTATGTTGGACATGAGAAAGCTTAGGAAACACTGAAACTGGATAAATGGCATAGGAAGTGTTGAAAGATTTCTGTTTTAAATAGGGATAACAGGGAAAACCTTTCTGAAGGGGTCATGTTTGAGTAAAGACCCAAAGGAAAGGAGGGTGAGCCTGGCTCAGCATATACATATACATATATACATGATGTATATGTATGTAAAATAAAGGTGTGTAAAAATATATATGTAAAATAGGTATATATACATGTGTGTATATATTTTTATGTGTGTGTAAGTGTGTGTGTGTATGAAAATCTTTCCATGCAGAAGGGACATAAAAATACAAAAGCTCCACCCGAAGCAGGAGCACAATAGAACATTATATGCTCAGCTAGAAACCAAAATGGCTGAGGTGGTAGTCAGCCCTGGGAAAGCAGGAGAAGTGCTTGGAAAGAGAATGGGGACCAGACCATAGTGGGGCCTTGCCAGCTCCTTAAAGTCTTTGGCTTTTACACCAAATGAGACATTTGCGCAGAGCAGTGACATAAGCTCACCTACTGAAGCTGAGAAAAGGTTGAGGTGGGGCAATGGAAACAAGGAGATCCTTTTGAATGCTACTCAATTCAGTTAGAATGAAGACTCCAGAAAAATGTCAGTATAAACAAGTTCACAAGAAACAGGTGACCCTTGACAAAACGTATTCATTTAATGTGGCGAAATTTTTTCAGCCTTTGAATGGGGTAGGCAAAAGTACAAATGATGGATGAAGAATATATACATCATATGTGGGCTGTGAGAATTTGCAAGGAGGAAGATAGGATCATGAGGGAAGAAGGGACATTCTCCTAGCTAGCCATGTCAGATTCATTAGCTCTGTTGATATTAAAAGATCTGTTCTGATAGGCTGCAAAATTTGGAATGCATTAGGATGGATGAGAATGTGCAGAATCAGATGTGTTTTAGCCAAATCACTCTTAGTTCTAATGAGAAGATGGATCACCACTCTTAATTCCTGTCAGTTTTGACAGTGATGATCATGATTCATTTTAAATCTGCTCACATAAACTCTTAGATACACAGTATGTCTTACTCTTCTTCAGGTCTCCCGTACTTAAAATTTCTAGGATAGAGGAGGCATTTATTTGTGGTGGTAGTACGGCAGCTCTCAGTATTTATGAGACACCAAACATTACTTCAGGTATTTTAATTACAAAGAAAGATACAGGTCACTAGGGTTGGGGGGAAACCTTCTAATGTCACATTTATATTTTACCCATATCCACATATTTTTTAAATAAATGTTTACTTGGAATCATTCCATTTTGTAAAACTAAAAAAAAATAAAAAAAGATAGAAATCATCTAATTCCATTCTTTCACTTCCAAAAGAGGATTCTGAGACCAAATAAAGCTCTGCCACTTGCATATCTGACCTTAGTTCTGGCACTTTCCAGGACATATAAAAATGTGAGGTAGCTTCAAAGAGTGCTGTACTTATAATGCCAAGTATGTGGAAAAGAAGAAAAAAAATGGCATGGCTCTGCCAGAAACAGGTTGTATTTCACCTGCCCTTTGTGTCCTACAGGAAGAAGATACAAGATTGTGGGAAGTGAAGTTACTGGATCAGGGCAGCCTCCTTGTGCTCATTCATAGCCAATTCCACGCCAGGGGTTCCTGCAGATGCAGGGAGGCTAGTCAGGCTCACTCCCGATGGTGGGGACTAGTTTTACGTCACAATCTTGTACAGCTGGAGAGCACACAGCTAATGACCACTCGAGCATGCAAGTGTCTGGTGACTGCATATAAAATATGACATACGATGAGGACAGATAACAGAACAAATGCGCAGTGACAGCCCAAAACATGTAAATTGCATAACAAAATTTAAAAGAGAATGTCATTGTAATGTGCATTCTTATGGTAGAGTATTTCTTTCAAATCAGAAATAATTTAAACAATCAGAGAACTTCTCTTTTCAAATACCTCAAAGCCACGTGAAAGGGAAGATGATGCAACAACAGCGAGGGAGAATAAGAAAACCCCAGAGAGATCTGCAGGTCCGGCAGGAGTTTTTCAATAGCATTTAAGCATCATGTGAACAAACATATTTATGAAGTCAAACAACCCTCTGGTCAGAGTATCTCTTACCTTGCAGAAAAGGAAAGCTATCAAAACAAAGCAAGCAGAAGGCAATGCTGAATTCCAAATGCAATTGCAGGGTGACCGCATCTATGTTTCTAGGGATTTGCCTCACAGCATGTGCCTTTTTTTCCCCTTCACATAACTGTAAACTACATCTGTGATGAAAATGAAAAATGTATCACTCAAAACTATTTTTTGCATTTTTGGAACTGTATCTTATCTAGTGAGAAATGAAAGTTCTCTTTTTTTTCCCCTATGAAATACGTTTCTATAACATTTCTTCACCATCACGGTATAACAGTAAGTTGAAGAAAAAAACAGGATGTAGCCAGATACCCACACAGCAACTTTTTTTCAGAGAGCTCACTAGGTGCTCCAGGGTATAGCTGGGACAAAAATCCAGCCATCAAAGAAGCGGCATCCTCTGGTGAGGAAGGACCCACTTTTAGACCAACAACACCCTTCCTCTGCACTGTTTCTTACGGAGCACTTATCAGCATCAGCACATTAAATATTTTTGTTAGATTTTTATAGTGTGATCCCCACCCTCGAATGTGAATTCCAAGAGGTCATAGATTTTTACGTATGGATTCTTGTCCCACTGCTCAATCAATATATAAATGAATCAATACAAAGTTGCCAAAATTGCTGAAAATTATTTAATCAGATTTTGGGTAAATAACATAAACAAAGAGGGAGGAAAACATTCTTTCTGAGACATTTAAAGAAAGCTATAATGAGGTGACACGAGACCAGGAATGGTGGCCATGTAGGTATGAGGTTTCTATGTCAGTATATAAAATTATGTAGCTAATTCTATATTAATCACCACACAAAGGTGAAATCTAAATCATTTCATTTGTATTCCCTACCTCATTAACCATATCCAAAATATTTTTCTTTTTTAAAAAATAATTTTGTAATTTTATTTTTGAGATTCTAAATTTAGAAAGGAAATTAGAAGTCAACTCTTCTAAACATCCAATTTTTGGTGAAAGCAAAATAAACCCAATAGGTATAAAGCCATGTGTTAAAGATCCCTTGATTGGTGGAAAGGGCAAGACAGAAACTCATATGCTCACTCTTTTTATTATGAATTTCTATGGCCCACTTGCCTGAATGTTCTCATGCAATGCCGACTATATTTCCAAGAAATATAGTAAAGCTAGAAAATTCTTACAGAAAGACAATGAAACTATTGGTAAAGAAATGGAGCAACTTTGTGTAGGAAGACCTTAAAGATTAGAATCTTCAATCTGGATATTCTGACATCTATTAAATCATGAAGAAGGTTGATAGTGTGAAAACCAAGCTATCCACAAACTCCAATTATACAAGGTCTAAGGGCATCTTTTGAAGTTTAAAAGAGATAAATTTAGGACAAATAATGGGAAGTGCCATACTACTTTATTTATTAGATAGAGTGCTTATGGAAGTAACACAGGCTGAAAATACATTAGGTTCATAAAAGGTTTAGATAAAAAACATACAATAAATCAATCGTAGATTATTTAAGGGAAGTGGCCCAATATACCATTAAAACTGCTTTTATCTTTGTCAAAGTACAGGGCTCTTCTTGTTCTTTAGTTATATTTGAAGTGATCAAGCTTGAACATTTTCACACTGAAATTAAGGAACCAGGTGTCTTGGTAACTTGGGCTAAATAGCAAGAGTCGATGTGGTGCAGTTGTCTACACATAACAACTACTCAATAGCTAATTGTTTTTTTTATTTAATTTTATTATGTTATGTTCATCACCATACATTACATCATTAGTTTTTGATACAGTGTTCCATGATTCATTGTTTGCATACAACACTCAGTGCTCCATTCAGTATGTGCCTTCTTTAACACCCATCACCAGGCTAACCCATCCCCCCACCCCCATCCTCTCTAGAACCCTCAGTTTGTTTCTCAGAGTCCATAGTCTCTCCTGGTTTGTCTCACCCTCCGATTCCTTCCCCCTTCATTTTTCCCTTCCTACTATCTTCTTTTTTTTTTTTAACATATAATGTATTATTTGTTTCAGAAGTACAGGTCTGTGATTCACCAGTCTTACACATCAATAGCTAATTGTTGACTGAATTAATTTCCTGTAGTCAAGATAAAATTTCCAAGTGACCATTATAAAAATGTGATTAGATATACTCAACTCTCTCTGAGGGTGCATTCTCTTCAAATGTCCGGATTAAGTCTTTACCTGTAGCAGCAAGATCTGTCTGGTCTGGAATATATACATACATATATTCCCAAATTCACAAACACTAAAACATATCAAAGGCTACTTTTCTACCAGATATGCACTATGGTAGTTTATTCTTTATAGTGCCTCCAAATGGAGAAATAAAGCCCATACTGATGTTTTAGAACATATGTAGAATATTTTTGAAGTAGGAGAGAAAAATAGCCACAATGGTTGCCTCTAGGTATGGGGTAAGGGATTCATGTGTCTACAGTTAGAGAACCATCTTCATTGTCCATTGTACGTTAATTAACACATTGTACATTGTTTTATTAGAAACACGCACTTTCTACCAGATTTTGGTACACAGAAGGCTCTATTTTGAAACATCTTAGTCTCTTGGTGTCAGAAATTTATAAACTTCTCTAATATCATGAGGTCTATCACATTTTAAAATGTTAATCTTAGCTACAGAAAAAAAAAATACCACCATTATATATTACTCTCACTCAGTAATCATGATTTGCAGCCACTAAATATCAAGAGATAATTCTGGATTTAACATGGTCTTTTATGTTGAATTGTGTTCTCTTATCATAATTCCTGCTGCTACACCAATGTAAATGACTTGTAGATAATGTTACTGGAACTACTGGAACGTGTATAAACTAAACAAGAGAGCTTTTTTGGTAAAATGACAAACATTTGTACTTATAACACAACACAAAAAGTAGTAATTGTGAGCAAAAATGGCAGAATTAATAGCATTCAAATTAATACCAATTTTATGGAACAGATTATTTTGGTTCACAAAACCTAATTGGTTGAGTATGAATATGGCACTGACTATTAAAGCAGAAACTGTTCAGAGATAGAACATAGAGAACAAAGTAAATTCTTGGTTCACTTTTCTCTATTGTGGCAAAACTTTCAAATAATTCATATAATTCACCACAATAGCATTTACAGCTCACTTGGCAAAACCCGTAATATTTAATATTTCCACCTCTGTTCTTTTTTCAGAAACTTAAAATAACCACAAAAGTAATGATGAGCACAATGGAGAAGTGGGTCCTGGAATAACATAAGAGTAATTTGTCACAAGATAGTTATTCACATTCGACATATGATTATATTAAATATATCCATACTATCATATGAAAGCTCACAGTTTTCAAAATTCATGTAACCTGAATCAGGTTTGAGAAACATTGGTTTATGTCAGAATCTCAACATGGTTTTCTAATGATTAATCTTTATAAAAATATAAAATTCCTCTTATGGGAAAAAACAATGTTACTGAGTGTTTTCCTGGTGATAACTGTTCAATTTACTAAAGCTCAGTAAGTAGTGTTTGTATGTACATTCACTTAACTAGGGCTTTTTTTCTTTATGTTAAGAGACAATGAGTGAGTCAATTTATGTTATGAAGATGAGTTTAAGAGTTTGGAATCTTTCATTTCCCTTATGCTCAATAAGCTTCATGATGATTGACAAGTTTTTTTTTAAATTAAATATTGTTTTGAAAATTAACTCATATTCATAATACTTTCTAATAAAACAATATACAATGTATTAATTAATGTACAATGTACAATGAAGATGGTTCTCTAACTGTAGACACATGAATCCCTTACCCCATACCTAGAGGCAACCATTGTGGCTATTTTTCTCTCTACTTCAAAAATACTCTACATATGTTCTAAAACATCAGTATGGGCCTTATTTCTCCATTTGGAGGCACTAAAAAGAATAAACTACCATAGTATGTTAGGAAAATGGCATGACATCCATGAGGAATTTATGGCTACTTTTTAGGCTGGATGTTTTGGCAAAACTTTTCTTACCTACGTTTCCTTCTCTTCATCACTCATAAATTTTGATAACTCAATTGTATATTCTAATAAAGCACTACTGAAAATATGGCACATTTGTTGTACTTTTATACGCTTAACTCCACTTATTGTTAGGCCAATTTTCTCTCATTGAAAAAGAAAATAAAATCAGTCATGGCTAAATAAAACTTTTACAAAAAAGAAAACAGGAGTAGAAAAAAATAGATCATACATTTTCTCTGTCATACATGTGAACATGAGGTAGACGGTAAGAATGGAGGGGTAGAGACCATATTACTAGTTTGCATTCTGGTTCTCTCACCTATTAGCTCTGGGATTTGTGAAAGTCATCTCTCATTTGAAAAATGGAGATAATATTTTCATCTCTTTAATGATCATTAAGAAACATCCTAGATGTAAATCATTGTGAACAATGTCTGGCACATAGAAAATTCTCAATAAATGACAGTTATAATTATTATGGGGATTATCAATATTCAGTCATTTGCTTTAAAACTTTCTAACAACAGATCTAGCATCTCCTACAAATAATCAGTGTTAGTGAAAGCACAATGATAGCTTTAATTATTAGATAAAGAATATGTAGTGTGTGCCATATAACACTAGCATATTACATGTATTACCTCAGTTAACTATAAAAAATAAATAAGCACATGAAATTGATTTTGTCTGAGTTTCCATTTTATAGTGAGGAAAACCTTTACTACTTTTATAGCATGGTAGAAATAACACAAGGTTGGGAATTTTAAGACAAATTCTACTTTGGATCTTGCCAATAACCGGCTATGAGATTAAGAACAAGTTGTTTTCTTAAGAGAAACACATACACACATACACACAAATGGGCCTAACTGAAGCAGAATTTTGGACTTATGGTATGGCCTTTCATATTTTAAAATTCTTGCTGGATGATTTGAACGTGCACACCAGATAAATAGTTGTAACTAGAAAATACTGTGATATTTTTATGTCTGAGCCTATAAACGGATGACAAAATTCAAAGGGAAAGTTTCATAAATACTTTGAAAATAACAAGTATTTTTTTCTTGAAACTAACTACATTGAAAAGGATATTACTCATGTTGAAATATACACATTTTTATTTATTTCTTAATTGTCAGACGCTATCTGACACATCAAAGATGCTAACTCATTACTGTCACTATCAGTAGTTTTAATAGCTTTGGAACACCAGCTCCCATCAGCACACATAGACTAGAGAAAATTATACTTCCATTAGTGGTAGAATGTGCTAAACAGCGATCAAGCCATAAGGAACCATGTCCGGGGTGGAGGAAAATCTCAGACATCATGTCGTGACTCACAGCATACATGTGTTTGAGAGCACATGCAAGAAAATTGCTAGTGGTGGAGAATGGGAAGATAGATTAAGACATTATTATTATTATGCTAATAAACATTAGCATAATTCCATTGGCACACTTGCTGGTTGACTTTGAAGCACTCAGTTGATATTAACACCACCATTTGAGGCATTCAAAATACCAAGAATAATGGTTGATTATTTTTTTAACCTTATTTGTCCTAATGAATTCAGGACAAAACACCTTTTTTAAAAGAGATTTAAAATAGTACATCTTTTGTGAACTTTTTAATCATGTCTGAACCCCTTAACTTGTTTGCAAGTTTCTTCATACATATTCTCAGCATAAACCCAGCTTTGTTCCTTAGCAACCAACCAATTTTCCATATTCAGTCCTGTTTTTAGTTCACAGTGATAAAAACTGTGAAATAACTGCCGTTTGCATACATTCTATACATCCTCCAGGCAGAGGTCAAATAACAAATCCATCCCCCCATTACTTCAACTTTCAAAATTATACTAATGATTCCTAATGCTTAGCGGTTTAGAGTCATTTTAGTGCTTAATTATATACCACCAAGTATTGCCTGTGCTACTTTGTTTCTAAATAACATACTATGTCTCTTACTTTTCTATTATATTTATTTCAGTGCACAATACAAGACTCTGTATATCATAGGTGCTTAAAACAATAAATGGCTATAAAGCAATATTCAATTAAAAACTAATCAAATAAAAATGTGTATATTTCAAAATGAGTAATATCCTCTTCAATGTGGTTAGTTTCAAGAAAAAAAATACTTGTTATTTTCAAAGTATTTATGAAACTTTCCCTTTTAATTTTGTCATCCGTTATAGGCTCAGACATAAAAATATCACAGTATTTTCTAGTTACAATTATTTATCTGGTGTGCACGTTCAAATCATCCAGCAAGAATTTTAAAATATGAAAGGCCATACCATAAGTCCAAAAATTCCAATGCCGTAGGTCTGGGATGGGGTCAGTTGTGCATATTAAGTGAATAAGATAATCAATCAATTTGAGAAAAAAACTGCTTTAGAGTTTGTGCTTCTAAAAGAGAAAATTGCCTTTGGTTAAAGAAGAGATAGTGAATATTATCTACTGAAAAGGAAAACACCTTTTGTATCTTCAATGAATTAGTCTTTCAGTTGTTACTCTATGGTAGTACACTGATCTTTAAATTATGATCTGTAATATATGTTCTACTTATCTGATGCATGAATTTCCTTATCACACATTTGCTACTATGTGGGAGTTATTGAGCTGAGTGTTGGTGTTGTAGATAAAAATCAAAATGGTCCTGGTTTTAAGTAATTATATATAAAAAAAAAAGAAAGAAGGCATATACAAAAAAAAATAACTCAAGACATAATTCCCATGGTAAAAAAGAAGTGTAAATGAAGAGTTAAGACTTTTCTAAAGCTAGAGAGACTTTCTAGCAGGAGAACTCAAAGAGCTTCTCAAGAAAAAAGTAACATTTGAAGCCTACCTACCTAAATGGTAAAAGTTTTAGTAAGCAGAACCTTGAGGCAGAGTGATCAATATAAATAAAGTCAGTGATGGAAACTAATAATAATTAAATAATATATAGGACAAGGAGAATTCTAGAACTGAGAGTTGGTCAATTTGTCTGTATTAATGAGACAAATTATTAGGTGGGGGCAGGGTGGGGGCATGCAAAAGGACCTACAATGATTTAAAAGAAGAGTGAAATAGATCAGATTAGGTTAAAGAATTTGGATTTCACCCTGCATGCAGTAATAATGTTGGTAATATTTACTAGGAATTTATAATTGCAAAACAAATCTCTCAGTGTTTTACAAGTCCAGCTTCATATCCTTTTAGCAGGTGAAAGAAGCAGCCATCATTTTCCCATCTTCTAGACAAGGAAACTGAGTCTTAGCTAGATTAAATACGTTGGCCAAGATTTCCATGCTCCTTGGTGGCAGAGGTAAAACTATGTAGTGAGAACTCCGGAGTGAGAACTCTCAACTCTGAAGTGAGAATAATTTATCACTCCATAGTAGTGTCTGTCAAAATGGAAATGTGCAGGAAAATTTTTAAGCTAATGAGTGACACAGCTTTATGGGTTTAGCTTTAATCTCATCTCTGAAGGAAGTCTTTCTTAGAATCTAACATTTATGCCATCCTCTTTAACTTCATGGTACCCTGTGCTTATACTGTTCTTGTGATTATCAGACTATATTGTAATTTCTGTTTTGATTGTCTCCTGGAATTTTTTTTTTTTTTTAAGAAATGTCAAACCTTTGCCCAACACACATGGATCAGCAAACACAATAGAGGAGACCAGTCAGTACTTTCTGGAACGAGGGGAGAGAGAGGAGAGACAGAGGGCAAGAACAACCACACGACACAGCCTGGGACCATGAGCAGAAGCGTCCAAGTGAACTTGGATGGGGGAGGGCCCTGGGGAGGGAGGGTCAGGCACCCCTTCACACGTGCCACACGCAGCCTGGCATGCATGCCCTGCACCCACCGCCGTCAGCTGGCTGGTGTGCCCAGGTCGCATGCACAGATCCCCCAAAGCCCAGGTGCACCTCCCACCAGCACCCCAGGAGAGCAGGGAGCCCTCCCCACTAGCTCCACGGTGTGGAGGACACAGCCCAGCAGCAAGCAAGGCACATCCTTCGAGTTCTTCAGCCGCAGAGAAGTTAGGAGAGAGAGAGAGAGGGAGGAGAGGCCCTAGTGGAGCATGGACCCTCCCGGAGCCCAGTCTCCTGTTTGTGCTACTGGGCCAGGGGTCCTGGGCAGAGGGAGGGAAGGATGGACAGACCGACGGCCAGGGCCTTTAACAGCTTTTGTCTTGAGCTAGACTTCAGTGTCCTTACAGTTGGGAAATGGTTTTCTATAGAATCAATAATATTTTTTTCTTTCTTTAAATATATATTTGTTAAAGTTGCCTCCAGAAGGCATCTGAGGTTAGAAAGTTTGAATATTACTTATTTTCCATCACGGCTTGGTACCCAATTTATTGCCTTCTTCATAATGAAAAATCAGTAAGTAATAGTAACTGAATAATTATAAGAAAAATGAATTAAGAAAAATATATTTTAGGAATGATTAGAGTAGGGAGAGAGAAATCACATAGGACGTTTGGATCTACACATACTCATGTCTATTATTTCATTAGTTTCACCTTTAATAACCAATTAAATAATGAATGATTATAATGAAATAACACCTTCCAAGTTCCCCCTTCATCTCCTCTATGATTAAATTGCCTGATGTGGGACTCGATCCTAGTTGCTTACCTAACTGAGCCACCCAGGTGCCCAGGAGAGAGTCTTAAGCAGACTCCACCCTGAGTGCAGAACCCAACATGGGGGCTCTATCTCACGACCCTGAGATCACAACCTGAGCTGAAATGAAGAGTGTGATGCTTAAACAAAAGCATCACCCAGTCACCCCCGTATTTAACTTTAAATGTTGCTTTCTTCTACTATATTTTCATCTCATTGAGGAAAAGACCAAATTATCTATAACTGTTTCCCAAGTTCCTAGCAAACTCCATAAAACATATTAAAAACTCTAAAAAATATATGGTTGAACTGAGAAGGAAAGATGTAATCTGAATCTCTTCTGTAGCATTGAGTTGGAATCAGAAAAAGGATCAATTTTATAATTTTTATAGAGTCAGAATTAAAAAGATTAATCAAATAATCATATTGGAGGGAGAGTTAAGATTTACAATTATTTTCAGCCCTAAGTAAAAATGATAAAATGTTTAAATATGGTCTTAGGAATGATGGTTAATGATGGACGTCTCTCTTATCACTTGAGGCTAAATTATCTAGGGTAAGTAGGTATGCTATGTTTTACACTAAAATTAAAAAGGAACTAGAAATTTTTAACTCAAAGTGGTTTGGGTTGCTTCTTGGTTTTTACCACCAGGGCAGGTGTTTTTATGAGTCTCTCTCCATATTTATGATTGTCCATTTACTATCCATTCTGCAAAAAAACTTTGCCCAAATTAGTAGCACTAAATGTGAATATGACATCATCAAAAGTTTTAACTTAAATTTTAAACATTTCTAAACTCTTAAACATAACATTTCAATTTCTGTCTCCCTTTTGGAGTTGGAACAAATACTTCATATATTTATCTGAAATAATACAGGGTGCGACATGCACAGAAAAAAAAACAAACCCTAGCAGTCTTTTGAGAATAAAAGCAAATCAATAATAATATCTCTTTGAATAGAAGCACTTTTGTTGACAGAGGGAACATAGCTTAATGGGAAGCAAAGTAATCTTTGTTTTCAGTCAGATTATTGGGCTGTGCATGAGAAATGACATGCCCTGACCACTTGTTTTACATTAAGAGACAACCTGGCGTGTTCAAAATAGAGAGAGAAAATGATTTGCTTTATAAAGATGGACACCTTATGGCTTTAAGATGTAACATAGAGATAACCTTCATAAGATCTTTTTTGTAATTTTATGAGTTTGTCTTCAGTTCACATTGAGCTCTATTCTTTTAATTAAAGTTAATCATCCCAGTGACCCAAAGACAGACAATTCAGGAACTGTTCACATTGTGGGCTGTAAATGTGACTATGCTATCCCACATCCAGTCTTGTAATTGAAGTCTTAGTCAGGTGGTATTGATGATGATGATGATGAAGATGATGATGATGAACACTGTTACTTCAGGATGGTAACATAAATGTGTCCAGAGAGACAGATAAATGGAGAAATAGAGGTAACTATAGATATAGTTCTAAACATAGAAATAAATCAAGGGAAAAATTTTTTCTCATATTTTGCTAGAGGCAATGTGTGAAGAAAATTTATTCTCATCAAATTTCTTTATTTTTACCTGTAGAGAATAAAGTAAACAATGAGGAGTAAGACCGTGTAAGTGATGACCGTTCCGGATTTTAAAATCTAGAAGTGCTTATTTCTAGTTTCTGGAAAAGAATTGTATTGTTTTGTTTTTAAGTGTAGGTATTACCTTGTAAATAAGAGAAACAGTAACTATGGGTCCTGCTCTCATGCAAGTGTGTTATTAGGTTATTAAAAAAAAAAGTAAAAAAGGATTGACCTTTGGAAGTTACATTATGACACACAAAGTACAAATTATTTTAGTATTTAAGGAAAATGAAAGCAAACAAATTTGTCTTCCTAAACTTCCAATGAGCTCAATTGAAAAGCACATTCAGTAACAATCATTTGTTTGCTTTTCATGCAGTCTGCATATTTACATTTAAGTTTTGCAATAATGCAGTCCCTGATTTCTTTATGCTGCACACCAGAAGATGTTGGAAGAAATTTTGCTTGAGAAAGTTAAACATTTAAGGAATCATTCGAGTAAATTTGCAGCTACACAACAGAACATATTTTAGGTTAAAAATTATAT
Source organism: Callorhinus ursinus (assembly GCF_003265705.2). Taxonomy (NCBI): domain Eukaryota; kingdom Metazoa; phylum Chordata; class Mammalia; order Carnivora; family Otariidae; genus Callorhinus; species Callorhinus ursinus. The sequence continues at coordinate 73,733,605 of NW_027397065.1, read as the reverse complement.
CTTGCTTCAAAAATGTTGTTTAAAATATCTTGTTTAGATTTTTACAAAACAATATTTTTATAAGCTCACATGTACATGTAGAAATTAAGTTGAATTCATCTAAAAAGATCCATTTTTAATGCTATATCATAGCCCTTAAGTTCACATCAGTTTCAATGTTTCCAAGCGCAATGTTTAAAGAATCTGAAACCAGATCATTCCCTAATATACTATGATATGGCCACAAGGTGGCTCCAAAGACCAAAGTATATTATTTTACCTCTTAAGCGGTGAATAGAATTTTACCAGAAATATCAGCAATAATTTACCCTATAAATAGGACAATACTTCAGAAATATAAACTCATTTCAACTTTATAATTAATTTTTGAAGTATAATTTATAATATTTCAAAATGCAGCTATTCAAAACAACACATCAAATGGTTGAAAACCTTGAAGAATTTGAAGGATTTTGAAGGGAAATGATTATTCAGCCTGCATAGTTAATTATTCGACAACATCCCTTTTGTTTGGGTTTTATAATTAATTTCTCATCTAATTTTGTACAATTTGATTTTCACTTGATTTCCAACTAAATGAAAATACCTGCAAGTTAATGAACTTTTTCTCTAACATAAAGAATTTTAAAATTGAAGAGGAAGCTGGCCTAATTTTTAATCTTTGGAAGGCTTAATTCTAAAAGTGCATACTTTGAGAAAATCTAATAAACTAAAATATATAAAATTAACATGTTTTAAGTTAGACATCTTAGTCAGCCATACAATTAAATCACTTAGCCAAATATAATGAAGTCGGGGGGAAAAAAATGAATGCTATTAAATAGTCACAGCATTTAATGAAGATGACATAAGAAGACAATGAATTTGATTAAATAAATAAATAAATATATAATAAATATAAATCTAGAGCTATGACAAAAATGAAGATTATCTTTATTATGTTCAGAAAATTATATCTGTTGGCTAGGTTTTATAGTCTCTATGATGACTCACCTCACCTTCATATGTGGTTGGATAATAAAGTACTAAGTATATTCTTTCAATACGTGAACTTCTAAAATAAGTTTATTAATTAGTCCCGGGTTATAAATAAAACTTAAAAAGAATGAAAACTGTGATACAATGCTAGATTTTAAAAATGAAGTTTTAAAATGAAAGATATTTATGGACTTACAGAAATATATATTTTATGACCTTAATGTTTTGGTTTGTTTTTGTAATGCATAAAATTCATTTCAGATGCTTTTTAAATTACCACATAGAGCCTCAAGACAGAAAGAAAAAAAAAGTGATTTTAAATTGATTTTCATATCACCTTAAATATGAAGGATGAAAAGAAAGAATTATCTAAATAAAACCCGTTAAAATTTTCACATTTTGCTCCAGACTCTATGTCTTCATTAGACAGTTTCTGGAACCTCGTCTAAGAAAGTGGTAGTCCACTGACCTTTCAGCTTGTAATATAGACTGCAGAATTACTCTTGAGATCTATGGGTATCCAAACTTTAATGGGATTATTTCTGTAATGCACTGCCTCTGTTCATCATTCTTGTTCTAATTCTCATTACTCTGACCTCAAGAAGGAGAATCTGTGAAAAGAACCATTACTGCAGTGTATTCAGAAATGGTTCATGTTTCACCTGAGTGAGTTTATGTGGCTTATGGAACTCACAACTGTAAGTCTTTATCTTTCTAATGCTTTCTCCCTCCTCTGTCCCCTTTTTGGGTCCTTAACACCATTTTCAAAATTCATATCCATTAATTCCCTAGTCCATGCAATTACTATACGTGATTCTGAGAATGTAATTTAAGTTTTCAGGTTACCTTATCTCTTTATGCAACCAACATTTTCACAATCATAGGGAATGAACCTAACAGCTTCCATTTCACAAACAAAAACAAATTTGGAATAAAGAGTTTATGATGTTATCAGTAGAATTAGTGGCAGAATCTGACTTAAAACACCAAGGATTTTCATTTCAACTCAAGCACGAAATTATTATTTTATGAGATAAGTTAAAACCTTCAGAAATTCTGAAAAAGTGGTAACCCAAGTCATATTGTATGCTATGCTTTAAAATAAAGTACTTTCAATATTAATTTTAAAAAGCATAGATTAGGAGCACCTAGGTGGCTCAGTGCGTTAAGTGTCTGCCTTTGGCTCAGGTCATGACCCCAGGGTCCTGGGATGGAGCCCCGCATCAGGCTCCCTGCTCAGCTGGGAGTCTGCTTCTCCCTCTCCTTCTGCCCCTCCCACTCCCACTCCTGCTCTCTCTCCCCCGCTCCTCTCTCTCAAATAAATAAAATCTTTAAAAAAGTTTTTCATAAAAAGCATAGATCACATGAATTTATATATAGTAATAAGAATACCAGTAAAAATAATAGGTCACAATAATATGTAGCACTAGAACACCTATTTTCAGGGATTGTATTTTACATGTATAATTTTTAAAAATCATAACAATTCACTATTATGTAAGTACAATTATTCACCTCATTTTACAGATGAAAACCTATCAGGAATATTAAATATTAAATACATAGTAAGTGACAGGATTTGAAGCCAGACAGCTTGGTACCACAGTCCATGCTTTTATTCATCAAAGAAATTCTAGGAAAGGCAATCTTGCCAATCTTACCATTCCAAGAAAGACAATCTCAGTGCTTCTGCCATGTAGTCTTATCACTATGTGGTCCTATTAAACATGACCTTCATCAGGTGTCCTCACAAAAACAGAGTATCATATCAGAAAATCTTTTTCACAGAGTGACCAAGTTTCAAACTCAATGGCATCTCTGGGAGTGAATATTTTAATTACTTGAGGGGATGTGAGAGCTTCTGTTAACAATTTTTAGCAATAGAATTTGGGGGTCTACTTGGTCTTCAGATATATCCTCTTCATTAGGTTTCTTGTCTGGGATGGGCATATTAGTCTCAAATTTAAGTCCTTGATGCAAGATGACAATTGGCTACTGTAAACATGAAGTATAACATAGATCACCAACCAAGACGGTGGCTCCTAACTGAAGCACCAATTCAGAATCCACTTTCAGGAGTCTGCTGAATGAATCTGAGGGTACACAAAAATGTATCTTGAAACTAATCTAATGCATTCTGACATTTTCTTGAAAGATATCATGCTGTTTTAAAAACAATTTTTTTAAAAACTAGGAGCCCCATATCATTCATTTTAAAAGTATGTAGTACTCATCCTTCTAATAAAAACTGGGCAATAATAACAAATCATGTGATTATTCATCTCATGCCTCACTGTAGCAGAGGTCTTGTTTGGTTTGGTTTTGTTTTTCTCTCTCTCTCCGTGTGTGTATCTCTGGATGCTTGTGGTGTCTGGCTTATGGTAGGCACTTAAAGTATATGTGCCGAATGGAGGAATGAAAGAATGAATGAATTAAACAAGATACTGAGAGGTTTCTTTAGTAGTTAAAATAATAGAAAATTAAAACTGAAGATTTTGTGTTAGGTGGAGAAATGGGTGACTGCCTAAATGACAATCTGGTACCTAATTCACTGTTATTCTATGAGAACTGAAACATTTAAAACATAACTGCCTAATATTTCTATTATAATTCATGTAATATTTACTGTGAATATATTTATTGTGAATATCTTACATTAGAACCACCTCTCCTCAAATATAAAATTTGCATTGGGTTAATCTTTATATCTCTGGATGTGGCACTAAGGGACTGGCTCATAGAAACTTCCTCCAAAATGAATAAAATCAATTAGAAGCTGAGGGAAAATTGAGTAAATTATTGTTTAGAGTCCAGGAAATTTTTTAAATTTATAAAGTAAAATGAAAATGAAAAATATAACATGCAAAAGAATATGATAGCATAAGACCAAAGACAGTTAAATTAATGACTGTGAATTTTACATTATCATAGTACTTAGCCCGCTGCCACTATTAAAAATTGATAATTCCCATAAGGATTTTTTGAGGATGATGGTTTATATGGGACATCTTAGTTTGCTTCTACAAAGGACAAGGCTCTTGTCGCCCACACTTTTTTTTTTAAACCTTGGACTTGCCCAGAAATGGGTTTGATCCAGACCCTACCTATAAAATGAAGTGAATTGATGTCTTTGCTCTGAAGTCAAGATTATGGTTGTCATTTCTCTAATTTTACATCCCCCCTGGGATGGATGCCCAGTAGAGGTTGTACACCTAACAATCAGATGGCTTTGTCCTAAAAAAGAAAACATGTTTTCCCCCCACTTTGTTCAGAGTTCATATTCTGATGGACGCTAATCCAATTCTAAGAAAAAAAAAGTTCACTGAAGAAATGATTCATTGTAACTTAGATTTTAGGGCTAATTCATTTCCCAGCATTTACTTTTTAGTATTAGTATTCAGTATTTTTTTAGTATTGAAAAGAATATTTATGTCTATTCCCAAGATAATGAAGTTTTACAAATTAATTTTCAAAATGTAGAATTACCTAGATATTAAATGCAGAAAATTTGGTCATATATTTTAAAAGGCATAGTAGCTAGAACAGAAGAGATTCTTAGACAATATGGAGAGTTCTCATTTTTTTACTTGCATCCATCCAAAAAGTTTTAGGTCAGTAGGAAAAAAAAAAACAAAAAAAACCCCTCTTTTGTTTCATAGAGAAACGCTATAGAAAATCTCCACTCTTTACTTCAGTAGGAATATATATATATAGTACACACGTATATGTGTGAGTATATGTGTACATATATGTGTGTAATATATGTATCTCTACACATACGTATACATATACATACATAATATATGTGTACACATTATGCACACACACACATGAAGAAAAAGTCAAGGTACATGCTTATATTTAGAATGCAATGTTGAACAAATATCCAAAAGAATAGCTGAAGCTTTGGTGAAGGAATTGATCAAGAAATAAAGACTTTCCATAGGTTTTTAATTATGGGCAAAGGCTTTTACAGCAGTCCCCCTTTATCTGCTGGGAATACTTTCCAAGACCCCCAGTGGATGGCTGAAAATGCAGACAGTACCAAACGCTACATACTCTGTTTTTTCTGATACATACATATTTGTGATAAACTCGAATTTATATAGGCACAGTAAGAATTAACACTGAATAATAAAAGAGGACAATTATAACAATATACTATAATAAAAGTTACATGAATGTGGTCTCTCCCTCCCTCCCTCTCAAAATACCTGTACTCATCCTTCTTCTAGATGGTAAGATGCCAATGTGATGGGATGACATGAGGTGAATGACATAGGCACTGTGTCATAGCATTAGTCTACTAGTGACCTTGTGAGGATATGTCAGACGGAGGGTAATCTGCTTTTAGATGACAGTTGATTGTGGGTAACTGAAGCTGTGGAAAGCAAAACTTTGGGGGGGGGCACTGTACTCAAATTTAGGAAGCTAGATGTAGACAGAATAAATGTGCATGTTAGTGGTTTTCTCTCTCCAGAGACTAAACTTCAAAAAGTCACTCTGGTGACAAAATACTGTTCAAGACTACAGAGCAAGAATATCCCCCAACTTACCATGATTTAGGAAGAAGTCCAAAAAGAAATAAAGAAAGAAAAGAAGAAAATTCTATACTTGAGTAGGCTAATTGTTAGTCATTGTGTACTCAATTTTTGTTTATTTGATTAAGTAAGTCGACATATTTTATTCCAATGGTTTCTTTCCTTTTCTTTATGTAATTGCTAAAGCAAATAAATACTATGCTGTTGGTATTGAAAGTACATGTAATTCATATTATTTATTTTATCAGCAATAGATTTAACCAATGAGTTAGAGGTAGTAAAATTTTAATATTTTAATTTATTTAAAGCAAATATTTTAAATAAAATAATAAATATATTCTACATTTAGATTTACATGGTACACACAAAATCAGTAAAGTCTCTCAGATAGTACAAATATTTTCAAATCTACCTAAATAAAACACTATTAATTTAAAACCAATGCTTGTAAGTTAAATTATCCAGAAATATTATGTGCTTTATCGAAATCTGAAGTCTGATTCAAGAATTATGGAAACATTCATTACTTTTAGAGATCCCAGAAGTTACCATGGTTTTCAAATGGAGTTGATAAACTTGGTTTTATTGGGAGTAGAGTTACATACAAAAGGCAAATCAGGCACATTTAAAAAATTTGTATTAGCATTATGTGAAAAATTTACTCAATAACCTAGGCAAATATATTGATTGCCTTTGATCTATTCATATAACTATGTCAAATTTCAACTTTGATTCTTGTGTTTATAAGTCCTGCATCAGCATTGCAGAGAATTACCAGAATACCCAAGTTAAAACATTTACTCTATTCAGTTTATTGATTATTTTAATTTCCCATACATTCTGCTTAACTTGATTATGGTTACAGTTTACGTTTCTCAGATTTTCTACTGAAAATGAGAAGGAGCAATGATAGTTCTTTACAGTATCTACAATAGACACTTGCTCATTATGTATCAGTTTACATTCTTACATTACAAACTGGCAATATTTGTATCATGCAACAAAGGAGAATCAACATGTCTAATGAAAGACTGCTTCCTGGAAAGTGCAATTTATGTTTAATTTATTTTTAAAACCAGGACTGTCAAACTATTTCAATATCTTCTGTTACAGTAAATCAACAAAGATTCCCAATCAATAAACCAATGTACTGAATATAATAACTCATGTCTATGCATTCTACATTCTGATACTTTGGAGAAGTTCATTAATAAATGCTGAGTTTCCCATACTTGGCTTGCTAGTGCAGTAAACTGCATTGGTGCCAATTTCAATTCCTTAAAAGCCTAGGTGTTAGGACATCTAAAAGAATCGCTTTCATTTCAAAGGACATGAACCAGCCAACTGAACTGTCATACACTTTATACTATCTGCTATATATAACACTTTATGCTAGTAATGTAATAAATCAAATATATAATGTGCCAATGATAGAATACTGGCTATAAAAATCACAGGCTTAACAGAAATATTATTTCATATAGGGTAGTATTTTTAAAAAGCACATGGAACACTCATTCAAGGACCTTGGTAATTGCCATAAAAGAAGGAGGGGACGAGGGAGGGGAGAGGCACAGAGAGCAGGGGGGGGGATGAGAGAGAGAGAGTGTGTGCACTGCAAAATTTCTGAGCATCAGCAGGGCTCTGAAGTGCTTAGACATGTCATTTAATGCTGAATTCCTTGTTGTGAAGCAACGTTGTATTACACCTTCTAGCCTATTGCTTAATTCTGTCTTGAAGTCAAAATGTTACTTAACTTTATATATCTGTGCATCATGTAGAGTATGGAGAATAAAGGCTGCTTTCTAAAAGAAGGGGGGAGCATACAGAGATCACATGGCTTGGTAAAGTGCTTTATAATGTCACTGACAAACTCTCTACCACATCCCTCTACTACAAGGGATTGTTATATGAAGGCATTTCAACTCCCAAAGACAGTCATTACTTTCAAGGAATGCTACATTTCATTTCTTAAAATGAGGTAAAATGTATTTTTATTTTATTCACTCTTACTCAATTTCTAGCAACCCCTTTCTTTAAATCCACCACCAATGTGGTAATGTTTAACAAATGTCTCTTAGTAATATACAGGATAGGCCATCATACGCACTGCAAGAGAGAAATGGGATAAAAATATAAAGACATTTGTGAAAACAAAGCATCTTTATTCTTTAAAAAATCAAGTTACTTTTTCTTTTGCAAAAAGTTGCACTGATAGTAAAGAATTAAGTGAAAGTTATTTTTGAGACAACTTTCATGAAACTGTCAGATTATTTAACTGATCAACGTTAACATAACATTAAGGATGATGCATTCCCAGCAATCTACAACTTTAATGTGATAGATGCTTTCTTACAATGTTTGCCTCTTGAGTTCGTTGAAGTGAGCAGTGACAAAGGAGGTATGGCAAAGGCGAAAATGGCCTCATGCTTTAGATATCCTTACGGAAGACAACACAACTGGATTTGAAAGGGCTCCACGTCTCATACTAAAATGTCAAGTGAAGTGAGGCTGCTTATAGAGCAAGAAAGGGAGAGAGGTGACCCTGAGCTGATATTGTTATCTTAGGAAACAGGCACTCCTTGTTGATTGAAATTTTCTCGTTCTTATGCGTGAAAAAAATCTGTAATTTTGAGTGTTGAGCTTATTAGAGATAAAAGCAGGGGATGTTATATTAGTGCTCTGTGGACATAGTCCAAATTCTTCAACTAGAAAAAAAAGAAGGCAGATTTTAAAATGTTCAAATATAGAACATTTCTTTCTACCTGCATATTTCAAATTATTCTAATCATGACAAAAGAAAATTTTCTCAGTGAACTCATTGGTCTGAACAAAGTGTCAAGAAAGGGAAAATATATTTTGCTATGTTTGCTTTCATTTCTCAAATATATGTTCATGATGATATTCCTTGGGCTCTGATTTTCTTTTCCAAAATATTCATATGAGGGACCATATATACTTAGTACTTCATCATTCCTTCATCAATATTGCCATTGCTCATTATAAGCCTAACAAGAATGAGGGCACCATTCTTGCTACTGGGTTTTTAACTTCAGCCTATTTCAGACATGACTGCTAAATATAATATGATTAGTAAAGTGACTTTTCGGAAACCCTAACCAGATAATATTTTAGGTTAATCAAAAGTAGAGTTTTCAAACATAGATCTGAAATTTGGAGGTCAAATAGCTGCATAAAATTACTTATGGTTGGTATAAATAATATTTGTATTTCTCTGCTCATACTTGGTTACTTTTTTTCAGTATTTTATAAGCACTTCTAATGTGGCAACAGTATCAGAATGCAATTTGCGTAGTCAAAATAACAATGCATTATGGCCAATACTTTTAAAGCCCAAGGGCTAGACTAGAGATAGCTGGGTTTATATCCATGATTTGTATTAATTGCTTACTATGCAACACTCTTACTGATAATAACACTTAACAAAAACATGGTTCACTTTGCTGCTGAATCAGCATCATTGGAGTTAATGCTGTTCGTGTGCTGCAGCCTAGCGGAATGATTTGGTATAAAAATGACATATTCCAGGAGGATACAGTGTTATCACTTGCTGCAAAGTAGGTTAAGAAACATAGGAAATAAGTCATATGTCCAAAAATCCCCTAGATAATATATATTCTGCCTCAGTTATTTGTTCATATGGGAAATTAAGTGAAGATCAGGAAATGAATCCTAGAGTCTGAACAGGGTCCATATATTTGGGAATTAACCTTTCAGTTTCAAATATACTCTTTTTCAACAAGAAAAAAATCATACCTCTTTCAGATCACACTACTTTCTTAATAATGTGCCAGAAATGTATATCTCCCTAGACAGAAAATTAATTTTCTATACTTTTTTTCTTTTTTAAGGAAAATCTCAGTGTAGTAAAAAATCTAACAGTGTAATACTAAATTCAATACCTGTCTAGTACTTGTATCACCAAATAGCTAGTTTTTATAAACATCTAGGAATATCACCTGAACCACTGATCAGGTACCACGGAATTTAACCACTGACCTCAGATACATACATATGTATGTGGATGCCATACACATTATATGTTGCTTTCTTATTTTCCTGGCTTTTTTTTTTTCCCCAAGACATATAAGCGTATGGAATTCTGTTCTTTGATTGCAGTCAGGGAAGGTATATACATTCACCAGGAAAGTCAGTGTGTTAGCATCAAGTATTTGAAACCAAAAAGTATCTGATTTCCTGAAAACAGACATTGACTCATACTTTAATAACAGGTGAAAGAAGTGAAAGCAAATGAAAGAAGCAGTTCTTTATGTTTTTATCATCCGAATGGATTTGTATAACACAGACACATTCTGCTTGTATTTATGTCCTCCCCCCACCCCATAAACTACTATTTCCCTATGCATTACACACTGAGTACATATGTGCTTCATTTACTACACCGCAGAGAATGGGGACAAGGTAAATGATCTATGCAACTTATTTACCTATTTTTCTATGACACAACCTCGTCCTTTTTTCTTTACCACTTTCACTAAAAATGAACCTAGAGCTCTTGTCAATGACATAATGTTTTCATGAAAGTTCTACTAATTAAAAATCCTCACCATACCAGACCTAAAAAATGAGCACACTCTTGCCAAGTGTTATTCACCACAGAGAAGCTCTTGTAGCTACATTTTAAAGAAGGGTAGAGAGGGGGATGGTGTGGAGGGAGAAAGTCTACTAACATATGCATTGAAGTATAACAGTTGTCAGCATCGGAGGCACAGATGGTTTTTAATATAGATCCTTTAAGAAAAAAGAAGAAGAGATAATGCATCTCCAAACAACTGAGAGTAATGGATGTGCAGTTTTGGATAACAGAAGCTTTTACTGGAATGAAGAACAACTATTATAGGAAAGAGATTTCTGGGGGGGGGGTTTATAAAGCAAAAGATGATAGGGCAGTTTTAAAATGATGTTTTTCTTTGATTGCACCTGTAGACCCCCCTCCTCTTTTTAATGAGAAGGAGATGGTAGCTTTCTATCGTAGTGACATAAAAACACTTTCGGACTACTGCTTTTGCCCACACTTAACAGTGCTATCAGTAGTCACTTGTTGGGGACATGCATTTAGACTTGCAATGTGCTGCATTAATTTAACACCACATAAAATATGGATTTTATTGCAGCAGAGACAATAAATGCTGCAAGTGCTGACTACATGCATTTAGTCTCCCTTCTTCCCCTTTCCCCTCTCACTTCTGGCTCAGATACAAAATGTGAATGTAGGAATTATGCCTCTTCTATTTCTGATGAATGTCATTCTACTTTATTTATGTAGATGCTTAGTGACCATTGACAGTTTCAAGGGATCTGTCTTCCGCCTGTCATTTCTCTTCATATCGAACGTACAATGAACTACAACTATGAATAAGTGCAGAGTGAATCCATTCATATGGAATGCAAAGTAATGTCAGATGATGTTAGAGTTCACAGCGACAAGGTTATCTCTTCAACTGATTTTTAAAATAGACAAACAAGTACAAGCATGACAAATTACACTCCATGATGTATTTTTAGCATCTGTTCAGAGTGAATGAATTCACAAACTCTAATATCAAGACCCACTGTGGATCATAATACATAATTTATCTCGTTTTACATTACCTCATAGATATCCAAAGCAGTCGTTTCTAGAATCTAATAGAGTTTTATGCTTATTGATTTATCATGTGTTAAAGATAATTATTTGGAAATAATTGCTAAATACTTAAAAACAAACATTTCCCCACCCCCAGGGAAAGAAAATAAAAGACCTTAAGGGGGTTAGGAAAAAAAAAAAAAAAAGAGGAGTGAGGGAGAGGGATGAAGTCTTCCTACCTTTTTTTTATCAGCTTCTGGATAACGGAAGTTGGTTCCAGCCAAAATCACCCTGGAGAAATTGTCACTGTGTCCCCTTTTTGTTTGTTTTCGGCTGTTATTTTCTATCACTGATGCTACTTCAATCTAACTCAAGCTTTCTCTCAGCATCACTTTCAACTCTGGACGGCAGGGAACCGAAGAACACGGGGGCGAGCTCTCTCTGATTGGCTTTCATTCAGGGCTTCTGATTAAGCGGGGGGGGGGGGGGGGGGAGGAGGGGAAAAAAGCCCTTCCTCACAGGGAGAGAAAGGTTCTGCTGATAGAGCGGCAATACTCGCCCTGGGAAGGTTAGAGACTGGGGAAGTGCTGGCTTTTGCTAGCACACAGCTATTTGCAAGTGAATGCGAGGGGAGGGCGCATCTGAGGCGAGGGCTGTGGATGAAAGGCTTCCCCTCCCCCGCAGGGCAGAAAGACTCTCTGTTTCGAGGCTAAGGTAATCAACCCAATCTAATCCGGCTGCGTCGGTAACGCAATCTCAGGAACAGGACTGCTTCTTGCAATTCTTTAATAGACACTTCTTCTGACATATATATCCCTGCACCATCCTTCCACCAGACTACTGAAATACAAGTATTAACGGAGTGCCAAGTCACGTTGCAACAGATCTGATGCGTTACCAGAGTGATTTTTGGTGGAGGTTTATGACTTGAGTTTATTTTTGCGTGCAGTGAACTTTCTTTTTTGATTCTCCAAATACCTTATTTTTATTACTTACTGCCATACGAGAACATACCTTACTGATCGTTTTGGAATGTCTGTGAGGCAGCCTTGTCTCCTTAATCTTGTATGCTTTGCATTTTTATATTCTATAGATCAAATATTTTATTCATAATTTAAATATGCAATTAATGCTATTAAAATATTCAGACTTTGGACTTGCCACAATCTCTTTTTTTTCTTTTACCTTTTTTTTTCTCAGAAATTTGAGTTTCATGCCCAAATGTGTATGGAGGTAGATGTAAATACATCTGGGCGATTCTATTTATTAACCATCTAATTGTCCATCTCCCTATTCATCTATCTCTACATTAAGTTGTATTCAGTCAAAACCTTACCAAAGGATGTCAGCATAGCTCCACAAAATAATGAACACCTTTATATTTTTCTGGCTACATGTAGATTTCTCTTTAAAGTAAATAAATTTTTTTACACATAGTATGAAATAATATATTATAAAATAATTTTAAAGCTGGAGGAAGGATTATGAAGATAATCTTCTCTAGCGATGACTCTCATAAGAATAGATAATACCGCTGAAAAATGTTAAATGACTTGCTTAAGGTGACAGAGCTAACTAGTGATAGAGTTAAAAATGTAATGAGTTGATATTTTATATTTATGTAAGTATGTTTATATAAGTATAACATACATATTTACATATATTTATAATTCCAGTTAGTACTTTTTCTGAGATGCCATATCACCTCCTAGGCACATATTTGGTTATTGCAACATCAGTAGCTCCTTTATATAGTCAGCATAGTGAGGAAGGAAAGAAAATCTTGGGGGAACAGAGTTGGGGAGGGAGATATTAAATTAGATTTCAAAAAAGTTTTAATATACCAAATGTTATTATATGACCCATGTTCCCAACTAGTTTTCTATTTTGAAATACCAAATATTTCTGCTCAACAAAATGATAGAGCAGAAAGAGACTTTTTGAAACTCTTGATTTCACAGATGAGGGCACGAAAATCTGGAAAATTGTAATGTGTTGTGACAATAGAGCTAAAATTCTTAAACTCATCTCTGGATTGCTTACCCATAGCTTTTTGTTTGTTTTGTTTTGTCTTTGTTTTGTTTTGTCTTCAACAGAGTGCCTCAACTTTAGAGTCAGGTAAAGATAAAAAAAATATGTAAATAAATATTCCATTTTTCTCCCGCAATGTATTTGTTAATATACATTAATATATGTGTGTATTTGATATACTACTGCCATGGACATATTAAAGTCGGTTGTCGAGAGAAATTATAGAATATCATATTCTCTATATATTATACAGTGTTTGATTAAATGCAGGGGTGCTGGCGTGCACTCATGATGGCCTCTTATTAGATTAGCTATTTTATACATTTGTTGTTAGTTTCAGAATAAATGGCTGCATGATGTGAGGAGTTGTTTGGATTATATTTAAATAGATCTAGTCTAAAAAATAAACAAAGGCTGAGATCAGATGTGAAATGCTATTTTATTCATGAAAATACATGATGTGATGAAATATTCCTAAAATAATAGCTTCTTTTTTTTAAGATTTTCATTTATTTATTGAGAGAGAGAGAATGGTAGAGAGAGAGCATGAGAGGGAGGAAGGTCAGAGGGAGAAGCAGACTCCCTGCTGAGCGGGGAACCCGATGCGGGACTCGATCCAGGGACTCCAGGATCATGACCTGAACCGAAGGCAGTCGCCCAACCAACTGAGCCACCCAGGCGCCCCAAATAATAGCTTCTTAACAAGATAGAAGTTTGTTCTTCTCTTACATAAGTTGCTGACTTGATATCATTGCGGTGCTCTGGGTAGTCATCAGAAACTCAGGTTTCTTCTGTCTTCATGCTTAAATATTCCTAAGGACTTGAACTCATACATACGATTCAAGAGAGGTCACCACCACATTTGCTTTTTAGAAAGAGGAATAAAATGAAGAAGAAAAGGATGCTCCCTTCCAATGGATTCTTCTATGATTTCATTGGCTGGAAATGAGATACTTGGTCACAAATTGGTTGTAAGAAAGACTTGGAAATAGTATTTTTTCTGGAAAGCCATTTGCCCAGCTAAGGTCATTGATACTATTAGAGAAGGAGATAATAGAATTGGATACAAATAATGGCAGTGCTGTCATATCAATGTATCATATAGTAGTACATTTTCTGGTTTTTTAGAGAAAAAAAACCAAAATGTTATTCTTATCTAAAATTAAAATTTGTCATGATATTGGAGATGGTATCTGTGCAAAATGATTGTAATAATATTTTAAAACTTTAAAATATGAAACAGTGGTTTTACCTGTTACTGCATTTTGTTTTAGGATCAGGTAATATATTTAGTAAATGATAAACAAAACATCTATGTATTCCAAAGTTCAGGAGATAAAGATATGAGAAAGAGAGAGCATTCAAACAATGAATGTGTTAAAACTTTTCCTGCTTTGGGGGGGCGCCTGGGTGGCTCAGTTGTTAAGCGTCTGCCTTCGGCTCAGGTCATGGTCCCAGGGCCCTGGGATCGAGCCCCTCATCAGGCTCCCTGCTCCGCAGGAAGCCTCCCTCTCCCTCTCCCACTCCCCCTGCTTGTGTTCCCTCTCTCGCTGTCTCTCTCTCTCTGTCAAATAAATAAATAAAATCTTAAAAAAAAACCCTTATCCTATTTTCCTTACTGCATTTCTTTTAAAAGAGAGGCTCATATGCTATCTTATTGAATATAAGCTTTAGTAATAAAAATTAAAATACAGAACAGAGCATTACCTAAAAATTAAAACCTTTGATAAAGAGTTCTGTTTTATTAAATAATATCATTTTTCAATTACTTCTTTTTTTCACTCTGTAAATGGGTTAACTTGGGATTTTGCTAATTTCTCTATTTCTTTTGTGTTTTTCTAGAACTATTATGTAAACTAGTCCTGTGAATTAGATAAAACTCTTATAGTCACCAATGTTAAAAATGGTAGCCCTCAGAAAGTCAGAAAAACAGACAGTAAGGTCTGTATGAATGGGATGAATGACTCATGACTCCTAAGTGTCCTTCATTGGAAAGAGAGGTCACATGTCCGTTGTAAGGAAACAAAAGCTGATGAAAACTTGAAAAAATATGTATTTCTAAACTTTTTTTTTTTTTTTTAAGATTTTTGTCAGGGGTGGGGAGGGGCAGAGGGAGAGGGAGAATCTTAAGCAGGCTCCACGCCCAGTGTGGAGCTCCATGCAGGGCTTTATCTCACAACACTGAGATCATGACCTAAGCTGAAATCAAGTCAGACACTTCACCAACTGAGCCACCCACGTGCCCGTATTTCTATACTTTTAAAACTGAGAAATTGCACAGAAGACACCTTACTATAATCATAAAACACTCAAGAAATTGAAGAACGCTCTGTCATTATAATAACGGGAATCTCTGAAGGCTGACCCCCTTCAGCAAGCGTAAAATACGCAATTTTGTAATTTTGTTAAAACCAATTAAATAAAACAACCGTCCATTTTGTGTGGAATTATATGTCTAAAAGTTGTCATGCTGTTGCTAAACAATAAATGTCAATCTTTAAGTTGTCACTTACTAAAGAGCTACATACTTGTTAAAATCAATGGCTTTTCAGCCACCCTTTCCTGGGTTCCTTCTACTGGTATTAGAGATAATATCAATTTCCACTATCACAGGAAATTAACCAAACCTAGTTTTCTCTCTATGACTATGAGATGAATGTAAAGATTGTCCACACTGCTTCCTCCTCCACAAATACATTGGAGGAAAAATAATTTTGCGTCGTTTTTTGACACATTTTTTGTTTCTAATTTCCTTCCAGTCTGCCTTATGGACTGTAAGTCTGGAAAACTAAAAATTACATTCCCCTGGCAGTGAGTGTTCAGGGTGGGGGTGGGGAGTGATTCATATGCTGTTTCTCAGATGTCCTCATGATCCTTAAATTAGAAATTGAGTCAAATAAGGAGAAAGAGAAGGTGGAAGACATTGATTCGGACACCATGGAGGGAGCATGGTTTTGCAGTCACCTTTACCTGAGGTGGTATTGGCAGCCAGGGATGTGTGACTCTGGGGCTGGAAGTACACTTGCTTATCGCCTGGCCCGTCTCTTGCTGTTCATGTTGTAAACTACCATCTATATTAAAAATGCAATTATTATTGTTATTACTATTATTATGATCACCTAAAGCATCTAGAGTGGTTTCTGTTATCTGCAAGTTACTGTTACTGCTACTATTTAATCATATTTCAGCATTTCTTAGATCATGTTACTTGGAAGTGGGAAGAGAGAGGATTGAGCCAGGGAAAAGTTAAAGTATCAAACAGCCAGTTATGTTTTCAAAAATGTAATTATTTTGAAAAACAATCAAAAGTTAATGAAAGAACATTTGATCTTAAATTTACTTTGTTCTTCCTGCCCCTTCCCCTCTTAAGCCATGTGTTTTGTGTACTTTAGGTATAAAAGTCAGGGCTGGTTTTCTCCTAATTTTCTTAGATCAAACCTGAATCACACTGCTTGATTTTTTTTCCTTCTATTTTTAATGTAAAAATTTTGGGTTGCATATGAAAAAGTTTACAAGTAAATTGAATGGCATCTTAGCAAGACAGAAAAAAAAAACAGATTGAATACTTCTCATGTTGATTGAAAAGGAAATTCTTACTCAATCTGATTGCTTGCATCCATACTAGAATGGGTTAGTGGCCTATTTTAAATTTTGAAATATTGGTGAAGTGAAAGTAATCAGAAATGAATTTTCCATTGTCAGGTTGTGATTTCAGTTTATGCCTAAAAAAGTGAATGAAAGAAAAATCTTTCAAATAAAACAAATAGTGTAATGTGTCTGCATAAGTGTAATGTGTCTGCAATTGCATTTAATGAACAAATGAACAAAAATATAATCTTTTTTTTTTTTTTTGAGAAAGAGAGAGAGAGACGGAGAGAGATTGCGAGCAGGGAAGGGGCAGATGGAGAGGAAGAGAGAGAATCCTAAGCAGGCTCCATGCCCTGCACAGAGCCTGACTGGGTGCTTGAGCTCATGACCTGAACCGAAATCATCAGATGCTTAACTGACTGAGCCACCCAGGTGCCCCTAAAAATATAATCTTTAATTTTATATTTTAAGTTGTATTGTTAATGCAAAGACTAGGTCTGAGTGGTACAAGCAGCATTTTAATTAATAAGATCACTGAAAAAAAATTCTAAGATTTCTTAGAATCTTTTTAAGAAAAGGCAGTATTTTTAAATAAATTATTATATAAGGATTAGACACGTCATATCAATTGTTTTATTTATATTTTTCTTAAAATATCATTTCATTCCTCTTCCTTTCTTTCCCTTATTATTTGTCAATACTTAATTTTGTGGTATTTCAACCTACCTATAAGCTACCAAAATAGCTTACCATCATCATGGATACTTAGCAAAATATATGTGACTTCTAAGTCAGAGATGAAAGTTATAGAAGGCAGCCGAGCTGTCATGTCTGTGTCAGTTTCCTTTGTCTCCCACATCTCATTTGAACAATGCCTGCGATGGGCTCAGGTAGATATTGTACATGAGGTGTCTCTGCATCATAACTGAGGGACACCAAGCATAGGGAATCCTACCTTTTATATAATGAGCTATGAACAATATCTGGTAATCCTCAATTTTTCATCAGGTTCTTCATGTTCCACCACCCCTGAGATGATATCCAATCACTGTTTTCTGCCTTCAACAAGAATCCTTTTAGGTCACATTAGTCAGAAATCCCCTCCTGCCCCTGCCTTAAGCCTGATGCTTCCTCTTAGTAATTTTCCATCCACCGATGCCCACATGCTCCTGGGCTATAAATTCCCAAGTTGTTCAGAATTGAATCTCTCTTTCCCACTGTGAGACCGCATGGCAGTGGTCCATACACCAATCACAATGGCCTCCTTGAACTAAGTCTTCCTTACTGTGCTTTAGCAGTGTCACTGAATATTTTTTTCTTTAGCGTCTGGAACAGTGGTTCTCAAAATGCAGTCTACAGATCAATGAAAGCATCACCTGGGACTTTGTTACAAATGCGGATTCTCAGACCTACTGAGTCAGAGGGTCAGTTCTAAACAAGGGGAGTGGTCAGCATTCTGTGTTTTCAAATGTCTTCAGGTGATTCTGAGAGGTAAAATTTGAGAATCCCTGGGTTGCAACTGCTTTAAAGCAACCGAGAAAGGAAAGAAACCCTGACTTAAAACTCATGGTTTACAAATAAGAGATTTGTTTATGCAATCACTTATTTTTAACACACACACATATATATATGTATATATATATATATATGCAGAATCACTGCAAAACATATGCTATTTATGAAATTGTGGGGGAGAGCTATAACCATGGTCCTGGCTGAAAAAGGATTTAACCATCTAATGAGAGAGACAGAAATGAAGACAAGTGATACATGAAAGTAAATGAAGGGGAAGAAAGAAGGGAATTTTGCCAAGTGTGTCATGAATGTAGAAGTAGTTACTCTCAAGATTTCAAAATACAATAATATTACAACCTGATGAATGTTAGTTTTGGTTTTCATTTTGGCAGTCAACACACTAGGAGAAGAATGGCAGTGAAAATTCCTAGCCATGATGCTTCTTCCTAGCAGCCTGTTGATTAAACAAAGTCTTATCACAGTTGCCAAGAGAACAGACCAGAAGGAGGAGGAGTTCTGAACTCCTTTCTTATAATCTCCAGTGGTGGTGGTAGCTTGTTTTGCATACAAATATCTGTCCTTACCCCTTTTGTGATTACACTCACTCCTGTGTAATCCTACATGTGATGACATTATTGGAAGTGATGAGGAAGTGGGAATAAACAATGAGAGGAAACAGGAAGGGCAGAGTTTTATAAAATCAGATTCTGAAACTAGAGAAAACCCAAAAAATATCTTTTTAACTTATAGACAGTGTTCACTTTATGGGTATACAATCTGCATAGTTACACACAATTCTGTGCTCAAGAAGGGGACACTCTTGGATTAATGCACTGCTGGTACATTCTTGAATTTTTTAATAACTTTTGAACAAGGGGATTCATGTTTCATTTTGCATTGGGGCACATGATTTTGTAGGGAATCTGCTTTGTAACCAGCCGACAATGCTGATGCAGAATGATGTCACCCATGGACTAAAAAGTTCCTGTCATAGAGGAATGTTTGAACAGTAATCAATGTTGACATTTAACAGACAAACACGTCGATAAATCGGTCATTAGTAAACAAGGACAATAAAGTGTATTTGACTCGTGTTAAGCTGGGCTTGACTCTATAACATTTGATCTCTCGTGTCAAGGCATCGGCATAAGGCCTCAATGCAATCAGTAGGTAAAATTTCATTCATTCATGTATTCAGTTATTTATTCACCAGCTAGTGACTGAGTTGCTACAAAGTGCCTAATTTTGGTTAGCACTGGGGATGTGATGGTAATCAATAACCCAAATAGCTCTTAACCATATAGAGCTCACTCTCTAGCAGGGGAAAAGAATAATTATTTAATCTCACAAATTATTATGTTATTATTCACTGTGGTAAGTGCTCCGAAGGAAGACACTTGATTCTACTGCCCCTTATAAACGTCTTGACCTAACGGGGTAGAGGGGGAGGGAGGCAAGTAGGATGAGGGGCTGGTAAGTGGGTCACAGAAATTTCCTAGATGAAGTGAAGCTTGAGATGAAATTAAAAACATGATGGGATGTCCTTTATTTCAGTGACTTTGAGATGAAATCATTTCCTGTTTTGTCTGTTTGTACTTAAATCATGCCCTCCTAGCACCTAATTGGCCAAGCAGTTCTATTACTGCAGATACCTGTAATTCCTGCCACAATAGATTCCTAATTTATCAGACATATTATGCATATGTGTATCTCTTTTGTTGCCCTAAGAACATCATCTTGCTTATGTTATCTGTCACTGGAATAGAGCAAAACCTACGTCAGCTACTACAATGTTCCAAAAGTCACATCTGTCTAGCCCCTGAGAAAGTACTTTAATCTTTGTCAACTTGTCAGCCACATTTCAGCACCAGAAAAAGCAAAACAATAATATCTATTGATCCATTTGTTAATTCTTTGCTATTAGATCATATTTTAGGGAAATCATGGGGAAAAATATCTGTTTTGGAAGAGTTAGTTTATATAGTAAACTATGACATTATTTATTTATTTATTTATTTATTTATTTATTTATTTATTTATTTTTGACATTATTTAATTCATATGTAAAGATTTATTTTATTTTTTTATACCATGGTTCCTGCATCAAAGTACCCCTTGGTTGGGAAGTCACCAAGGTTTAACAATTACTTAGATTTTTTTAATATTTAGATTTTTTTTAAACACAATCTCATTCAGCCTTTGGTTAAACCAAGAGTCAAAATAAATTCACCTTGCTTAGAGGAGTCTTATTTTTAGATAAAGATTTACATTTCATAAATTTCATCATTTTGATTGCTACAGTAACTATTCAATTACATACAAGATCTCATGGTAAGTATAGTATAATGCTTAACATTTTGCATTTCTTATCCTAACTCATTTAATGCAAATGGATTAAAAGTCTTTGTAAAAAAAATACACAATCAAACACAAATTTTAGGGGATTTGTTAAAATTATTACCAGTTCAATTACTGCATGGTTTAAAATATTAAATTTGGGTCACCTAGGTGGCTCAGTAGCTTAAGCTTCTAACTCCTGATTTCAGCTCAGGTCATGATCCCAGGGTTGTGAGATCGAGCTCCGCTTGGGCTCTGCACTGAGTGTGGAGCCTGCTTAAGATTCTCTCTCTCCCTCTCCCTCTACCCCTCCACTCCCTGCTTGTGCTCATTATAAATAAGTAAATAAATAAATAAATAAAATAGTAAATTTAAGTTTAAGAAAAAACGTAAATCAATAATAAGAATGATAACTTGTCAAATTCCTGAGTTGATCTCTGTGAATACTGTTCCAGGTGTGGAAAATTTTTTTTTAAGATTTTATTTATTTAATTGACAGAGAGAGACACAGCGAGAGAGAGGGAACACAAGCAGAGGGAGTGGCAGAGGGGGAAGCAGACTTCCTGCCGAGCAGGGAGCCTGATGCGGGCTCGATCCCAGGACCCCGGGATCATGACCTGAGTCAAAGGCAGACACTCAATGATTGAGCCACCCAGGCACCCTCAGGAGTGGAAATTTTTTAAGTGTATTCTTTATCAACTTTATTTTTATTATTTGCCATCATTCTAGTACAGTAAAATAGTCTTCCTCCAAAGTAAAAAGAAAATGATCAATATTTAAGAAATATAAAAAGTGCTAAACATAGAATTCCAAACAGTAAGGGGCATGTAGGTGGGTCAGTCTGTTAAGCAAATGACTCTTGATTTCAGCTTGGGTCATGATCTCAGGATCATTAGATCGAGCCCCACGTGGAGCCCTGCATCGGGTTCCTCACCGGGCGAGGAGTCTGCTTAAGATTCCTTCCCTCTCCTTCTGCCTACGCCCCTACCTTAGCTCATGCACACACTAGCTAAAAAAAGAAAAAGAATTCCAAACTGTAGGAAACACTTTTTTTTAAAGATTTTATTTATTTATTTATTCATGAGAGACAGAGGAGGAGAGAGAGAGAGGGGGAGAGAGAGAGAGAGAAGCAGAGGGAGAAGCAGGCTCCCAAGGAGCAGGGAGCCGGATGCGGGACTTGATGCCAGGACCCTGAGATCATGACCTGAGCCGAAGGCAGACGGTTAACCATCTGAGCCACCCAGGGGCCCCCAAACTGTAGGAAACATTTAAGATGCAATACTCTCAATACTTTGAATGTTACCTCATATCAAATAATATAACCCTAAAACTTTTAAATGTGTTTGTCTAGACATGGCCATCATCAAAGTATGTTTTAACCTTATTATTACTTTTTTTATTTATTAAAAAGAATTCCTTTTTTTTAAATTTAGTGATTCATCACCTACATATAACACCCAGTGCTCATCAAAACAAGTGCCCTCCTTAATACCCATCACCCATCTAGCCCATCTCCCACCCACCACCCTCCAGCAACCCTCAATTTGTTCTCTATAGTTAAGAGTCTCTCATGGTTTCCTTCCCTCTCTCTCTCGAAAAGAATTCCTTTTTCAATCTTAATCCTGAGCTGCCTTCCTCTCTCACTCACATGTCCCTCTGTAAGTCATCTAGTCCTATTTGACTTTTTTTGGATTAAGTTCATGCTCGCTCCAATATTAATCAGTCAAGATGTTTTCAGTTTCCTATATCTTGCACTGGGGTTGGGAAAGGGTAGTAACAAGGGAGAGAAGGCGTCAAATGGAGAAGACTTGCAAGCACTTGGAAGTGGGAAAGTACTGAGTTTGAATCAGAGCCCCAGGACACGGAGGCCTCCAAGCTCAGCCTCATCACTGGAGCCTTGTGGACCTGGCGTGGGATAGGTGGTGTCATCACAAAAGTGGGCTGTTCCCCACCAAAAATCAGGATGAAGGGTAAAGTTGACTGTGCTAAAATATGACTTTATGATTCACTATCCTAGTAAAGTTCTACATACATTCTTAAGTGTCTCTGTCTCTTTGATCAGTATAATCTGTCATTTAATTAATTTTTATATTTTCTTCTTAAAAAGAAATTATACACAAATAGAAGCCACTGAAATATTTATGAAATTGATAAGCACATACAGATCAGAAAATGGAAATCTTTAGTGTATTAGCAGTATTGAGACAGCCGTGTGAACTGTATGTAATAGGAGAATGTATTTAAATTTAGCATAATATACAGTCACACACAAGAGCTTATATGATGTTATCAAGGGAAGTACATTGCAGATATTAATTATTAGAACTTTGAAGATCCTTATCATGATATTATGATCTTTTAGCCTTTGTTTTGTCCTTGTTAATTTATAGTCCATTGTGCAGGTGACATGGCATGTGCCCATTTTTGAGGTCAATAAAAATGAATATGTAGATTTTTGTTTGCATACAAACAAAAATATAATATTGTTTATAGGCGATCCCTCAAAAAGAAAGTATAATGAAAAATTAAATGATAACAATCAGATTATATTTATGACCATAGCCAAAGGGAATCAAATTCAGATGATAATTATTTCAATGAGAAAATGAAAAGACTTTTCATTAGAGGATGCTGATGTGCAATACTCAGTATCAAATGTTTGGATTTCATTTGTTTTCTCCAGCAACTCTCCCTGCCACATACACTTTGGAATCTTTGGGAGGTAATCTAGCTTAACAGCCAATGTGCTATTGTGTGCTTTGTATTTCTTAAAGAATAAAAGTGTCATCTGGTTATAAACTTTCAATATAGGATTTGTTCATTTTTATTTACTTAACTTACAGTTCTTTGGATGGGTTTAGGGGATGTGTTAATTTGCAAACAGATTGCTATAATAAAAACATATGACATATATTATTTCATTACACCATTTCATTACATATTCTTATATTTAAATGAAGTCACAAATTTCTTGGGCAATATTTCTTTTCTTTCTTTTTCGTTAGAGAGAGAGAGGGAGGGGCAGAGGGAGACAGAGAGAGAGAAATTTAGGCAGGCTCCATGCCCAGCACAAAGACCGAAACGGGGCTCAATCTCACAACCCTGAAATCATGACCTGAGCTGAAATCAAGAGTCCACCTCTTAACCAACTGAGCCACCCAGGTAGCCCTTCAGCAATATTCCTTAATTTCAATATTAAGTCTACTATTCCTGGTCATAAATATTTATTTTAGTTATTAAATACACCTGACTCATTTATTCATTTAACAAATATTTCTTTAATGCCTCCCACATCCCAGGGACTGTTCTAGGCCTTGGGGATACAATGATAAAGAAAATATACGAAGTCTCTGTTCTCAAGAAGCTTGTGTTCAGCTAAGAGGAGACAAGCAGTAAGCAAATGAACAAGCATATCGTACCACAGATGGTGGTAAGTGCTGTATGTAAAAATAAAGCAGGGTAAGGAGGTGTATGTTGTAGGTAGAAGAATGCCCCCAAAGATATCCACACCCCAACCCTTGAAACTTGTGAATACATTGTCTTACATAGTAAGAGGGGCTTTGCCAATGTATTTCAGTTAAGGATCTTAAGATGAGGAGTTCATCCTGCACTATTCTGGCAGACTCAATATAGTCATATGAGCCTTTAAAAGCAGAGAACATTTTCCAGCTCAAAAAGAGATATGGAAACAGAAGAAGAGAAGCAGTGGGATGGCGGCCTAAGAAGGACCTGGCCCAGTTACCGACCCTGAGGATGAATGAGCCGAGGATGAGGTCAGACTCTAAAAGCTAGAAGATACAAAGGAATGGATTCTACTTGTGATTTTTGAACATGTCTTACATTTCCACACCTCCCATATGTTGAATTTATCTCTCTTTTACCCTGTCTTCAGCATCGTATGTGACTAGTATTGTTTTCATTGACTGAAAAACTTCAGAATAATAGTTGAGAAAAGGCCATTTTCATGCTCGATGCCCCACTTCTGTGTTGCTCACCCAGAAGTTCCTATCTTCAGCATCTTTTTACCTACCTTCCTAACCAGCCTGGAAACTCCGTTTTTCACTTGCATTTCTAGTTAATGTCTTTTTAGATAAAACTAATTTGATAACCTAAATAAGAATATTTTGAAGGCACATGCACATTCATTGAGATGAGATTTCGGTATTCTAAAATTCTGCTCTTTAACTTTCTAAGCAATGGTAATTGGTTCTCAGGTGATGTTAAATAGGAATGAGGACATTTGGCCTATTAAGTGACAGGTTTCTAACATTAAAAATAACTATTATTGTTTTCATTAATTAAAAAATGACAGCATTGTATTTTAGAAGAACACTGTATTAGGAATGAGGAGGCCTAGATGTGCATACTTAAAATTAAATTAAAAAGTGAATGAATCAGAATAAAGTCAAAGATAATTTGTATTTAATTAAAACATTTACAATAACTGCCATCTTGTTGAAAAGTAGATCTCAATAATAAACTCTCTCGAAACTCATATGAAGTATATAAATTTAAATTTAATTTATCACAAATTAAAAAATTGTACATAATATTTAGTTCAATGTAACTTAAATGTGTATATCTCTTATTATATTACAGCAAAGTAGTATTTTTAAACCTTTACTGTTGGAGCACCTGGGTGGCTCAGATGGTTAAGTGTCTGCTTTCGGCTCAGGTCATGATCCCAGGGTCCTGGGATCGAGTCCCGCATCGGGCTCCCTGCTAGGCGGGGAGCTTGCTTCTCCCTCTGCCTCTGCCTCTCTCTCCCTCTCTGACTCTCATGAATAAATAAATAAAACATTAAAAAAAAAAAGATTTGACTACCAAACACCACTTTAAAAAAAAATAAAATAAACCTTTACTGATCAGCATAAACCCCCATTAAAACATCTATTGAGAAAATAAGTTTAATGCAAGTAATGAAATTATTTTGATCATGTGTTTTATAAATTATCATCAAATATATGAAGTATTATCACAAGTTTAGAAATTCTTGAAGAAAAAAAAATAATGTTCTTTCTTGCCTGGGCATGTGAGCTTTCTGCAGGTTAATTTGTGTTCCTACAAGATTTACAGTGTTAATCCTGACCTTTGATGCTGTCGTGTAGGCATGCACATCTGGGTGAATGCTTATAAATACATAGTGTGAAGAGCACCACATAGATAGAAAAAAATGTATTAAATAGTAAATAGTTGGTAATAAATATTAGTACCAACTGAGCCATGACCTAGTTGTTGAATTAATAATATAATAATAAAATATGCTCACTAATTTGTGTCTAAATATAAAAAATATCATTTAAAGCTAAAATAATGCTTCTTTCTGTTTCACAATAAAATGTGTACATTCTACAAAATTCAGAATTTTGAAAATAATAGTATTAAATTATTATTCTGTTAATTTATTGAAATCATCTAAAATTACTGATGCAGAATAGCTTCGTTAACCTCATTGTTTTTAAAAAATTAATGTGAGATGTGGTCAATAGTCATGCAAGGGAAACCACAATTCTATCCATGTCAAAATCATCGTTAATCAACAGGTTTATTTTCTTTCCTGCACATAAAATTTAGTAATGTCAAAATAAAAGTGTTCAATTTTGCTTTACAAACATTTAATTAATGATTGTTTTGTATAGGTCTTATTTTTTCTCACCAAATTAAATCATAAAGTTACTGATTTTAACGTATTCCATTCATTTGCTACAAGACATTTTAGTTATAAGTTAAATAACTTATAACCTGGGTGGCTCAGTTGATTAAGCCTCTGCTTTTGGCTTGGCTCATGATCTCAGGGTCCTGGGATGGAGCCCCAGGGCTCCCTACTCATTGGAGAGTCTGCTTCTCCCTCTCCCACTGCCCCTCCCCCTGGCTTGTGCATTCTCTCCCTCTCAAATAAACAAGTAAATCTTAAAAAAAATAAGTTAAATTACCAGTTTTTATGTCTTAGTATTTAGCTATCACTTTAACGAAAATTTTCTGACGTCCTATAGCAAACATTTCAGAAAGAGCGAATTGTGATATTTAACAGTGTTCTCTGATTGCTAGATGATCTAACCTTTAGTCTGTGACTACATTATGTGACCTCTTTTATGCCATGTTGATTGTTAACTAACTCACTAAATCATAAAATCTTAGGTCTGGTTGGAACCTTGGGAGTAAGCCTTCCAAAATCATTATTTGAAAGTTGAACAAAATGAGTCAGAAAATTATTAATCCTTGCTCAGTATTAACATGCTGATTTTTAGCAAAATTGGGACCTGTCAAACAAATGAATACTTAAGCATTTATTTATTCTTGTGCATGCTGTCACAGAATTAGAAGCACAGTGAATCACATGTCCTTTGGGGATTAAGGCACTTGTTAACGTGGAGCTGTATGTTTGAAGTAAGAGGATTAAATCTTCAAGAACAGGCATTTGTGCGAATAATGCACCTTTATATAGAGTCCTTTGGGTGATACTGCTCATCAACCTCCTTCTGTAGACTTTGCAGTTTTATCCTTTTTTTTTTTTAATGAAAGACTGATGATCTATTTGCATGTTTCCATTTACACTGTCTTACCCCACTCCCCAAATTTAAGAAAATAAATATTCTCATTTTCAGGATCACTCTCCAAGGTTAGGGTACCAACCTATGGCTGATTGATGGAATTAATGGGACAGTGGAAAACAAACCAATGACCTCAGCTGTTTTGTTTTGATTTACCGTGACCTCACCAATTGAAAACCCAGTTTTTATGTCCCATGTAGAATTACTGCGGCTCTGTAGGCTGTAACTTATTTGACAAAGGTTAAGGCACATGGGTCAATGTAGACTAGAAGGAAGCTTTCATCATGATAATTTTTTTCTGAAATAGAGTTTAAAATATTATTACTTTTGGTCCAGGGTATGTTTCAATTCCCCAAAGAAATTTTTATCTCCTTATCTGCAAAAAGTACAGTAGAGCACAGAATAATAAGTCCATAAAGAAGCCAAAATAATATCGAGTTTTAGCTTAAGGTATTTTTTTCAAAAACCAAATACACAAAAACAACAACAAAAGCAAATGAAGAGTTTAGAAGGCCAATGGTCTTTATTTTTCAAGTATAAACTGGAAAACAGCTGAGGACTTTTGATTCCAGTTCCTTCATTTTCATGGCTTCCCTGAGAAACCTCATCTAAATCTAGGTTCTCTAAGTTTCTAATCTGTGGTACTGAATGAAGGTAGGAGCTATAATGAAGACCTGTGGGAGATGATTAGCTCAGGCTTTATAGGCTTGGGGATGTTTGTTTTTGTTTGTTTGTTTGTTTGTTTTGCCCACGTTCAGTTTTTAAAACCCACACAGACTGAAGAATGAAGGAGATTTATGTAAAACTATTGTTCACTACTATGTTCTTAACAGGAAATCATATTCAAGCATAGAGTTATTTCTAGTTGTTTGTGTGCTCAATATTATTATCATCATAAAAGTATTACTCATTGCTCTGAAGGGTTAATATTAATAAAATTTTTAAATAATTTGTTTTCAATAAAATTTTAACAAAAGTAGTTTGGAAAATGCTCCGTATGTATGCCCTCAGGAAAAAGTTCTTCTAAGATAATGTCTTCCAAATATTGTTTCAATTATAGAACATTACATGGAAAAATTGTACTATAAATTGATCACCATCTGACAACATCTTACATTTTTTCTCCCATTTACATTTTCACTATTGGTCAATTATAAATGTAAAACTGCCAAACAATCATTCGCTGACTCAATGACACTTTTAGGGGACTGAAGAGAATATATAAAATAGCACCATGTGTATAAAATATTATGTAATATAAAGCTATGGTTTGCTGCTTTAAAATATATGAGCTTTTGTATTCATGACTAGAGCGACAAAATAATACAACTACTCGAAATTCTTAAAAATGCAGTCAACTTGTTTTTAAAATGTTAAATAACATTTTTGGTAGGTTTTGGAAAAACTCCATTGATTTTTCGTCCTGAGTTAAGCAAATTTCAGTTTAATGTAGATACTGACCAGGTATATCCAGAGGAATAGGCATGGTTTCATTTAGAAACTTCTAGTCTAAATGAAGCATTTGTATGTGTCTTTAGTGCTTCATTGATAATGTCTAAACTGAGATATATTTGTTTGGGAGGTAAGATACCAGTCTCAGTATATTTGTAGAGCTAAGTGTGTTAGGCAGAGCCCTGAATGTTATTTTTTCTTGTCTCTTGTTTTTTTTTTTTCTTTCATCTTGGGGTCAGTAGCAGTGACATAACCGCGGTGATTAGAATTTGTGTTGTCAATGGGAGAAGAGACAAAATATTTCATTGTATTATTTTACATTAGAGAATGTGTGCAGTAGTTCTTGCCATAGCATCATGGTTCTGTCACTCAGTAGCTGAGTGGCATTGTGCAAATGACTTAAATTCTCTCTACCTCCATTTCCTCATTTATAAAATGGAGGGGAAAAAATGTCTCTATCTCTTTCTGTATTACTCTCAGTATTGTTAATACTTTAAAAATACAGCTGCTGCTAAGGCAAACATGCAGTTTCCTCAAAAAAAAAAAAAAAAACTAAAAGTTGAACTACCATATGACCCAACAATTGCACTGGAGGGTATATACCCAAAAGAATTGAAATCAGGATATCAAGGTGGTGTTAGCAGCCCTACAGCACTATTCACAAGAACCAAGGTGTGGAAACATTCTAAATGTCCATTGACAGATGAGTGGATTAAAAAATGTGGTGTGTACATACAATGGGATATTATTCCATTTTAAAAAAGGAGGAAATTCTGCAATCTGAGACAACATAGATGAAGCTGGAGGACATTATGGTAAGTGAAATAATCCAGTCATGGAAAGATGATTACTTATGTGAGTTTCCTTAAGGAGTCAAATTCATAGAATCGCATGTGGAATGGTGGTTGCCAAGGCTAGGGAGGGGGGAAATGGGACGTTTCTAATCAACAGGCATAAAGTTTCACTTATGCAAGATGAATAAGCTCTGGAGATCTGGTGTACAACATTATACCTATAATTAACAATACTGTTTTGTGCCCTGAAAAATTTATGAAGAGGGTCGATTTCATGTTGTGTTCTTACCAGAGTAAAATACAACTTAAAAAAATTACAACAGCCTGAAAATATATTTGAAATCATTAGAAGTTTTATGGGAATAAGCTAGGTAATCTCCCTTATAAATGCAAAACAGTGTTGCTTTCATAATGAGCTTTGCCAAATCTGGTCTAGTCTTCCTGAAAATCAACTGCTTCAATGGTATATAGTAAAAACTTTCTAGTATTTTGGCGTACTTTAAAATATCTTTGTGTTCTGGGGCACCTGGGTGGCTCAGTTGTTAAGCGTCTGCCTTCAGCTCCGGTCATGATCCCAGGTCCCTGGGATAGAGTCCCACATTGGGCTCCTTGCTCAGTGAGGAGCCTGCTTCTCCCTCTCCTTCTGCTGCTCTCCCTGCTTGTGTTCTCTCTCTGACAAATAAAAATCTTAAAAAAAAAAAATATATATATATATATGTATATATATCTTTGTGTTCATTTCAAAAAGCCTGGAAAATTAGTATATTATTTTCCTTGAAAACACACACATACATATTTGTATTTTTATTTTAAAATTACTATATGAATATTAGTTATCAGTAAATCAAACATAGCTTTAATCATAGAAAATGATTATCATTAATATTTTAAAAAGATTTTAAATTCACTTCATTTTATGAAGGATATGTAGAATTACTCCAAGTATTGTGTTGTATTTAAGTAAATCAAATATTTAAAGAATATATAACCATAAAACTTCATTTCTTAGCGTTCTCAGGGGAAAAGCCCTTAAATAGCCATTTTTAAATTATTTAGGTTAAAAGATAGTATATGACTATATATTTTCTTGAAAAATAATTTTTATGTATTTACTTATGTATTCAGGAAATGTTTACATATCAATATGGCCAAATGTAATATCTTTTTAATAGTAATGCAGCTTTTTTTTTCCAGGAATGGAGTTAATTTTGTTGGATGATTATCACCGTAAAGTAGTTCAGAGAGCCTTCCAAACTAGTGTTTCAACTAAAGCCTAGGACTGAGGAAGTTAAGCATGAGCTAAGCTGCTCCATATGGAAAAAAAAAAAAGTAGGCAAGGACCCCAATTTCAATCTCTTTAGGGGAAGCCTCCCAAAACAGAGCTGGTTTGAAGTAGATGCTGAATGGGAGTTTACATGGGAAATGCTCTCTTGTGTCATAAGAGAACTCCATTGCTAGTATATCCAATAACACATTCACTCAAATTAACAGTTTTTTCAGTAATGCCAAGTAGAATGGGTTTCATCTAGAAAAATGCTAAGATGTACTCTCCAGTGTTAGCTTAAAGCAGAAACAGAGGTTTTTCAAGTGAGGATGGTAGCCATATCTGGCTCTCAATGTGTGTGTGCAATACGTGTATGTGTGTATTTCTTATGCAGTTCAAATCCAGAGCGCATTTATAAAATCTGTAATAATTTATCAACAGCTCCATTCTTTTACATATATGTATCAAAAGTAAAATAAGCCTATAGTCCACAGAAATATTTCTCAAATTACTTTTTTTCCCTCTCTCCCATGAATTGCCATTATCCTCTGTAGCTACTCCTCTATGCCCTCATTACTCTCTCAATCCACCTCTACCCAAAAATATCTTCCTTATCCTTTAACTAAGTGTATTGCTAGTGCGTTTTCCCTTTTTAAAAATGTAAACTGCATATATCTTCTCACATTAACTGGGGCCATTCCAGGTTAAAAAAAATTACTCATGTATCTGTCTTCATGGTTAGCAGTTTTGGGCACCCATGTGCCCATAGAAAGACTCAAGTAACAGTCTTTGTTTTCCGTTGATGACCTCAGCAGCTTAGAAGTCTCTGAGAGACTAATGGAGTAGGAAAACAAGAGTTTCTTCAATACCACATATCATGGCCATTTTAGCACTCAGCTTCCTGTCTGTACTCTTTGGAGTTCTTTTCCACGAAAGGCTCATTAACTCTTGTGAAGCACGGTGAAGTGGTTAAAAACATAGATCTTGCATGCAAACTTCCAGAGTCCAAATATTGGCTTTGCTGTCAACTAGCTGTGAAATGCTAAGAAAATCATTTATCCTTTCTATGACTCATTTTCCTCATCTGCAAAATGGGGAACACAATAGGCCCACCTCATAGCTTTGTTTTAAGAATTAAAAGAGGTAATTTACACTTCAGAATAAGGTAATTAAGGGAAGTAGAAGGGAACTATGTAAATCCATTCTTACCGTATACAAAATGAAAATTACCAGTATTACAAAACCAAAGATTAAAACTCAGCATAGGTATAATAAAATTTAAATAATTATAATATCTGTTTTCTTCTATTAATGATGTCATCAACATTTTTGATTTTCTTTCTTTTCCAAATGTAACCTTAATAATTTACTGTCCAGTGAATAATAGCAACAGCAAAGTGGCCCTTTCTTTACGGAATTCCCTACTTATGTTAGAGCCTAATGTGGCATTCTTCAAATGTTACCTGATAAAAATCATATTTATCATCATCATCATCATCAAACTTAGGAAAACCCACTAAACTGTTGCTGAGCTTACAGAGAAGAAAAAATGGGAACAAAAAGTAAGGAGACGACTTAAAAGGCCCAGTCAATTTTTCATATTCAGTACACCTTTCCCTTTAAAAAGAAGATAAACTTATTATATTTAACAACTTCAGGTTATAACTTGTTCTAACATTTTCAATTGTCCCTTAACTGTTTATCAGCAATTAAAACTGCGTTGATCAAAACCATCTACCTAAAGTTTTATTCTGGATCTTTGCAAATCTGTTTGATTAGAATTACACAGAATTAAAGATGCAGTAATCCAAAAAATATAATTTCATTATCCCATTATAATTAGCACAGACATGACTATAAAAAAGCTGCTTTATCTCTCCATAATTGTCAAGATACGGCTTACAAATTTTTCCGACTTGTTTTCACCTAAAAATAGATCAATGAGATGGCTGCAGTGAACAGAGAGCTATGGTAAAATATAGAAGAATATTATAGCAACATAATTAAATTAATTGAGTGTCTTAGATTTCTCATCTAAATCATAGGCTAACTGTAATACGGTGTTTGTGCAAATTATTTCACACTTTTCAGATGCTGAGCGAGTCAGCATCTAGGGATAAAATGTGTCATATATAAACTTATTTATTATGGTAAACTAAATAAAGTACCACTTCATTTTTTTTCTGATTTCAATCTAATTATTATAGTTGTTAGAGATTTCACAGCTTAACATGAGGTTTGCATAATAATTAATATTTTGGGGGAAAAAAAGAGGCCTGGTTTTCTTACCCTTCCCCCAAGGAAAAATTTCTTTTTTTTTTAATTTAAAGATTTTATTTATTTATTTGAGACAGAGAGAATGAGAGAGAGAGAGAGAGAGAGAGAGCACATGAGAGGGGGGAGGGTCAGAGGGAGAAGCAGACTCCCTGCTGAGCAGGGAGCCTGATGCGGGACTCGATCCAGGGACTCCAGGATCATGACCTGAGCCGAAGGCAGTTGCTTAACCAACTGAGCCACCCAGGCGCCCCCCAAGGAAAAATTTCTAAATTTTCCAATGCTAAATCTGTTTACTAAGACAGGCATTTCATCCAGATAGTTGAGGCAAAGCACAAAACTGATAAACCTGGTATCATTTCAAATCAAATTTAAAGTTTTAGAAATTCTGTTTCTCACCATCCTACTCATTTCACATTGGAAATTTTCAGCCACAGTGGTGTATCCAATTTGCTATCTTCTGCATGTTTTAAAATAGCTATGCAATCTTTATTGTTGATATCAGGGATATATCATTTAGGACTATTATCAAAAAGTGTTATATTTTCCTTGTTGAAAGTGTTGCAATAGCAAAAATGCACAGATCTAATTAGCTTTGGACAGCACACTGGGTCATATAAGATAATATAATGATCACTCAATCAGCAAAGATTATTGAAAACAAAGTATGTCTGAAACAATAATATATGATTCTAGAAAAAGAATAACATAGACCACATTACAATTCATAGAACACTCTCAAGTACAATTTTCAGAGGGGGGAAAATGAGGCCAGAAAATTTAAGAAATGTGTTAAAGTCACACAGCCAAGTGTTAGGTCAGAGCTACAAGTTACATCTATTTGAATATAGATCTTAAGTTCTTTCAATTCGACTATGAACCATTTAAAAAAAATAACCTTTAACTTTGTACTTATCTGGAAAAATTTTGCTTTCAAGTTGAAGAGTCATGAGTAATGTATATGACTCAAAAAGTGAGAAAGCCAAGTCAGTATGAAAAGTAGTGCTAAATCATGTTTTAAATATCAGTGAGTGTTAACGGTTGTGGAAGAATTCTTCATTTGGCAGATAGAAATTGAATTAGATCTTAAAGAAATAAACAATTTGAAGAGGACACATGATTAGATAAGGCCCAACACTACTTATTTTGAATAGTGCAAATTAAATGGCATATAATGATTTGAATACATCCTCCAAGTGCCGTTGTAGAGAATCCCATTTCTACTAAGATGTGTATGTATATGTATGTGTATATGAATACATGTACAAGTTTATGTGTATGTATAGTTTGCATACAAAATTAAATAAATTTAAAATGAATTTCCAATTTTATGGACAAACCAACATGAAGGAGTTATTATCATTACTATTATTATCATCATCATCTAAATATTTGCTAGCATTGTAGATAAAATGTCAATAGGAGGTTCTAGTTCAATAATAACAACACAGCTCAGTATTAGCTGGTATCAGACAAATCTCACAGAGAGGACAAAATATAAAATTAACTAAACGAATAAACAAATAAAACTTAACTATTTCAGGAAAAGAAATAGAAAATCACTAAAAGGAAAGCACAAGGAAAGAAAATCAGATAGAAATTTGAGTAAATGCCAACTCTAAAATTAAAAAAAAAAAAGGATACCAAGTTAAATTCTTACAATACTTTAATTTGAGTGACATCCTCAGTCTCCGGGGTGTAAATTGAGTAGAACTCAAGTAGAAAGATGCAGTCTTATTAATTTAAGGTGTCAGAAGAGTTCTGACTGCCAGACTGACTGGAAATTGAGGAAGGAAGCCCTGTAAAGAAGGATGCCACCCAAAAGGGGCAATTCTACCATTTGCATACAAGTCCCTTTAAGTTCTTGAATGGATCCTGACTTGCTCATGTTAAAGGGAGACTTTGAGAGGCCTGCCAGAAAATAACTACTGGAATGCTAAAACTGCTGAGCCATAGAAGAAACAAAGTATGAAGTGTGAACCTCAAAACATTAGCAGAGACATAGAAAACAATTCAGATGTATCATTTAAGACTTAGAATCACTGCACCTTAAAATTAAGATGACATTGCAGGACTAAAGAAGATGTCCTTGAAAAAAAGAAAGCATGACACTAAGCTTCCATAAATTTAAGCTGACAGCCAGTAATTAGATTTTCTACTAGAAAAAAAATGATAAACATATTTTCAAGGATGATAACAAAATTCAGTCTCTCCACACCATCGTATACATTATCCAGTTTATAGTGAAAAGTAACTAGACATGAAATAACAGGAAATGGGACCAAGGATCAAGAGAAAAAGCAGTCCATATAAATAAAAGTTGAGTTAACATGGGTGTTAAAATGAACAGACAAGAACTTTAAAACATGTGGTAGGCAGAATCCTAAAGTGGCCTCCCAAGATTTGCTGCCCTAATTCCTGGGACTATAAATCATGAGCTATCATAACCATGATCATATCATGTAACAGGGAAAAGACATAAAGCAGATAAAATTAAGGTTACTACTTGTGGTAATTAATCTTGCTTGACAACTTGGAGAATATGTTTGGATGAGAATAACATTTAAATCAGTAAACAGATAGTCTTCTATCTTCTTGATTTGGATTACAAACAATTTTGAAACATTAGTCCTGGTTTTAAGATGGAGGGGCCAAATGCAAAATCTGAAGTGGCTTCTAGGATGTGAGTTCTTTAAAAGCTGAAAGTAGCCCTAGGCCATGAACTAGAAAGACTGGTTACTTTGGTCCTACAACCACAGATAAATTTATCTGCCAAAGACAGGAATGAACTTGGAAATGGATTCTTTCCCAGAACCAGGGAACAAGAGTCCAGGCCATCTGACACCTTGATTTCAGATTTGTGGGAGCCTATGCATCTAGCAGACACTAATAGAGTGTATCAGGAATAATGACCTTAAAAAATGTGAGATGATGAATGGGTATTATTTTAAACAGCTAAGTTTGTGTAATTTGCTATGGAGTAATAAAAAAAAATACAAAGCAGGTATTATACATTCTTTTTTTTAAATTTTATTTTTAAGCAATCTCTACACCCAGTGTGAGGCTTGAATTTACAAGCCTGAGATCTAGGGTGCCTGGGTAGCTCAGTTGGTTAAGCGACTGCCTTTGGCTCAGGTCATGATCCCAGAATCCTGGGATCGAGTCCCACACCGGGGTCCTGGCTCAGCGGGGAGCCTGCTTCTCCCTCTGGCCCTCTCCCCTCTCATGCTGTTTCTCTCTCTCAAATAAATAAGTAAATAAAATCTTAAAAAAAAAAAAAAGAAAAACAAGCCTGAGATTTAAAGTCACATGGTCTACCAACTGAGCCAGCCAGGCACTCCTTAGACTAAGTATTAAATTCTTAAGTTCATGGACTTATACAAAAAATATGGTCATAATAAGCAAACAGACTATTTCAAAAAATAAGTAGAAAATATACCAAATAATCAAGTAAAAATTCTATTTGAGAGCTATAATATCTGAAATTTAAGAAAGAATGCATGGACTTAATAGATTGGAGATGTCACAATAAGAATTGTAAATTTTAATGAAGATCCAATATGAAATAAAATGAGAAAATCAAACCAAAAAAAAAAGAAAAATGAAAAGGAAAACAATTTCAGTGAGTTGTGAGAACTATCAACCAGACTAGTACATATCTAATTGAAAGAACAGGATGAGTAAAGAAAAAGAATGGGAAAGAAAAAAACTTATTTGAAAAAATAATTACTGAAAGTCTTGCAAGTTTGGTGAAAAGATTATATTAGATATATAAGAAGCTCAGCAAAAGACAATTATATAGGGTGAAGAAAGGCCCACATGAGCAGATCATTGAAAATCAGAGGTAGAAAAATTCCTGAAATTGGTTTAAAAAAGAAAAGTACATTATATCCAGGAAACAATGATAGGAAAGACAGTAGGCTTTTTATCATTAATAAACCAATACAACAAAATGAAAAGGTAATTGTCATTTCAGAATTCAATATCCAATGAAGACCTCCCTTTAAAAAGAACACAAAATAAAAACAATTTAGAAAAACACAAATATTGAGGAAACTCCTGCACTACAAGCAACGCTAAAGAAAATTCTTCATAAGAAAAGGAAAATTGCACAAGAGCACAAGATAGGAACTTGAATCTATAGAATGAAGTGAAGAGCATCCAAAAAATAAGTATATGGAGGAATATAAAAGGTGATACTTGTGTTTCTTTTAAATTATTTTTAAAAATAAATGTCTGTTTAATACAAATATGAAAATATTATAAAGATTCAGTAATAAGACACTGTGGTATTGACCTAAGTTTTGTAAGCTTGATCAATGAAGCAGAAGACAGAAACTAA
The DNA here is from genome assembly GCF_003265705.2 of Callorhinus ursinus. Taxonomy (NCBI): domain Eukaryota; kingdom Metazoa; phylum Chordata; class Mammalia; order Carnivora; family Otariidae; genus Callorhinus; species Callorhinus ursinus. The sequence continues at coordinate 73,696,330 of NW_027397065.1, read as the reverse complement.
AAGTAGCCCACATTTATATAGACAATTGATTTTCAACAAGAGTGCAAGAAATTCAGAATAAATGTTTTTTTCTTTTTTAAGATTTATTTATTTATTTGAGGGGGGAGAGGCAAAGGGAGAAGGAGAGAGAGAATCTCAAATCTGAAGCAGACTCCACACTCATCATGGAGCCCAATGCAGGGCTCAACCTCACAACCCTGAGATCAAGACCTGAATCAAAACCAAGAATCAGATGCCCAACAGAATCTGCCACCCAGGTGTCCAGAATATCTTTTCTTCAAAAACAATTAATTTGAGTATAATTTACACACAATGCTATATTAGTTTCAGGTGTACAACATAGTGATTCAATTTCTCTATACATTATGCTATACTTAACACAAATGTAGCTACCATCTGTCACCATACAATGCTATTAATAATACCATTGACTCTATTCCCTATGCTGTGCATTTTATTTCCATAACTTATTACACAATGACTATCTTTTCAACAAATGGTGCTGCATCAACTAGAGAAATGTAGGGAAAAAAAGCTCCTAAATCCTCGCTTAATTCCACAGACAATTAATTTAAGATGGATGGCAAGCCTAAACATAAATGTTAAAACTATAAAACTTCCAGAAGAAAATGTAGGAAAGAATCTTGTGATGTTGGGGTAGATAAAGATTTCTTAGAATAAAAGGGGAAAAAAATGGAGCATAGAAAAAAAAAAGAAACATAGAAGAAAAAATTTATAAATTTGATTTTATCAAAATTAAAATATTCAGATTTTGGGTTTCAGTCCAAATATGTAAAAAACTTGTAAGTTATCATATCTGTATTTACATCAAGAATTGAGCTAACAAACTGAAATTAAATTACTTTTTTTGGCCACATCAAAGACCTGAGGTTGCAAAGCAAATCTCCATTCTGAAATCTGGAAAGACAGGTAAATCCAGAGATTCACAGCTGAGATTTGCTTATGTGGAATACAGACACTGAAGCCATAAACTTGAAGGACATTTAAAGGTAATTTTGATGAATTTTTGGAGTTGAATGTAGACTAGCTTGAGAGTGAAAATCTTCTGAGGGTATGGCCTTGGGGGTAGAGGTGCTCCACAAGTTTGTACACTTTATCTTCCGAAAACTCACCAGGTTCACAAAGATTCCCTCAAGGCTCTGGCAGTGGAAAAATATTAATCATTGTGAAATATGCCTAAAGCATTCTCCACTACAAAGGCCTACTCTCCAGGGTAACAATGTTTTACTAAAGCCTTATCCCAGTGAGAGAAGAGTTTCCTCCAATTTCATCTCCCATAAGGGTCCTATTTCCAGATAAGGGGGAGGATAAAATGCCACTTAAAAAGACACTTTGAAAGTAAAAACCTAGGGACAAAGGCCCACTAAAAGAAGGAGATGTAGTCTTAAGATTTTAAAAGGCTTCCGTTCCCCATACCAACAGGACTTTAGCATAAAAGTAACGCATTGCTGCTGAAAATAAGGCAAGAAGCAGACTCTCTGAGGGAAGCCCCATGTTAAGATGGCAACAACAACACAAGAGGAATTTGAAGCTTCTGGCACCTACACCGTTAGCAAACGTTAAACTCAGCTTAACCCTAGCCAGAATACCACAAAGCCTTGCACCAAAAGCCTATTTACCTGAGGTTCTAGAACCCTTTAAACATGTTTGGTTTTCAACAAATATTAGAAAGCATGCCAAAATGCAAGAAAAAAAATCTGAAGACACAGAACAAGTATCAGAACTAGACTTGAATGTGACACAGATGTTGGAATTATCAGACAGGGTTTTTAAAGTAACTATGATTGATATATTAAGGGCTCTAATGGAAATAACAGAAAACATTCAATCAAAGAGTAATACTAGCAGAGAGAGAGAAACTAAGAAAGAATCAGAAAAACATTCTAGAAATTACAAACACTGTAACAGATTGAAGAATGTTTTGGATAGACTAATCAGTAGCCCAGGCATAGCCAAAGACAGCACCAGTGAGCTTGAAGATAAGTCAACAGAAACTTCCTAAACTGAAATGAAAGATTAGAAAATGGTGGAAAAAAGAACATTAGAGAGCATCCAAGATATGTGGGACAATTTTGAAAAGTGCAACATATAACTGATACACTAAAATGGAGAAAAGAGAGTGGAGGAGAAGAAATACTTATAGAACTGATGGTCAAGAACTCTTTAAAATTAAAGATAGACATTAAAGTACAGATTTAGGAAGCTCAGAGACTGTCAAGCAAAATAAATTCAAAAACATAAACAAAAACACACCTAGGTTTTCAAAATGCAGGAAACCAATGACAGAGGGAAAATCTTGAAAGTCAGAGAAAAAAAAAACCTTATATAAAAAGGAACAATAGTCTGGTTTCTCTTCAGATCATATAAATCTTTCGCCTTTTTAAAGAGGAACAAGGCGAAGAATTACAATGGGCCTCTCCTCAGAAACTATGCGAGCAATAATAGAAAAAAAAAAACTAATATATCTTTTATTTTTTTAAAGAGGATATTTTCTTTTTTTAAAAAGGATTTTTATTTATTGAGAGAGAGAGAGAATGGTAGAGAGAGAGCACATGAGAGGGAGGAGGGTCAGAGGGAGAGGCAGACTCCCCGCTGAGCAGGGAGCCCGATGTGGGACTTGATGCTGGGACTCCAGGATCATGACCTGAGCCGAAGGCAGTCGCTTAACCAACTGAGCCACCCAGGTACCAAAAAAACTAATATATTTAAATTGTTAGAAAAACAAACAAACAAACAAAGCAAAAGCAAAAAAATGCCAACCTAGAATTCTACGTCAAGGAGAATTTCCCTTCAAAGGTGAGGAGAAATAGATTTTCTCAGACAAACAAAAAGTAGTAGAACTCCTGGTCATGCAAGAAATGTTAAAAGAAGTTCTTCAGGGGGGAAGAAAAGAATATAAGCCAGAAACTTAAATTTTCATAAGAGGAATAATGTCAGGGAAGAAATAAATGAAGATAATATAAATCTTTTATATTTCTTATTCTTATTTCATGTAAAAGATAAAGGTTCATTTAAGGGAATAATAGTAACAAAGTATTGGGTGATTAGAGTACATATATGTAAAATGAATGGCAGTAATGTCATGAGGGATTAGAGGAAGGAATTAAGAATCTGCTGTTATAAGTTACCTGTGTTATATATAAAGTGGAATAGCGCTAGTTGAAGGTAGACTTAAATTAGTTAAAAATCTATATTCGAACCTTTAGGGCAAATACTATTCTTTTTCTTAATGCAAAGAGGGGAGACCAATGAAACTGCATCAAAGTCTCAAAGCCAGAGACAGCAGAAAATGAAGGGGTGGAAGGAAAAGAACAAAACTAATAAATAGGAAACAGTTACAACATAATAGATATTAGTCCAACTGTGTCAATAATTATTGAAAATGTGAATTATCTAAATGGACCAATTAAAAAGCAGATTGTCAAAGGGCATAAAACAATAATAAAAAACAGTCAGTTGTTTTCCGTATGTAACTCATTTTAAAAACAAAGACAAAAATAACTTAAAGTAATGGGATAAAGAAAAAGGTAACATGTTAATTCTAAAACAAAACAAAACAAAACAAAACAAAACAAAACAAAACAAAAGACAAACACACAAAAAACCCCTGGAATAGTTATTTTGATTTCAAGTGAAGCAGACTTCAGAAAAAATTATCAAGAAAAACAGGAGATATTATATTCTGATAAAGAGATGATTCTCCAAGATGACATAACAATCCCAAACATCCATACAACTAACAATAAAACATCAAAATACACAAGGCCAAATCTGATAGAACTGAGAGAAAAATAAAGAAATCCACTATTCTAATCAGACTTCAATAGCTTTCTGCCAGTAAGTGATAGATAAAATAGGCAGAACAGCAATAAAGATACAATTGACCTCAGTAGCACCATCAATCAACTGAATTTAATTGACATTTATAGAATATTCCACCCAACAACAGCAGAACACACATTCTTCTAACAAACTGTAGTGCATCCATACAATGGACTATTATTTATTGAGTAAAAATCAGCTGTTAAGCTACAAAAAGACCTGGACGAATCTTAAACGCTTATTGATAAGTGAAAGAAGTCAGTCAGCAAAGACTACATCATAGCCTGTATGATTCCAATGATATGACATTTTGAAAAAGGAAAATTACAGGGATAGTAAAAAGAGTGGTGGTTTCTAGAAATTTGGAGAGGAAGTGAGGTTGAATAGGTGAAGCACAGGGAATATTTTAGAGAAATGAAACTATTCTGTATGTAATGGTGGGTACACGACATAATACATTTGTCAAAATCCAAAGAATTTTACAGCACAAAAAGTAAAATGTTTATGTATGAAAATTTTAAAACATCATTTAGAAGGTCTGGGCATCTGAGAATGGAATCTGGACTGTGATGAAACAATTTAGTTGCATTACAAATAAATGAAACAACCTCCCTGGAGGGAGTCAGGAAAAAAAGTACTGACAAATAATTTTGGAAATGAGTGGATTATGTAAGACTAAAAGCAAAAACAACTGTACATAAGCACTATACTCTAGCTAATAAAGTTGTTTCACATGGAGTTATTGGTTAGTAATTCTGATACCCCATCCAGTACACTGTACGTGAACAAATATTGTTGACAGCCTGTGAGAGCCAGGTTACTTAAACTTTTCTAACACCAAATGCTGGCAAGAATATGGAGCAATAGGAATTCACATTCATTACCCGGTCAGAATACAAAATGTTAACAGCCACTTTAGAAGAAATTTGCAGTTCCTTACAAAGCTAAATATAGGCTTAACATATGATACAGGAATCATTCTTCTAGGTGTTTACTCAAAAGAGTTGAAAATATATGTCCACTCAAAAATCTGCATAAAAAAGCTTATAACAGGTTTATTCATAAATGCCCCAAATGAGAAGCAACTAGGATGTTCTTCAGTAAGTGAATGGATAAACTGTGGAATGTTATTTAGTCATACAACAGAATGTTATTTAGTAACAAAAAGAAATGAGCTATCAAGTCATTAAAGACATAGAGGAATCTTAAATGCGTATTGCTAACTGAAGGAAGGGAGTCTGGGAGTGCCTGGGTGGCTCAGTTGGTTAAACATCCAACTCTTGGTTTTGGCTAAGGTCTCATGGGTCATGGGATCGAGCCCCATGTTGGGCTGTGCGCTCAGCGTGGAGTCTACTTGAATGATTCTCGCCATGTGCCCCTCCCCCCACTCCCTCTCTCTCTCAAATAAATACATAAATCTTTAAACAAAAAAAACAAAGAAGAGAGTCTGAAAGGGCTACATACTATATGATTCCAACTAAATGACGTTCTAGAAAAAGTAAAACTGTAGAGAGAGAACAATCTGCTGTGGGTTCAGTTAAGGTATGGGGAGGGATAAATAGAGCACAGGGGATATTTAGGAGAGTAAAACTGTTGTGTAGGAAACTGTAATGGTAGATATTAACATTATACAATTGTCAAAACCCATAGAATGTACAACACAAAAAGGGAACTCTGTTGTAAACTATGGGCTTTAGGTAATAATGTATCAAGATTGGCTCATCAATTATAACAATACGCCTCACTAATGCAAAATATTAATAATAAGGGAAACTGGGTAAGTGGGAAAGGAGAAGTGTGAGAGCTCTGTTTTCTGCTCAATTTTCCTGTTAGCTCTAAAATTGCTCTAAAAATAAACTGGATTAATTATAGATAAATCAATAAACAAATCATAAACACACACACATACACTTGAAGAAAATGAGGGCGTATGTTGTATGTTAAAGGAACACAGAGGTCAACGGAAAAATTTCCCAAAAGCCAAAGCTAGAACATTTTGAGCAAAAAAATTTCACAAAATGTTGTATTTTAATCCGAAGTATTAAATATACATCCACGAGTTCATACTGATAAAAATAAATTATTGAATCAATAAATAATGGGGGGAAAGCCAAATCTCCAGTGCCAAAGAATTCCAAACCATTAATGTAAACATTCCCCTCAGGGTGCCACCCTTTACTTTTCACCCCTTAATTTGGGTTGTGCGTAGTGAATCTCTTCCAAATAATAGAGTAAGGAATGAGAAGGGGAAAAGGGCGTAACTTTTACAGTGGAGAAACCTCACAAATATTTCCTCAGCCAGTTCATCAAGGTCAATGTCAACAATAGTAACTTAGGTTGATAGTATGTATCTAATGATGTGATGAAAATGGCACTTGATCTTCATGGTGTTCCTCTCAAATATATATATAGAACTTCAGTCTAATCGTGAGAAAAATGCTAGACAAATCCCACTTGAGAGACATTCTACAAAATCCTTGACCAGCACTTCTTAAAACAGTTACGGTCATCAAAGACACTTAAGAAACGGTCACGACCGAGAGGAGCCTAAGAAGACAAAGCTACTACATATAATATTTATCCTGGATGGGATCCTGCAGCAGAAGAAAGATACTAGGGGAAAAAGAAAACTTAAAGAAATCTGAAAAAGTATGAACTTCAGTTACTAATAGTGCATTGATATTGCTTCATTTAACAGTAACAAATGTACCATACTAATATAAGATATTATTAATAAAGGAAACTGGATGTGGAATATATGGGGATTCTTGTACTATCTTTGCAATTTTTGTGTATATACAAAATTGTTTTAAAATAAAAAGCCTAGGGCGCCTGGGTGGCTCAGTTGGTTGAGCAACTGCCTTCGGCTCAGGTCATGATCCTGGAGTGCCGGGATCGAGTCCCGCATCGGGCTCCCTGCTCGGCAGGGGGTCTGCTTCTCTCTCTGACCTTCCCTCTCATGCTCTCTACCATTCTCTCTCTCTCAATAAATAAATTAAAAAATCTTTAAAAAAATAAATAAAAAGTCTATTTAGAAAAGATTCTCACTGCTTTTTGGAACTTACTTAAGTAAATGAATAAACTAGACAAGAATACGTATGCCAGATATTTATATTCAGGATATATAGACTTCCTATAGACTGATAATAACAGTATATAATAATAAATGAAGTAGCTTAAAAATTATAAAGGAAATTATATGAAAGACCAAAAGGAAATTATATGAAAAGCCAAGATGCCACTAAGTACTCAACATCATGAGTCATCAGAGAAATACATATGAAACTATCTCTCATGTAATAAAATGGGTAAAATTAAAAATACTGTATGCATTAAGTTTTTACAAGGATTGGAGCAACAAACATTGTTGATGGGGATGTAAAACGATGCAACCACTTTGGAAATGGGTTTGGCAATATCTTAAATCTTAGAGATATACCTACTCTATAAAGCAGCAAATGTACTTCTAGGTATTTAGCTAAGTGAAATAAACACCTAGGTCCACCAAACAAAACTTGCTCATTAGTGTTTGTAGCAGCTTTATTAATAACGGATAAAAACTGATAGCTCAAAAGTCCTCCAACTGGGTATTGGATGAACTAATTGGATATATTCTTGACCTCTTATTTATACAATGGAATAATCCTCTGCAATGAAAGGAATGGACCTTTAAAACAAACACACAGACAAATCTCAAAACATTATGATAAAAAAGTCAGAAACAAAATAATACATATTCTATGATTCAATTTATATGAAGTTCAAGAATAAGCAAAACTAATTCTGTGTAGATAGAAATAAGAATAGGGTTTACTTATGAGTGGAGGAGGATTAGTTTGAAGTGGGCATAAAGGAACTTTCTAGAGGGATGGAAACATCTTTCATCTTAATTGTGTTGGTGTTTACATAGGTGTCTGCATTTACAGAAACTCATTAAGTTCTCTGCAGTTTATTGCATGTAAAATTTATCTCAGTGTAACATTTGTCATATTGGATGAAGAGCTATTAAACTATGTGTACTTTATAGCTGCCCATAGTAAGTTTTGGGAAGCAATTTATTTTTGCCACAGTTTGATTCTTTTTTAAGTTGATGACAGATTCTTTTTTTTTTAAGTTTGCAAGACACAGCATGCTCACTTATTTTTATAAATCATGCATTCACAAGGGATGGCATTTAAAATACTTATACACGCATGTTTTGGGTTTTGCCTTATTACCCTCTAATTATGTAACAGCAGTACTTTAAATGCCATCTTTTTCTTAAAAAAAATCTTGCAATTCATACTGAGAAACTGAAGGCACAAGAAAATAATGGATAAGATGTTCTAAGTTTCCCATTCACAAGACTAGTGGTTGTTGTCTTCCAGGGGAAGAGATGTCAAAGTATATATAGTAGGGGGGAACAAAGGATTGAAAATGCACTATAGAACTGAGGGCAGCAAAAGAACAGAAGGTCTAGAATGACAACCACGATTTGTAGGTTGCAGTACAAACTCACACATTAGTAAGAGTTTACCTGGGTGATATGGTTATGTCCCTCAGGCAAAGAGCTCCTTATGGAGGGCAGATGGCATGCCTATTTCCCTGGTGTTAGTATCTAGAAATGTCTGTTTTACTCAGTTTATTTTAAATAAACATTTCTCTCTCTACTGAAATTTTATACTATACACTGTAGAAAGTAGAAGGAATGATGATCCAGCACAAAATTTGGAAACAACCATAAGAAGCCAGGGCAGCAGGTACACTTGGCTGAAGAATGGAAAAGGCACAGTGTGGCACAGATAGCAGGAGATTAGAAGAAATGCCCATGCATTTTGTAGAAAGAAAAATTTGGTAACAAATAGATTTGAAAAGAAAACACAACAATATGATCCTAGCTTGGGTACTGCTGAGAACAGAAGTAGTATTTATTTAGAGTATAAAGTTAAGTGCCCAACTCAGAAACAAAGCCAAAGCAAAACAATAAATAAATAAATAAAAATAAAGGAATGGAGTTAGAATCTCACTATAATTATGCAATTACAAAACGAATTATAACTACTAGTATACTAATGCAGAGGTGGGCAAACCATTACCCACAGGCCAATTTTGGTCCGTGACTTGCTTACTATGGCTTAGCAATAAGAATGTTTTTTTTTTATATTTTAAAATTATTGTAAAAAGGCAAACAGAGAGACAAACAAAATACAAAGAAGAATATTTGACAGAAACTGTATGTCTTACAATGCCAAAAAAAATTCTATCTAGCCCTTAATAAAAAAAAAAAATGTTCTTCCACTGGCCTAGCCAATTATTCAACATTTAATTAATCCAATCATTTCTTTGACTCATTTTCTTTGACTCATTAATAAAGATTTTTAATGTCTACCATGTGCCAGACAGTGTGTCATAAACTGGAGCAACACTGAGGAAGATGATGGTCTGGAACGCTGTCCTCCTGCGGGTAAAGGGATCAAATGCCAACACATATTTAGAAAATAAGTAATTACAATAATGACAAGTTCTGAAAAGAAGCATATACATTTTCTAACAGGGAGCATGGATCAAGGGATTTTGCCTAAACTAGAATACCATCAATGGCTTCCATGAAAAAGTAATCACTAAATCGAGGGTTGCCAGAGAATATGAAGTGGTCAGGATGAAAAGAATGGGAAAAGGAAGAATATTCCAGATAGACCAAACAACATGTGTAAAATCTTTCAAAATCGAATGCATTTTGATGCATTTAGGAAAGAAAAAATAAGGCCAATCTTTTTGAAACAAAGATAACAAGGAACAAGAAAGAAAGTGAGGTGAGGTGTGGCAAAGAAGAAAGCAAGAATGAAATTTTGCAGTGTCTTGTGGGCTATGAGTGGTTGGCAATATTTTTCTGTCTACCTAGTTCATGGTTAGAGTTATTTTTACTGAACTTTCCCTCCAGCCCGAAATCAGCAGGAATCCCAAACTTAGCAGTCCAGTGCTTGGTTCAGGTCTGTCCATGTAAATTCTGTTGAGACCATCTTATTTCTCCTTGGACATTTATCAGAGCAATGTATCAGGAAACACACTTTTTCTTTCTCTGGAAACTCAACCTATAATGTCATGTAAGTCTGGATATGCCACCAGCATCTTGAATCCATATGCAGAAGTCTGTTGGAGAATAAAGTCAGTGAAAAGAAAAACATTACTAAGAGAGAGATAGGAAAAAGAAAAAAAGAGAGATCCCTGAAGACATAATAGAAGCATCTATTCAGCCATGTCTGAAGAATATATCATTGGGTTTTTGTCAGCTTTGTGAAACAATAATTTAGTTGCATATTAAATCTTTGGAGTTGGATTTTTGTTACTGACAGCTGAGAGAGTCCTTAAGCATTGTGGATTTTATAAACCCATCGTGGTGGTAATTTTATCCATGTTTCCTGAAGTGTTCTTAATTTTCTCATTTTGAGGTAAATGGGAAGAAATGATAGAAAGTGGAAATCTGTGCCAAAGAATTCCCTTTTGATTTGTTTGACCTTGCCTTATTCTCTACCCCCACAACCATCCGCAGTAGATTAGAAGCCCCTAGGAAAAGAGACTAGGATTTGTTCACTAGATGATACCTACTATTTAGAGGCACATTTAACACCTTGTGTGTAAGAGATGCATTTTTTAAAACTAAATGAATGAATGAATGAATGAGCAAGACCATTGATTGAATCAGATTTGAGGAAACCAACAAGTTTGTTTCTAATTTCGTTCAACTATGTATCTGGAGCCTTTGTTCTAGACATATTTTCTGCATAATTGTAACATATTAGTTGGCAAATAATTGAAACCAATAATCTGTGTGAGTAGAACATGCATCCATGAATACAGTATGATCTGGCCTATGATAGGAAGAGGAGATAGAAATGTTAGAGACTCGGGCGCCTGGGTGGCTCAGTTGGTTAGGCAACTGCCTCCGGCTCAGGTCATGATCCTGGAGTCCCAGGATCGAGTCCCACATCGGGCTCCCTGCTCGGCAGGGAGTCTGCTTCTCCCTCTGACCCTCCCCCCTCTCATGTGCTCTCTCTCATTCTCTCTCTCTTTCAAATAAATAAATAAAATCTTTAAAAAAAAAAAAAGAAATGTTAGAGACTCACATACAGAAACATCTCCCACCATAGATTCCTGAATCAATAACTCTGCCATTACAACAATATCAGTGTGTTAAACTGCTAAGGTGGAGGCTTTATAAGCTTCTCCTTAAAATACCTGACTATTTTTTTTTTAAGATTTTATTTATTTACTTGAGAAGAGAGAGAGAACGCGTGCACACGAGCGGGGTGAGGGGCAGAGGGAGAGGAAAAGAAGCAGTTTCCCCACTAACTGGGGAGCCCAATGCAGGGTTCAGCCCCAGGACCTGGAGATCATGACCTGAGGCAAAGTCAGCCATTTAACGGATTGAGTCTCCCAGGTGCCCTTAAAATGCATGCCTATTATTTGTAGGAAAGGAGAGTAACAAAGACCAGTGGTTTCTACTAATAAACTAATGGTCCCTGACATAGCACCACAGATTTATTTATTATGAAAACTCATTGCTAGCTTACAATGAGTGAGTTTGGGCAGAAAAATATGGAAGGACATAGAACAACAACAAAAATGTAAACATAATCCAAATTCAAGTAGTGTGAGAAAATGTAAAAGGTCCACCAAGAAGCTTATTCGTGAACCAAAAGAATACAAATGTGTTCACTAATCATTTGCCACTCAACAGATACTCAAAAGTGCTTAAGTTAATAATGCATTTAACCCCCAAATAAAGTATACTTTGAGTACATCAACTGGGATACTCTTAAATTGCCAATGGAGCTCCTATGTTTCCACATAGAGCAGTAACAATAGCAACAGTCTCAGTAGAGACTTGTCCTAGATCTTCTTCTGCTGATCCAGTAAATGATCCAGTAGCAATGAGGAGCACAAGTGCCCGAAGAATGAACTGAGTTGGGAGAATCAGTTCTGTCATGGAGGCCTATACGTTATGCTCAAAGGGGGTCGGCATCCCTCCGGAGCTACTGCTAGTGGTTTAATGATCCTTCCATTTACTTCACATAAGCCGGTGTAGGATTTTTCTCAATGATGGAGTATAAATGTAGAGTTTAGATCCCAGAAGATGATAATAGTCCTGCTGCAGGGTAAGCTGTCTTCTAGTTTAAAATAATTCCATTTTGTTGCAAGGCTTTGCAAAGCAGTATTAATAATATACTCTGCGGATGCTTAATTTTATATACAAAATATAGAACTAGATTTGGGTACACATGAGAATCTTTATGTAAGGAACAAATAACTCATGCTCTTGATGTGTCTATCAAAACCCCACTTGCTGGCGCCACATTGAATGATGAGCACCTTTTCTTCGGAATTTATAACTGTCCCTGCACCAGGAATCATCACAGTAAACTTTTCACCGTTTTCATAGCTCTCTCTCTGCCTCCTTCTGCTCCTCATGCTCTCTTTTCATTTGTGGATTTGACCAGTTAACAGGGAAGAACATAGAATCAGTGCTCTCCACAGGTTAACTAAAAAGGCTGAAAGCTTATGGATATAAAACAGCACAATTATTATGTAAATACTTACATATATGAAAAATACCCCTCGATGGCAGAGAGTAACTTAAAAGTGATAATATACTGTAAATAATATACCAGGAAATGCCGTACGGGCCTGGAAATGCCACTTCTTAAAATATTTTATTTCACTACTTATGAGGACAGATCAATTAAAGACAAGGATCAGAAAACACTTTGGGTTGATAGTCTAGGCTAAATGATATGCTTGTATATAGATTCTTTGTGGTCTCACTTCCACTGAATTTTATGTTTCCCCCGATACCCTGTTGGTTTTCAGCATATGTGTGTGCAATCACGAGTGTGTGACCTTCTACTATTTACACTTAAATATCTGCTCCTTTGACTTGCCACCTGTACTAAGAGATGTTCCCAGGTATATTTTTGGTCCTGTCAGCAATTTAAGTAACAGGACACAGCTGTGATTTCTCAAAAATTCTCCTTCCTTGGGCACCTGGGTGGCTCAGTTGGTTAAGCGACTGCCTTCGGCTCAGGTCATGATCCCAGAGTCCCGGGATCGAGTCCCACATCGGGCTCCCTGCTCAGCAGGGAGCCTTCTTCTCCCTCTGACCCTACCCCTCTCATGTACTCTCTCTCTCTCATTCTCTCTCTCCCAAATAAATAAATAAATCTTAAAAAAAAATTCTCCTTCCTTTTCCCACTGAATTGACCATCCCACACTTGAATATTACAAGTTGAATGTATGATCTTACAGTTGTTTATACTTTAAAATTTTTCTTCTATTTCAATATTCAAAACATATATCTTCATACTGCATGGAGCACTGGGTGTTACACGAAAATAATGAATCATGGAACACTACATCAAAAACTAATGATGTAATGTATGGTGACTAACATAACATAATAAAATTAAATTAAATTAAAAAACACAACACAGGGGCACCTGGGTGGCTCAGTTGTTAAGCATCTGCCTTCGGCTCAGGTCATGATCCCAAGGTCTTGGGATAGAGCCCCGCATCTGACTCCCTGCTCCGCGGGAAGCCTGCTTCTCCCTCTCCCACTCCTCCTGCTTGTGTTCCCTCTCTCATTGTGTCTCTCTCTGTCAAATAAATAAATAAAATCTTTAAAAATAAAAAAAAATAAAAAACACAACACAACAAAACATATATCTTCAAAGGGAATAGATCCATGCAAAGAGAGAGATAAGGTGCACATTACATATATGAGACAAATTGCTTTAGGATAGTCACTTGGTGATTTTTGTTGTTGTTGTTGTGTTTTTTTCTTATTTCTCCCTTTGCCCAGAGCAAAAGAATCTGAACTAGCTATAATATGAGGTAAATGGTAACATTAATGGGACTTTTGGCCTTCATCAAGATAGAAAAGAAAGTCAGAAGCTCTTAAAGCCTTACTCTCTTCTGCAAAGTTAATTTTCTTTGGGAGTTATATTAACTCCTTCAGGACACATGGGCGCTATTTACTCTTGAGTTTGTTACTGCTCTCCTTATAAATCTCCTTCTAGTGGTCCTGAATCGTGTTCAAATCCTTGAAATATGGCTAAATTATTGAAGTATGAGAAAAGAGCTAATTGAGATACCTGAAGGATGTGGCTTGACAAATTACAGTGAGCATTTTTTTTTCTTTCAGAATGAACTTTTTTTTTTTTCCAACTACATTTTCCTCTTCCTTGAACAGGATAAATTTCAACTGGCAGGGCCACTCATAGTCTCACTTTCACTATCTGATGATAACTGTATTCAGATGTGATGGTCTTTGACATATTTAATTCTCATGTTTAATGTTCTCAGAACCCCTTTGTTCTGAATGTGGGAAGATGGAATCCCCTGCATTAAGTAAACAGCAGAATAGTTACAACACAGTATTGATTGTGATTTTTAAAATATTTTAGGGTATCTGATCTACTTCTATACTGCAGAAGAAGATTTCAAGTTTGGGATCTTGTCTGGGTCTCACTATTTGGATATTTCTTTATAATAATTTTAAACTTTTCCTTGACTCAATCTAGGGTTCATAGAAGAATATGAGTATACTAGAGTGAATTAGAGTATTCTTTCAATTTGAGAACTGATATACTTTCTTAATTCTAAAATTGTGTAGTTATTCCTGCTAAAATACTGCTACTCCCACTGTCAGTTTTGTACATTCTTGTTACATTTATCTTACAGCTATTAATTTTCCTTTTTTAAAAAGATTTATTTATTTGAGAGAGAGAGAGAGCAAGCAGGGAGGGGGAAGAAGGAGAGAATCTCAAGCAGACGCCCCTCTGAGTGCGGAGCCCAACATGAGGCTGGATCCTAGGACTCTGAGTTCATGACTTGAGCTGAAATCAAGAGTTGGATACTCAACCGACTGAGCAACCCAGGCACTCCCCCTTAATTTTCTTTTAAACACATACACACACAATAACATCTCTATGACTTCTATATTCATTTTGTATACATATACACATTATATACATATATCTTTAATTTTTTCCTGTTTGTTTTATAATATAATTTTTGTCATTATTATGCTTTTTTAACATTATTCATTTCTTTTTGAAAATTAAAATTGTATTTAATAAAAATTAATTTTATGTCATTACTTCATTTAATTTGGAGTAAATTGTATCCACTGGTTTTTGTTTTACTTATGATGTATTTGCTCATGTGTTTTTGCGATTGTGACTCATTCAAGATGTAGCTTAATTTTCCCTTTTGCATCTCTATTTCTGTGTTTTACCTTCTCTGTCTAGAAGTTTTGGCAATGACTTCAAATAACTCCAGTTCCTAGAAATGCAAAAGCAGCTTGGGGACCCTGTCAGTTGGTGAGAGTGGATATTGTAGAGTCAATCACTAGGCAGTCATGGTGGTGTGTCTCAATCACCACCTCTTCCAGGACCTCCAAATAATTCATAGCCTCAGAGAGTGATAATCGGCAGCTTGTTCCCTTTACATCTCAGAAACAGATTCTGTCCCTGATGCCTATTTTAGAGTAGGGAGACTTGTTTTGCTACTGTGCTCTAAGTGGAATGGTTTATTACAGAGGGAAACTTTCTTCCCCTCTCCATTGTCTGACTGCTGAGGGCTAGGAGGCTTGAAACTTCAGCCCCATATTCCGATTTATGTTCAAATTCTGATTATGGGTTATGGAAATGGTTATGTTATAGGTGAACTCAGCAAATTATTTTCTATTATTTCTGTTCTATATTTCTATTGTTAATTGAAACTATAATGAGGTGGATTTCTGTGTAAGAATGTATGTGTACTCATGTGTCGGGGGTTGTCTTCAATATGTGGTCTTGGAGCATAATCTTGTTTGAAAATCATGTATATTGTCATTATCTATTGAACTTTATCATATATTCAAATTATCCCACTGTATGTGTAAATAAATCTACTTTTGAAATCCATAAGAACTAAGCTTCATATCTAAGAACATTGTATACTGTGGCATATTGTTTTTGAAAACTGCATATTTTCCTCTGTTAACCTTATTTTGGACAACATCACATTATCCATAGACTGACTATAAAACTAATAATCCTAGAAATTCAGTGAGCTATGATTTTGGTTATTGTTAGTTAGTTCTCTATACTAAGACTCATAGAGAATGATTATATGGTTTGGCAATTAAACATTTTCTTTAAAATGTCAGATTCAGGGACGCCTGGGTAGCTTAGTTGGTTTAGCATCTGCCTTCAGCTCAGGTCATGGTCCCAGCGTCCTGGAATAAAATCCCACATCAGGGGAGGTCCCTGCTCAGCGGGAAGCCTGCTTCTCCCTCTCCCTCTGCCTGCTGCTCCCCCTGCTTGTGTGCCCTTTCTCTTTCTGTCAAATAAATAAATAAATAAATAAATAAATAAATAAATAAATAAATCTATCTTAGAAAAAACCAAAAACGTCAAATTCATAATCCGGATAAGAACATGAAAGTGGAAAGAAAGCTTTGGAGTATGTTTATCTGACATGTTCAATTTTTCTAGCTAAGTAATTGTTGATTTGCTGGAATAAATGTTTACATACAGGGTTAAATAGACAAGTTTTTTTAAACCATGAAAAGATGAAATTAAAATTTAAAATTTTCATTTTGCATATAAGACTATGTATATTTTGTTTCTGGAAGGAAACTTATCCTTAGTTTAACCTATTTCATTTATAGATAATGTCAGGATCGCTGTTTTTTAATTAAGTTATTGCTGGATATATATAGTATATGTATTTTGAAATAACACAAATAAGGAAGTTGAATATGTTCACTACTAAGTTAGTGTATTTGAAATTGCATTCATTAATATTAAAAGAATACTGGTGTTTCATGAGTGTTGAGTGAATACACTCTTCTCATTAAATATTATCACATATTAAACTAGAGACATTATGCAGATAATTGTTTTATATATTTTCTCAGTGAGAAATTAGCACTAATTGGAGCAAAAGTCTTATGTGTTGATTGTTCTTTTAAAATATTGTGGATGAAATGATCCAAGAATAACCTTAAAATTATTTATATCCGATGTAGTGCTCTCGTGTATGTTTATTCCTAAGTGGATAAGTGATAATTATTTAGAGATTTGAGACCACTAAATTACTTGCCTTCAGTGATATCAAGAGAGCTCAGATATAATTTTTTTTAAACTTATGCACTCCTCTTTATCCAAGATTAAGTAAATTTGAAGTTTTCTTTCTACTTTTATCATTTCTGCTGAGGCTAATCAAATGGGTTAGCAATCTTCCTAGTTGGATAGAAGGTATGTAGGCCTTTAACCCTTTGAGCCCAAATATAATCCAATATGGTCTTTCATAAATACTTTTGTTTGAAAGGTACAAATTACTCTGCTTTTCTCACTAAGTACCTAATTTCTATAATAAATTATAAATACAATCTCCAAACTGAGAGTCAAACGATAATAAGATAACCAGCAATCCAGTAATTTTAGCCATACTATATATTTTGTCAAAGATTTGTGGAAGTTTGATAAATATTTCAATTTTACCACTAAAAAATTTAAATGTACTGTTATCCAGAATTATTAAAATTGATACAAATATCATTACATAGAAAGACAAAAATACTGAGATTGAAATTAAAACAGTTACTATATTTTTATACATATATACATATATATTTCTATATTCTTATAAAAATGAATATGATTGCTTAAATGCCTCAGAGCAGAAGAAAAAATTATGAGATTTGTCCTCTCATATAAAAACATAGAAGCTACAAAAGCAAAATAACGTGGCACTGTTTAATTATGAGGAATCAATGGAATGGAATAGATAAGACAATATAATTTAAAAATCACAAATGCATTAGGGGAAGGTAACTATTTAGAAGTGGCTTTTATTAAATTGATTCTTTGGGGTTTTTTTAAGTTTTTATTTAAATTCTAGTTAGTTAACATAGTGTAATATGAGTTTTAGGTGCAGAATATAGTGATTCAAAACTTCCATATAACACCTGATGCTCATCACAACAAGTGGACCCCGAGTCCCCATTACCTAGTGTACCAATCCTCTCCCCACCTCTCTTCTGGTAACTATCAGATTGTTCTCTATAGTTAAGACTCTGTTTCTTAGTTTGCCTCTCTTTCTCTTTTTTTCCCCTCTTTGCTCATTTGTTTTGTTTCTTAAATTCCACATATGAGTGAAATCATATGGTATTTGTCTTTCAATGCCTGACTTATTTCACTTACTATTATATTTTCTAGCTCTATCCATGTTGCTGCAAATGGCAAGATTTCATTCTTTTTTATAGCTGAGTAATATTCCATTGTATGTATGTATGTGTGCATGTATGTATGTATGTATTTATATATAACACTTCTTTATTCATTCATCCATTGATAGAGAACTGGGCTCTTTCTATAATTTGGCTATTGTAGATAATCCTGCTATACATTGGGGTGCATGTATCCCTTTGAATTTGTGTTTTTGTATTCTTTGGGTAAATACCTAGTAGTGCAATTGCTGGATCATAGGGTGGTTCTACTTTTAACTTTTGGAGGAACTTCCATACTGTTTTCCAGAGTGGCTGCACCAGTTTGCATTCCCATCAACTTTGCAAGAGGGTTCCCCTTTCTCCACATCCTCACCAGCTCCTGTTATTTCTTGTATTTTTGATTTTAGCCATTCTAACCAGTGTGAGGTGATATCTCATTGTAGTTTTGATTTGCATTTCCCTGATGATGAGTGATGTTGAGCAACTTTGCATGTATCTGTTGGCCTCCCTGTAACTCTTCTTTGGAGAAATACCTACTCATGTCTTTTGCCCATTTTTAATTGGATTTTATGTTTTTGGGGTGTTATTAGTTCTTTATATATTCTACATACTGACCCTTTATCAGATGTCATTTGCAAATATCTTCTCCCATTCCATAGGTTGCCTTTTAGTTGTGTTGATTATTTCCTTCACTGTGCAGAAGCTTTTTATTTTGATGTTGTCCCAATAGTTTATTTTTGCTTTTGTTTCCCTTGCCTCAGGAGACATATCTAGAAAGCAGTCGCTATGTCTGATGTCAAAAAAGTTACCACCTGTGTTCTCCTCTAGGATTTTTATGGTTTCAAGTCTCAAATTTAGGTCTTTCATCCATTTTGAATTTATTTTTATGTATGGTGTAAGAAAGTGGCCCAGTTTCATTCTTCTGTATGTTGTTGTCCAGTTTTCCCTACACCATTTGTTGAAGAGACTGTCTTTTTCCCAAAGGATATTCGTTCCTGCTTTGACCAAGATTAATTGACCATATAGTTGTGGGTCCATTTCTGGGTTTTCTATTCTGTTCCATTGATCTATGTGTCTGTTTTTGTGCCAGTATATACTGTTTTGATCACTACAGCTTTGTAATAGAGCTGGAAGTCTGGAATCGTGATGCCTCCAGGTTTGCTTTTCTTTTCCAAGGCTGCTTTGGCTATTCTGGGTCCTTTGTGGTTTCATACAAACTGACTCTTTGTAATATAAATTTTATATTAAGCTTTCTCCAGGGTTTTAGTCAGCTCAAGTCGCTACGACAAATACCACAGACTGTATGGCTTAAGCAACGTTTACTTCTCACAGTTCTGAAAGGCTGGCAAGTCCAAGATCAAGGGGTCAACCAGTCTGGTTCCTAGTGTCGACCTTCTTCCTGGTTTGCAGGTGAGCACCTCCTTGCTCTATCTTCACATGGTAGAGAGAGAGTTAATTTTTCTCCTGTGTTTTCTTGTAGGAATGCTAATCCCTTCTGGAGGGTTCAACTCTCATGAATAAAGTACTTTCCAAAGACCCCCCACCTCCAAATGAGGATTAGGGATTCAACATGAGTTTTTGGGGAAACAAACATTCAGTCCAAAGCCCACAGTATCAAATTAATAAATACATAAAATGCATAAAGAACACTAGTTAAAGAGTTAAATGTAGTCGATGAAATTACAAAATATAATGTTGTGACCTCTATTAAAAATAAATAAAGTCCTTCTAAACTGAACATCAACGAACTCCCATTTACCTGCAAAAAAGAAAAGCAAAACCAAAAGACACTTCCTGGATTTGACAATCTACAAAGGAAATACGACAACAGCAAAACATCAACAAAGTTAACATATAAAACTAGGAAAAAAATTGCAAGAAAATATGAAAGACAAAGGGTTGAAATCCATATACATAAACATTTTAATTACCATCACATAGAAAAAAATGTGTAGAATTAGTCAATTCCAAGAATATAAATGAAAGATATTCAATACAACAGTAACCAAAATAAGATAAATAAAAAGAAACTACCCTTTCATAAATAGGGCACTTGCAAAAAATGTATTTTTTTTTAAAATAAGATATAGCCTTAAGGGGCGCCTGGGTGGCTCAGTTGGTTAAGCATCTGTCTTTGGCTCTGGTCATGATCCTGAGGTCCTGGAATGGTGCCCCATGTTGGGCTTCCTGCTCAGTGGGGAGCCTGCTTCTCCCTCTCCCTCTGCCCCTCCTCCCATCCATGCTCTCTTTCTCTCTCTCTCAAATACATAAATACAATCTTTAAAAAAGTAGATATAGCCTTAAGTAGGTGATAAGTGAACATGGAAGTATTAAAAATAATGTAGTAGCACATATTTATTGAGCATATCTTATGTGCAGGACATTTTTCTAAGACTTTAGTTATATTGTTCCACAAATTAATCCTCACAACATCCTTCTGAAATAGGCATTATTATTATTAATAAATATAGGCATAGAGAGATTCAAAACTTGTTTGAGTTTTCATAATCAGTGGAGTGGAAGAGCCAGTATTCATTTTCAAGTTGTCTTTCTTAGAGGACAAGTTCTCAACCATAATTCAGTGCTTATAGATTTCAGATTTCAATAGTAATATTTGCCAGTTATAAACACTACATTTTGCCAGACATTATGATAGTCACTTGTGTGTATGTATATATATCTCAAGGAATCTCTGGAGTAGAGTTTATGTTCTTCTTGTACTAGACAAGGAAACTGAAGCTCAAATAGTTTTAAGTAAATTTCCAAAGTAACTGCTAAACAATGTAATTGGGTGTTAAATTCCTAACTCATGCAGTTTTGTGCCTTTTCCACTTTGGCAGATTGTCTTTCTCTAAAGTAAAATTAGAGGACACATATATAAAAATTTCAGTAATTTAGATCATGTTATTTCATTTGTAGGAACCTCTACTGAGGAAATAATAATAAGTGGAGACAGTAAGTTGTATTTGTGAATGTACTTGGCAACACTGATTGCAAAAAGGTAGAAGCAATACAAATACCTAACTGTGGAGAATTATTAAATCCAAATACTGGCTAGAATGTAGGTATTGAGAATCAGGTATTCAAAGAATATTTAATGATATATGCATATATTAATTTTCTCTCTATCCATGTACCTGAGATATATAATGATGGATTGAATTTCACAAAAGCTAATAGCAGTGATTAGTATACTCATTTATAATATAGTTTATTTCTTTAAGAATTTCATGATTTTTTAAAGTTTCCTGTTATTTTATTTATTTATGTATGTATTTATTTATTTATTTATTTTTTAAAGATTTTATTTTTTTACTTGAGAAAGAGAGTGAGAGAGAGAGAGCACATGAGAGGCGGGAGGGTCAGAGGGAGAAGCAGACTCCTTGCGGAGCAGGGAGCCCAATGAGGGACTCGATCCTGGGACTCCAGGATCATGACCTGAGCCAAAGGCAATCGCTTAACCAAATGAGCCACCCAGGCTCCCTCCTGTTATTTATTTAGGTTTTGCGACCTAGCAAACAAGAATGATGGCAAATACAATAGCAGAAAATAAAGTGCCAAAAATGAAAGTTAAATAATTAAATAAGTAAAAACTTGAAAAAGGTTTATATCTTCTCACATAATGAACATCTCAAGGCAATTGGGCAGTCCACTGAGTCTCTAAATTAGAGCAGATCTGGATGTTTCTGACAGTGTTCAGATTTTGTTTTCATCCTCTGAGATATTGAGATTCACTAGGGAAAACTAGCATTCCAAATGTGTTAGAAAATACATAATGTGTCAACACATTGTGACATGGGAGTGATACTAGTAAAAGCTGTTTGGGTCTATTAATAATGCAAAACTAGTTCATTCTAATAGCAGGGAAAATATAATTCTTTCTTTTACTTTCTTTTTTGTTTGCATTTGTAGCATTATTTTGTAAATTAAGAGAAATGGTTTATATATATATTTTAAGACATATGATGAATAGTATCCAAATTTCTTCTTCATTTGGAGTTATTTGCAAAATATATCCAGAACTTTTTATTATCCATTTATCTCTCCCCATTGTATCATCCCTAATGCTATCATACAAATTACAAATGAGAGAAGAATATTTAACAAAATTAATGAATTGGTGTAACATTGGTTCATGAAATTTATTTGTTGGCTGATACACTCCTTCTGAGGCCACCTTTTCCCAAAATGACAGAGATAGGAGAGAACAAGAACAATAGGTAAGTGAATCTGACCTTATGAGAACGTTGCTATTTTTTAAATCTCAATTTGTTTGGAAAAATCAAGTATGTGTGTTTTTTAAATTTTTTTTAAATTGTGATTGAACTTTGAAGGTCCTAATCTTGGCTAATACATTGAATTACTTCCATTTGGTCAATAATATGTTGGAGAGATGACAGTGAAACCTGTCTGGATGTATACTGATTATTGCAGTTTCTACAGAAATGTGTGTAACTAATGTGATGTATGACAAGGTGACCCAGTGATAGTGATGGTAGTGATAACAAGTAGACTAGAAATCCCAGCACAGTTGTCAACTCAATTTAGTGAGGCAAAAGAAAGCTCTGCAAGATTTTTTTTTCCCTTGGGTAGCTTGTTCTTCATTTAGTTTGCTCTTTCATTATTATTATGAATTGAAATTAACTTATTTCCTCAATCTCATCTTTAATGTGCTAAGATCTGTCAAATGTGTCCAATTGCATTGAACAATTTGAATACATTCTATTTTAATCTTATTGATTATATTGATCTCATTCTGCTCCTCAAACAACACGGCCAAAAATATGCCATCCCTTTCTGCAAATGAAACCTCTAGGTAAAGGTTAATTACAAGGCTTTTAAATGAAACAACTGAAAGAGACAATGATCAATTGAAAATAGACCCTAATAGAGTATGAGAATTTTCCCTTACAACATAAGGGTTGGAATTATAAGCCACAGATGCCAGTTCCCAGCTCCCCATGCCAGCTGAGGGTACATTTGATCCCACTCTTTCCCATTGGATTTGAAAACTGCTTAATTATCCTTGTATTCTAATGACTATGTTTGCAGCAGAGCATTGAGACCTAAATCCTTTCTCTACACAGAGACGGGTTTCAGTTTATCTGTTAAAAAGAGGAATTTTTTTCTTCTGCAGATACATATTCAACTTTGATATGGTAAGAAAAAGACACATTTGCATCCTTTCAATTAAAAAAATGTGCAGTAAATCTGTTCTGTGTGTGTGAGAGAGAGAGAGAGTGTGTGTGTGTACACGCGCGTGAGGGGCGGTTGGGGAGAGAGACGCAAATTGGCACTTTTTCAGGGACAGTCTAGCTATTTGCTATTCCACAGTTGCTTCAGGAGTCTGCTGTGGCAGCTGGTAGTGCTTCTCTGATGGCCATGCTTCCAGGAAACAGCAGAGAGCTAAGACCTAACCTAAAACAATAAACTCAATCCTATTAACAACTTCCTACCCTTCCCCCTTCATACTGATCCCTTTCCAGAAAACATCTGTCTTCCTGGTCTCCCTTTTGCATGCATAAAGTCACTTCTAAAGTTCACAGCTTCCTGAGCATTTTTCTATTTTCTATTTAAAAATGTGTTTTTCCCACCATCATCTGACAACCTTTCAGCAAGCAGAAGTTGTGCCTACTATTTAGCTTTATTGTCTCTGTTGAGAATACTCTGCTCACATACTAAGCAATGAAGAGCATGCATGACTAATGAGGAGCAAAAATTATTGGGGGCAATGCTGTGAAATAAGATTTTTTTTTTCCTTTAGGGAAATAAACCTTAATAATTTCATTCACCTCCTAGAGCCCTTCCTCCAATTGCTTGTTTTGTGTGGGGATAGTTTATTTTATTTTATTTTTTTTCAGGGTACTTATTAGTTTTTCCTTTCCACTTATATTGCACATTCATCCATTTACACTAAACTAAATGCATTTCAAGACTCATTGGTCACCATCACTGCTTCCCCTCTCCTTTTAACTTCCCTGTTGAAATCATGTTCTTAATTGAATTCTCTTAATTTTTGTTGTTCACATATGCCTTTCTTTTGTCAGGTAAGTTTGATATTTTGATCAGGGACATGATAGTTGAATCCAGTTTGAACTTCTCAGTAGTCTATAGATGTTCTCCCTTTGTCTTCCACCTTCTATTTTTGAAGATGAGAAGTCCATCAAAAAAAAAAATCTTGCTCATCAGTTGTTATTTCCTGGAAGGTGGTTCAGGTTTTTTGTTCTGTTTTTTTTTTTTTTTTTGAGATAGGATTTTACCAAAATATTGCCTCTCTCACTCTCTATTCATTTTCTATTAACAACTTGATACATAGTAGCATATGAGAAATATTAGGATACATAAATAAATATTTGTTGAGTGCCTGCTAATGTTAGATACTCTGCTAGATACAAATGTAGGCCCTTTTACCATCTGCTCAA
This sequence comes from Callorhinus ursinus, assembly GCF_003265705.2. NCBI lineage: Eukaryota > Metazoa > Chordata > Mammalia > Carnivora > Otariidae > Callorhinus > Callorhinus ursinus. The sequence goes on along the minus strand of NW_027397065.1, from coordinate 73,671,811 downwards.
AAAGTTGAGAATAGGGTAAGTAAAGTGGGCAGTTAAACATTTTATTATAAGGAATACTGATTTAGAATTGTTCAGGGATTCAGTGAAGTTCTCCCTGTGGAAGTAAATAAATGATTTGTTTTAGCGGATCATGCAAAAGTCATCAGGGGTTTAAAAACAACAAACCTGTTTTCTCTCTGTTTACTTTAGTTTTCATACTAATCAAATGTCTTAAAGTCTTAGCTTAGTAAGAGAACATAGGGTGACGATCTCTTCCTTTGTATTCTTGTTCATTCACCATTTGGGCACCTAGTTTGTTAATTATGGCAAAAACACAGAGAAAGTAATTTTGCTGAACCTGACCCAGCATTCATGCTCATTTGCAATCTAAACCGAATTTTACAATTTCATCCAGGTTATATGAGAAGCTAAAGAGTTACCAGGTTTAGAAAGAGGAAAGAGTCAGTGATCACCCTAGACAGAAGAAAGAGCTTATAAGAAAAGCTGGAACCAGAAAGAGAATGAAAAGCAGGTAGGAAATCATGAAGTGCACACAGCCATATAAAGTGTATGAACTTGAATGCTACAAGGAGGCACTGAATGGACATGGATTCTTGATGTGAACTGATGTGAAAAATCATTCTAGGAGTCTCAACAGACAGGAGCGTACTAGAATGATCTTCTGGTTCTGTTATAAACAGACATGGAAACCATATAATCCTTATTTTCATGAAATGCTTTCCATTTAACTCAAAACATTAGCAATAAGGAAAACTGTCTAAAGAAATCTAATAGGTATAAAGGAGCCACTATTTATTTTTGTAATAAAAGGACATGTTTTTGTAAATTTTATACTTGATTCATATCTTAGCTGGTGCAAAACATATTAGCTTTTGTTTAAAGTTTAGCTGCTTTTTCACTTTTGTAAGAATCTCTTTAGAAAGCAGACACTGGCTGTGGAATGTTTCTGGCAGCTTGCCGGGCACCTGCTGAAATTCTGAGATTTCCTTAAAAAATAAAATAAATCTTGAGAATATTAATCTGACCAAAATGAACAAAAATCCCAGTCACAATTTTAAAAAACAGCTTTGTAGGGTTAGTATTCCAAAATATTTTTTAAAAAACCTGATACAACCCAACACCCCAAAAAACAAATAATCCAATTAAAAACTGGGCAGAAGACATGAACAGACATTTCTCCAAAGAAGACATACAGATGGCCAATAGACACATGAAAAGATGCTCATCATCATCATCACTCATCATCAGGGAAATGCAAATCCAAACTACAATGAGGTATCACCTCACACCTGTCAGATGGCTAAAATCAACAGCACAAGAAACAAGTGTTGGCAAAGATGTGGAGAAAATGGAACCCTCTTGCACTGTTGGTGGGGATGCAAACTGGTACAGTCAGTCTGAAAAACACATGGAGGTTCCTCAAAAAGTTAAAAATAAAACTTATGATCCAGTAATTACACTACTGGGTATTTACCCAAAGAGTACAAGAAACATTAATTCGAAGGGATACATGCACCCCTATGTTCATTGCAGCATTATTTACATTATTTACATTATTACAGCATTATTTACAATAGCCAAATTATGGAAGCAGTCCAAGTGTCCATCAATGGATGAACAGATAACAAAAAAGTGGTATAGATACACAATTGAATATACTTCATCCATGAAAATAATGAAATCTTGCCATTTGCAATGATGTGGATAAAGCTAAAGAGTATAACGCTAAGTGAAATAAGTCAGAGAAAGACAGACAAATACCACATGATTTCACTCCTATGTGGAATTTAAGAAATAAAGCAAATGAGCAAAAGAGAGAGAGAAACCAAGAAATAGACTCTTAACTATAAAGAAAAAAACCGATGGTTACCAGAGGGGAGGTGGATGGGGTATAGATGAGGTAAATGGTGGGCATTAGAGAGTACACTTATAGTGATGAGCACTGAGGATAGAATTGCTGAGCCATAATATTGTAACCCCTGAAACTAATGCAGCACTGTATGTTAACTATACTGGAATTAAAAGTGAAAACTTAGTAAAAAAAAATAAACACAGCTTTTTATCAGTATACTTTAGTACAGTTGGCTAAAAGGAGCATAATCAAATGTATTTTGTTTGAGGATTTGTGAAATTTGAAAAGCTAATAGTTTCAGGATATTTAGAAATTATCATTTAAAGCAGTACTTTAAATATGTATATTCAAATATTTTAAATGTAAATTAATATTAAGATGTATTATCAAAAATATACAGTTGTTGCACAGAAAGCTTTTGGGGTTCTTTTCTACATTGAGTATTATATCATAGTCATAAGGTATAGTAACATATCTGGTTCTGTTTGAGGCAATATACTCAGGGCAGAATGCATATTCAATTTGCATGCAGTTTGTAAGGATTTGCATATGTGTATTTCCATGTGTGTACATGTATGTCCTCCTAGGTTAGGTTGAAACCTTCTTCTAGAAATAATTCTTCAACATAATTTTTGTATGTTTTTTTCTTTTCACATGGACTCCTGAAAATAAAGGACAGCTGCTACTCTAATGATTTATTGGTTGGTTGACCTACCTTCTAGTTCTACTATCATCTAGGTTGTTTTTGTTTTTGTTTTTGTTTTTAGTTTTACTGAAATACTGTTGCACTGTTTTCTTTAACTTTAAAATAATATAGGCACTTTCTCCCCCCTTCCCCAAGAAGCAACTATCTTGCTATGGCATAAAACTTATTTCAATGTTCTTTCTCTTCAAACACTCCCCAGATGCAAACATACTCAACAGTTATTAATTCTTATAGATGTTATTTTAATTACCCTTGAATTAATTTTAGGCATCACTTGCTAGTTGACACTTTCTTTCATCTGATATATGATTAAATAAAAAAATATTCCAGGGGCGCCTGAGTGGCTTAGTTGGGTAAGTGACCAACTCTTGATTTTGGCTCAGGTCATTATCTCAGGGTCTTGGGATGGGCTCCGTGCTCAGCGCAGAGTCGGCTTGAGGATTTTCTCCTTTTCCCTCTACCCCTCCCTCACTCATGTTCTCTTTCTGCCTCCCTCTAAAAATAAATATATCCATCTTTTAAATATATATATATTTTATATATATATAGTATATATATATTAAAATATAAGGTTCTATTTTTTTTAATTTTGTCATATTGAGATACTTTCTTTTTACTTTAGATTAGGTAAAATGAGAATATTTGTTACCCAGAATTCTCCTTTTCCCCCTTTGACCTCCAAACCCGTGTTGGGTTTAATTTTAAAAAATAAGCTCAGCATTTCATTGATTTTCTTTATTATGATGTTTTTTTTTTCTTCCTTTTATCTTAATTATTTCCTTTCTCCTTTTGGGGGTTTAATCTGATTTTTTTATTTTGCATTTCTTCTTTTATGCGTCGGTAGACAACATTTTCTGAGCTTTCACTTACCTAAATTATAATTAACTTTAAAGTTATTGTGACACAGAATTCTAGATTGACTTTTTTTTTCATTTTCCGACTTTAAAGATGTTATCCCGTTTTCTGACCTGTTTCTGAAGAAAAGGAAGCTACCATTATATGTTGTTCATTATAATTAAGAAAATTTATTCATTAGTTGCTTTTCTTTTTTCTTTTTTTTTCAGTGTTGGCTTCCAACATGTTAACTATTACATACCTACGCATCTTTTTTTTTTGTATTTATCATTAGCATTAGTCAAACTTTTGGATAAATAGGCTTATCAAAATATGTGTAAAGTTTCGGGATACTGGGGTGGCTCAGTCGGTTAAGCATCTGCCTTTGGCTCAGGTCTTGATCCCAGGGTCCTAGGATCGAGTCCTGCATTGGGCTCCTTGCTCAGCAGGGGGCCTGCTTCTTCCTTTGTCTCCTGCTCCCCCTGGTTGTGCTTTCTCTCTCTCTCTCTCTCTGACAAATAAATTAATAAAATCTTTAAAAAAATGTGTAAAGTTTCTAGCTGATATGTTTTCAAATATTTTTCTGCATAATTTCATTTCTGGGATTCCAGTTACACTTATATTATAGTGTTTGATATTAATTGTTTTCAAACATTTTATTTTTCTGATTATGCTTTAAATTTGATAATGTCTATTAATCTATGGAAGTTTACTTATCTTTTCTTCTGCAGGCTCTAGTTTGCTGGTATGCTCGCCTAGTAAATTTTTCATATTCTACATTGTAATTTTAATTCACTAACCTTTAAGCACTGGATACAACAGTTTAATAAAATAATTAAAAATAAAAATAATGCTAACATCCTGGTAAATTGCATTAAAAAACTGCCTGTTTTCATAGCGAAATAGCTTATATTTCTGAGTGAATCTTATTTTTTAGCTATAGAAAGCAGAACAAACAGAGAGTCCAAGAATACTGCTGCTTAATTACACAGAACTATAAGAAGGAAAGGTGAATTACTTATACTTACTTGTAGATAAACATCACATTTTTATATAAGGAAATAATAAAATTTCAGTTAGTGAGATACAGATAACTGTAAGTTTTAAAGTATTTTTTGAATGAATCAGATAATAAACCTATCCATAAATAAAAGAATTCTCCTCCACAGTGAATTTCTTAAAAAATAAAGATGAAATACAGATAATTTAGAGTGACAATTTACAATTGCTGTGTTCAGAATGGATCCAGAAAAATGCTGTTCAATTTGAGATCCAAGTAGTATAGATTTTGATGAAAGCAATAATGTGATCTTCAATCAGCTATCTCTGTTTTCCTGTCTGATATTGCTAAAAATTTTGTGAGCAATAAAAGCAGAATGATCACATGGATAGATAAGAAATAGTAAGTTCTTAAAATAAGCAACCATATGCTCAAGTCTTTGAGAAAAGAAGAAGAATTTCCAGATAAAATGGAGAAAATCTTTAAGGAAGTAGGCCAGGAAAGAAAGAAAGAAAGAAAGAAAGAAAGAAAGAAAGAAAGAAA